>NC_087068.1:10974836-11341906 GCF_963678635.1 Symsagittifera roscoffensis
TTTTTAATGTACTCTGACTGCACCCAATTACAGGGTTGGTAATTTCAAACTTTTTAATTTTTTTAATTCCATTTTAAAAGCGTCATCTCGAAAACTTAATGGGCCTCTGGATAAATTTGAAGGCCAGATTTGCACATATCAATTGTACATATCAATTGTACAAATCAATTATACTTAACTAGCGCAAGAACCGCAACTACGGTGCTTCAAATGGTCAGTTGAATGTAAAAAAAATCTTCTTAAAACATATCCAATAAAACAACATTTATTGAAATTCCATCAGGGTTTTCTATTAATTGAATAAACTATTAGGTCATCTTTTAGGGTTTCTTTTCACCCAAACAGTCATATCTCTAAACATAAGCCTTCTGAGTTTTATCAGATTTGTGAAATTTTAAACTCAAAAAGACCCTAAAAAACCGACAGCATACTCCTGCTCTTTTCATGCTTTTAAAAGTATTAAACTTCTGACATTAATCAAATTTAATGAAAATTTGAAAATAACTAAAATTATCATATTTCGGAAACATAAAGATGTTCAGTTAAATTTACACTAGCGTTTATCGCACCTCCGGTGCTTCGAAAACTTTCGACAACTCATGAAAAACCGCATATATTGGAATCAACATCTGCAAACGTTTACTGTACTCTGACTGCACCCAATTACAGGGTTGGTAATTACGAACTTTTTAATTTTTTTAATTCCCATTTTAAAAGCGTCATCTCGAAAACTTAATGGGCCTCTGGATAAATTTGGAGGCCAGATATGCACATATCAATTGTACATATCAATTGTACAAATCAATTATACTTAACTAGCGCAAGAACCGCAACTACGGTGCTTCAAATGGTCAGTTGAATGTTAAAAAAATCTTCTTAAAACATATCCAATAAAACAACATTTATTGAAATTCCATCAGAGTTTTCTATTAATTGAACAAACTATTAGGTCATCTTTTAGGGTTTCTTTTCACCCAAACAGTCAATCTCTAAAAATAAGCCTTCGGAGTTTTATCAGATTAGTGAAACTTTAAACTCAAAAAAGACCCTAAAAAACCGACAGCATACTCATGCTCCTTTCATGCTTTTTTTAAGTATTAAATTCTGACATCAATCAGATTTAATGAAAATTTGAAAATAACTAAAAATATCATATCTCGGAAACTTAAAGATGTTCAATTAAATTTACACTAGCGTTTATCGCACCTCCGGAGCTTCGAAAATTTTCGACAACTCATGAAAAACCGCATACATTGAAAACAACATCTGCAAATTTTTAATGTACTCTGACTGCACCCAATTACAGGGTTGGTAATTTCAAACTTTTTAATTTTTTTAATTCCCATTTTAAAAGCGTCATCTCGAAAACTTAATGGGCCTCTGGATAAATTTGAAGGCCAGATTTGCACATATCAATTGTACATATCAATTGTACAAATCAATTATACTTAACTAGCGCAAGAACCGCAACTACGGTGCTTCAAATGGTCAGTTGAATGTAAAAAAAATCTTCTTAAAACATATCCAATAAAACAACATTTATTGAAATTCCATCAGGGTTTTCTATTAATTGAATAAACTATTAGGTCATCTTTTAGGGTTTCTTTTCACCCAAACAGTCATATCTCTAAACATAAGCCTTCTGAGTTTTATCAGATTTGTGAAATTTTAAACTCAAAAAAGACCCTAAAAAACCGACAGCATACTCCTGCTCTTTTCATGCTTTTAAAAGTATTAAACTTCTGACATTAATCAAATTTAATGAAAATTTGAAAATAACTAAAATTATCATATTTCGGAAACATAAAGATGTTCAGTTAAATTTACACTAGCGTTTATCGCACCTCCGGTGCTTCGAAAACTTTCGACAACTCATGAAAAACCGCATATATTGGAATCAACATCTGCAAACGTTTACTGTACTCTGACTGCACCCAATTACAGGGTTGGTAATTACGAACTTTTTAATTTTTTTAATTCCCATTTTAAAAGCGTCATCTCGAAAACTTAATGGGCCTCTGGATAAATTTGGAGGCCAGATATGCACATATCAATTGTACATATCAATTGTACAAATCAATTATACTTAACTAGCGCAAGAACCGCAACTACGGTGCTTCAAATGGTCAGTTGAATGTAAAAAAAATCTTCTTAAAACATATCCAATAAAACAACATTTATTGAAATTCCATCAGGGTTTTCTATTAATTGAACAAACTATTAGGTCATCTTTTAGGGTTTATTTTCACCCAAACAGTCATATCTCTAAACATAAGCCTTCGGAGTTTTATCAATTTTGTGAAACTTTAAACTCAAAAAAGACCCTAAAAAACCGACAGCATACTCATGCTCTTTTCATGCTTTTTTTAAGTATTAAATTTTGACATCAATCAGATTTAAGGAAAATTAGAAAATAACTAAAAATATCATATCTCGGAAACTTAAAGATGTTCAATTAAATTTACACTTGCGTTTATCGCACCTCCGGTGCTTCGAAAATTTTCGACAACTCATGAAAAACTGCATATATTGGAAACAACATCTGCAAACGTTTAATGTACTCTGACTGCACCCAATTACAGGGTTGGTAATTTCGAGCTTTTTAATTTTTTTAATTCCCATTTTAAAAGCGTCATCTCGAAAACTTAATGGGCCTCTGGAGAAATTTGGAGGCCAGATTTGCACATATCAATTGTACATATCAATTGTACAAATCAATTATACTTAACTAGCGCAAGAACCGCAACTACGGTGCTTCAAATGGTCAGTTGAATGTAAAAAAAATCTTCTTAAAACATATCCAATAAAACAACATTTATTGAAATTCCATCAAAGTTTTCTATTAATTGAACAAACTATTAGGTCATCTTTTAGGGTTTCTTTTCACCAAAACAGTCATATCTCTAAACATAAGCCTTCGGAGTTTTATCAGTTTTGTGAAACTCTAAAATCAAAAAAGACCCTAAAAAACCGACAGCATACTCATGCTCCTTTCATGCTTTTTTTAAGTATTAAATTCTGACATCAATCAGATTTAAGGAAAATTTGAAAATAACTAAAAATATCATATCTCGGGAACTTAAAGATGTTCAATTAAATTTACACTAGCGTTTATCGCACCTCCGGTGCTTCGAAAATTTTCGACAACTCATGAAAAACCGCATATATTGGAAACAACATCTGCAAACTTTTAATGTACTCTGACTGCACCCAATTACAGGGTTGGTAATTTCGAACTTTTCAATTGTTTTAATTCCCATTTTAAAAGCGTCATCTCGAAAACTTAATGGGCCTCTGGATAAATTTGGAGGCCAGATTTGCACATATCAAATGTACGTATCAATTGTACAAATCAATTATACTTAACTAGCGCAAGAACCGCAACTACGGTGCTTCAAATGGTCAGTTGAAGGTAAAAAAAAATCTTCTTAAAACATATCGAATAAAAAAACATTTATTGAAATTCCATCAGGGTTTTCTATTAATTGAACAAACTATTAGGTCATCTTTTAGGGTTTCTTTTCACCCAAACAGTCATATCTCTAAACATAAGCCTTCGGAGTTTTATCAGTTTTGTGAAACTCTAAACTCAAAAAAGACCCTAAAAAACCGACAGCATACTCATGCTCCTTTCATGCTTTTTTTAAGTATTAAATTCTGACATCAATCAGATTTAAGGAAAATTTGAAAATAACTAATAACATCATATCTCGGAAACTTAAAGATGTTCAATTAAATTTACACTAGCGTTTATCGCACCTCCGGTGCTTCGAAAAATTTCGACAACTCATGAAAAACCGCATATATTGGAAACAACATCTGCAAACTTTTAATGTACTCTGACTGCACCCAATTACAGGGTTGGTAATTTCGAACTTTTCAATTGTTTTAATTCCCATTTTAAAAGCGTCATCTCGAAAACTTAATGGGCCTCTGAATAAATTTGGAGGCCAGATTTGCACATATCAATTGTACGTATCAATTGTACAAATCAATTATATTTAACTAGCGCAAGAACCGCAACTACGGTGCTTCAAATGGTCAGTTGAATGTTAAAAAAATCTTCTTAAAACATATCCAATAAAACAACATTTATTGAAATTCCATCAGAGTTTTCTATTAATTGAACAAACTATTAGGTCATCTTTTAGGGTTTCTTTTCACCCAAACAACCATATCTCTAAACATAAGCCTTCGGAGTTTTATGAGATTTGTGAAACTTTAAACTCAAAAAAGACCCTAAAAACCGACAGCATACTCACGCTCCTCTCATGCTTTTTTTTAAGTATTAAATTCTGACATCAATCAGATTTAATGAAAAATTTGAAAATAACAAAAAATTTCATATCTCGGAAACTTAAAGATGTTCAAGTAAATTTACACTAGCGTTTATCGCACCTCCGGTGCTTCGAAAATTTTCGACAACTCATGAAAAACTGCATACATTGAAAACAACATCTGCAAACTTTTAATGTACTCTGACTGCACCCAATTACAGGGTTGGTAATTTCGAACTTTTTAATTTTTTTAATTCCCATTTTAAAAGCGTCATCTCGAAAACTTAATGGGCCTCTGGATAAATTTGGAGGCCAGATTTGCAACCACTGAGAGTCCCTGAGAGCACCCTACTATAGGGTTAGGAATTCAAAATTTTATGAATTTTTTAAACCTAAGTTTCCCGAAAAAAAAAATTAAAAAAAAACGTCTTATCTCGGAAACTAAAAGCATTTGAGCAGTCCCATTTAGCACTTGCATGTAGCAATATTTGCAACTCTTTAGAGTACCCTGACAACACCGAACTATAGCGTTGGGAATTTCAAATTTTGAAAAATAATTAATTTCAACTTTTTTTTAAAAATTTTACTTAAAATTTTGGAAAAATCACAAAAAACGTCACATCTCGATAACTTCACATCTATATTGCAAGTACTCTGACAGGGCCTAACTACAGGATTGGGAATTTCAGATTTTTAAAAAGTAATATTTTAAGTTTTCTGAAAATTTTTTGAAAAAATCACAAAAAACGTCATATCTCGGTAAACTACAAAGAATTGAGCAGTCATACTTGGAGGCAAGATTCGCAATCTTTGAGAGTAATCTGACAGGACCTAACTACAGGGTTGAAAATTTCAGATTTTCAAAAAATAAAAATATTTTAGTTTTTCTGAAAAATTTTTAAAAAAATCACAAAATACGTCATATCTCGAAAACTTCAAGGATTTGAACAGTCATATTTGGAGGCAAGATTTGTAATTCCTTAGAGTACTCTGACAGCGCCCAACTACAAGGTTGCGAATTTCAAACTCTTTGAAAAATAATGAATTAATTTTTTCTGAAATTTTTGAAAAAAATCACAAAAAACGTCATATTTGGAGGCAAGAATCGCAATCTTAGAGAGTACTCTGACAGGACCAAACTACAGGGTTGGGAATTTCAGATTTGCAAAAAAAATAAATACAAATTTTCTGAAAATTTTTTGAAAAAATCACAAAATACGTCATATAATAATAAAACAGAATTTAGGATACATCCATGAGAGTTAGCTCCCGAATCAAGTTTATGAGATCGATCATATTTTAGTTTAATGAGTTTAGTTTTTTGAAGTTTAAGCATCTTGTGCATCCGCAGTTGATTCTCCAGGTGCAGGTATCGACTTCATTGTAGATTTTCTCGTAGAATTGCCAGTACACTCTTGATACTTTTGGTTTAAACGAGTCACTTAATAGGACTTCATATTTCAGGTGATCGTGAAATATGTTTGTCAGGCTGCAGGCGCGTTGCCAGAAATCAGATTCGCATTTATAAAGTCGAAAGTTCTTCGCGTTGAAACGTCTTGTTGTTTTCGGTCGATTTGATTCAGTGATTTCTATAAATCGCCACCATTCCAGGTCGGTCTTTCCTCTTAGAATGTTCGCGAACAAAAGTAGTACATGCATTTCTTGGTAAAGAGACAAGGGAAGAATTTGAAGAGTGGTTAACCTCGATTTATAAGGAATTTGTTTATTTCCAAGTACCCATTTCGTTGCTCTCTGTTGCACTTTTTCTACGGTAGCAAGATCTTGCTTTGAGGGTTTCCAGACTGATGATGCATAGCTAACGATAGGTACTAAAGCATTTTTTCAGGAGGTAAAAACCATAATGGGCGTCTAGTTTGTCAATGACATCCGAGATTTTTTCAAGCTCCCTAATTTTTTCGTCGAGCAATTCTTTTCGGCAAAGTTCGCCGATTGGAGATCCTAAAATGAGGAGTTCTTCTTTTGTTTTTATTTTTATTTTGGGGCATATTTTTCGAAATTGTGTTAAAATTGAATTATACTGTGTACTAGTAGTCGGTCCCAAAAAACAAAGTTCACACTTCTCAGTGTTTAAGCTCAGGCCGTAAATTTGTTCCGATTTCAGAATGTTTTTAAGGTCCCGGAGTACTACCTTATAGTCGTCGGCTAAATTCCCATCATCTAAATACCAGATGTTAATTTTCGACTCCAACTGTTTGACTAGTGTATGAATTGTTTCCGCAAAAAGGGGTGGGGCTTCAGGATCACCTTGCTGAGTTCCGTCTTCTGACATTATGACAGAGCTTCCGTAAAAAAGGTAACTAGGTTTACCATACGCGCAATGGGTGTAATTATACAATTCGGGGCGATTTGAAAAAACATGATTCAGCATTGTTTCTCTGTTTAAAGAGTTAAAGGCATTCTTAAATTCTAGTTTTAAAAGAACAGTACATTTTGGATTGTCGTCGCGTTCAATTAGGTTTCGAAACGAGTGCGCAGCTATTTCTGCTCCTCGTTTGGTACCGCATCCTACCTGTACGTTTCCGAAAAAATTTTTCTAAGGTGGCAAGATCTTGCTTTGAGGGTTTTCAGACTGATGATGCATAGCTAGCGATAGGTACTAAAGCATTTTTTCAGGAGGTAAAAACCACAATGGGCGTCTAGTTTGTCAATGACATCCGAGATTTTTTCAAGCTCCCTAATTTTTTCGTCGAGCAATTCTTTTCGGCAAAGTTCGCCGATTGCAGATCCTAAAATGAGGAGTTCTTCTTTTGTTTTTATTTTTATTTTGGGGCATATTTTTCGAAATTGTGTTAAAATTGAATTATACTGTGTACTAGTAGTCGGTCCCAAAAAACAAAGTTCACACTTCTCAGTGTTTAAGCTCAGGCCGTAAATTTGTTCCGATTTCAGAATGTTTTTAAGGTCCCGGAGTACTACCTTATAGTCGTCGGCTAAATTCCCATCATCTAAATACCAGATGTTAATTTTCGACTCCAACTGTTTGACTAGTGTATGAATTGTTTCCGCAAAAAGGGGTGGGGCTTCAGGATCACCTTGCTGAGTTCCGTCTTCTGACATTATGACAGAGCTTCCGTAAAAAAGGTAACTAGGTTTACCATACGCGCAATGGGTGTAATTATACAATTCGGGGCGATTTGAAAAAACATGATTCAGCATTGTTTCTCTGTTTAAAGAGTTAAAGGCATTCTTAAATTCTAGTTTTAAAAGAACAGTACATTTTGGATTGTCGTCGCGTTCAATTAGGTTTCGAAACGAGTGCGCAGCTATTTCTGCTCCTCGTTTGGTACCGCATCCTACCTGTACGTTTCCGAAAAAATTTTGTCGCTCGGAGAGGGCCTTGCTTCCAGCGCATTTAGACGCGATACGTCTCAGCGTGTTGCCTATGGCAATCGGTCTCAACCCTCCGTCTATTTTTATGAGGGCGATAATCTTTGCGCCAAAAAAGAAAGGTCTTAGTGGTTCCGGTATTTTGCCATCTCCAATGAGGTTTATCAGCTTAGTACGCGATTTCAGAAAATTAAGTCCTGCACTGCCATTCGACTTACTAACAAGATCTTTAAAAATTTGAGGAAATATTTTATCAGGACCTGCTGCTGATCCGTTTGGAAAAGACATTATCGCTTTGTATAGGTCGAAATCGGTTACAAAAAAACTATCCAATTTTTCTGGATTTGGAGCTGCAAATTTGGCTCGCTGCGGGTGCTTAGACAACAAATTTTTGATAGTTATCAGTTGAAAAAGGAGCTATTTTGTCATCTGAAGCAGCAAGCCTTATTCCTCCCTTTACATTTCCTTCATCGAGCTTACTACTTATTAACTTTATTCTCTGCTCGAGGTCACTCAGAGGCGGGCTTGAAACTTGGGGATGGGGTTTTGGAAGTGACACGTCATTTGCTCGAATTTTTTTATTTATCAAAGAGCTCATGCTTGTGGTCTGTTTGCGTCCACTTCTTTTCGGTTGCTCCAAAAAAAACAAGAACGACGTTAAAAAAATTAGCCATTTTGTAACATCTTCTATATTGTAGACGATGTCATATATTTTGTCCGACAGACTTTCCGCCAAGGGAACACGCGAGTCTTTTGGTACTCTCTTGAGTACTCGGACATTTGAGATGGCTGTATTAACATAATTGTCTAGCACTAAATCATTACCTATTGTTGCTTTATTAACAGATTTTACATCAACGCATAAAGGACACTGAAACCATTGGGTTTTCTTAGAGTCGCTAAGAGAAATATTTACACAACTGATATGATACCAACTAGAACAACAATCACATCTAATCCAATTTATCAGTCCTGAAGGTTTTAAGCAATCTTTGATGTACACTCTTTGTTGTTTTTCCTCATCTTGACGCAGCATAAAGGTTAAAAAAAAAGGATTTTGACTGGACTTTAGGGGACTGAACTAACCCATGATAAGCGGTTAGTGGGAATTCTACAAATCAGCAAATAAAAAAGACAACTAAATTAATTTAAAAGGTTAAAAGGTTAAAAGGCAGCATAAAGGTTAAAAATCAAAAACAAGGAACAATCTCACCCGAGCTCAGTAGGTTCAGCGGCGCACCACCAGACTTCTCAAGCCAGTTCCAGTTCCCCACCTCCCCACAGAAAGCCACTTGACAGACCTGTCTCTAAAATCCCTCAGAGGGCGCTCCACATACAGGCACAAACATCAAACATAACAAATCTATTTAATAAGTTTATCGCAACAATTAGGCTAAAAGGTTCAACGCGTTCCAAGATAGATTTGGATCCCAATGGTTGAACGTCATCCCCTGCAAAAATTTAAGGTTAAAACTGTCGAACCAACAACTCAGAATTGCGATAGGACTTCGATTAGGATCAAAAATATGCGAACGGCATAAATGCGTGTGCGGAAAAGACGTTACCGAGGATGGTTGGCATGGTCTTTCTTGCCTCAAAAGTGCAGGGAGATTCTCTAGGCATTCAAACCTGAATGCCCTTATAAAGCAGAGTCTATCATCTACTCACATTCCGTCTGTTTTAGAACCACGACACCTCTACAGGACCGATCAGAAGCGCCAGACGGTTTGACGCTCGTTCCATGGGCTGATGGTAAGCAGCTCTTGTGGGATGTAACGGTAGTAGACTCCTTAGCTCCTTGTAGGATTAATGCCGGGTCTGTTTGTAACCCTGGTACGGCTGCCGCTGAAGCGGAAGAGCAAAAAATTGACAAATATAAAGATCTTGTAAATGATGGATATCTTTTTCAACCGCTAGCTTTTGAAATTCAGGGCGCGGCCGGCCCCAGCACAGAAGTTTTTTTGAGCAAGCTTTGTAAGAACCTAAGCATATGCACTGAGGAACCCAGAGCAGGCAGCTTTTTAAAACAGAGAATCTCCCTGGCAATACAGATTGCGAACGCCGCTTGCGTACTCGGAACTATAAATGACAAAATAACTTTCGACGAAATTTTTTACTTGTAACACTTGTATATTATATTATCTCGTGTCGAGTTGCGTGTTCTTATCGAAGAAGCGTAACCCGTATCGATTTTAAATGAAAAGGACTTAAACACTTAACATCTTCTTTTATCATTATCACTTCCATATCTAGAAAATTCCAAGGATTTTGACTGGAATACATGATGAAGGGACTCATGACTGTAACCTCGGTTACTATGATACTTTTGACCTTCTGATTACCTTGTGAAAAAAAAAGAATAAAAAAAAATAGTTTGTTCAATTAATAGAAAACCCTGATGGAATTTCAATAAATGTTGTTTTATTGGATATGTTTTAAGAAGATTTTTTTAACATTCAATTGACCATTTGAAGCACCGTAGTTGCGGTTCTTGCGCTAATTAAGTATAATTGATATGTACAATCATTTATCTCTTATTTTACCTTCACCGAATATTGACTTACACTTGCATCTGAAAACAATTTTATTGTTCAATTAAAGTGTGTATATTTTCATGTATAATAGACTATTCAGTTGTCATTTTTTGGAGTTCAAATTAGATTGACCATCTGAAATGATAGTTGATAAGAAACCTTTCAGATGTGTTGTTGGCGATGGTTTATTTTTCTTATATTCTTCGTCGTCACATCGGAAGCGTCTGTCCCTGAGCTGATCATAGTCTCAACCGTTGATGGCTATCTCAGAGGAGTTGATGTAGCTTCTGGGAATATTCACTGGTCACTGAAAGTTACGGATGAGTCAATTCCAACTCTCGTGTCATCCAGTTTAGATCAAATTCAAATTTACGACGAACAGGATGGATATGTCCGTTTAATTCCTAGTTTTAAAGGTGACTCGCATTCTAAGATAGTGATGATTTATTGTCTTGTTTGAGGTCTAGAGTTGAATTCATTCTTGAGTTTGTTTCATAGGCGAGCTCTTCAAGTGGAATGGCGAGAGTTTGAGGCAGTTTCCTACAAATGCTGATCTTCTATTGTCGAGTTCAAAGAAGTTGACCGAAAACACATTCGCTTCAGGTGCAATATCATTCCAAAGTTTAGCCATATCTCTGGCCGACGGAAAGCTGCTATACCGTTGTCACGGAAGTAGGCCATGTTCAAGAGAAGGCGACCAAAAGACATCCAACAGTCCTGACACTAATGAAAAAGATTTGGGCGGGGGCGATTTTCCAGACGAAGTAGTAATAGTCAGAAGCACTCAACGAACAGTTAGAGCCATTGACGAATATAGTGGAACTGAAAGGTGGAACTTCAGGTTAGAGTCTGACCTTAGACTTCTCATTCCAAATGCTGGTTTTAACCCTTTTTTCATTTTTCCAGTTTTTATTGATCTAGAAGAAGTTCTCGTAGTAACAACATGTGTATCAAAATCAACGAATGTGTAAACCTTTAGACCTATCTGACCAATCGATATATTTCGAGCATGCCACCGTTTTTAACTCCCATTGTATTGATAACTTTTGTTTATGGGGGTTGTAAAACCAACTCTGAATTTATATTATTGTTCTGACTTCCGAAGAAAGGGAAAAATATATTTAATATATGCTTGGTGTTTTTTTAATCAGATCAATGTCATTAAAATATTTTGCTCAACATTGCAGCCACTATATTAAGTTGACTTTCTGATCAATCTGAAACGAATCTAATTAAACTGCCCGTTGTTTTATATTTGCCGAGATAGTAACTCGAATGATATGAGCAGTCTTGTTTTCTGTTTTTTTTTTTGCTCAAAGTGATTATTCGCCATAAAAGGCTTCTGCTTATCTTATGGAATAGTGATTTATCGTCAATATACTTATTTATAAAGATCGTGTTGATTTTCCTCCGTTTCTTCTTCATGAAAAAGTCTTAAACCGGCTAGGACCCCTAACGCCGTGGTTCCACTTCCAGACTCCACCTGTTTTCGCAATAAATAATTTAAATGTAAACCCCGTTTTATATTTTCTGTTTTAAAGTGTCTGGCGTTTTTTTTTTCAAACCATCTGTGAAAGTATTTCTTGCTAATTTGTTATGTATTGATTGTGCTGACTTGCGTGTAATAAGTCTCTGTAAGTAGGAGTAGGACTTTTTTTCCTGTAACGAAAAAGTTATCTTTTGGTGTCTTGGAAAAGGCTGCTTTGCTTCCATGTTTTTCTAAATCCTAAATTCGTTGATGTCATAGCATATATCTACAATAAATTGAGCTTTGACATATTCTTCCTTTCAGTGTGACCGACGTGGATGTGCAATACAACGCAGCAGAGAGAACTAATTCAGGGTTCCTAGGGAATGTCGCCCCTCTCCCGCCAATAGACTCATTCTTCCGAGCATTCCAAAGCTCCGTGCCTGAATGCACTGAGGAACTACTGACGATCAAAATCATGACTCCCGAAGGCGCTTTGTTTGGATTCGATGATATCAACGGAGAAGTGACGTGGACTCGACACCTGAAGAGTCCTATCGCGGGCGCTTGGAAGTACCATTGCAGATCTCTAGTCAAACTGGATCTCTCGGATCCATCATTGGTGCCGGACTTGAATCCTAATACCAAATCGGAGGACCCGGAATCCTTTAAGAAGCGTCCGTCGATGTATCTGGGGTCGTTCAATAATATGTGGTATGTTCAAGTGTTTCACTCGCCAATCGATATTCCAACGACTCACACGCCAAATCTTAGCTTCAACCATAACATGCTTTATGCACAGTCAAAGCATTCTTGGGTGCCTTACATAGCCACGTCACCATCTAGAACACCCTATCTCAACCAAAAGAACAGTGTTTTATTATTGGACCAATCTTCAGTGGAAGAGTTTTCAACAGCGCTGATGCCAATAAATCATGAAATATCATACCCATATGATGCAGGGTTCTCCATTCATCAGCAGAAGCAACTTAAAGATTATGAATCATCGGTGGGGTTTTATTTTGTTTTGGACAGACCTAGTTACTTTGACTATAAAACGCGTCAACAAATCACACACGACCACGGGGATAGGTTGGTTAATTTCTACGAAGACAGTTACTTGCCAAACACAGAAACCATTCTAGCTTTTGTTCCCGTTTCGCTTTCATATTACTGGAAACAAATTGCGGCTATTACAGTTACATTAGCTATTCTGTTCAACATTATCATTCGAATATACGATCACCTTAGAGGTCAAAAATGTCCATTAGAAGGCGCAAAAAACGATTCCAACCAGTCTGTTGAACGTCTTTATTCTACAGAAAGTAATGGAAATGTTTCGAAATTGGCTTCAGGTTTTAATGAGTACTTCATTTTTACAGAAAAGTTGGGGAAAGGTGGTTTTGGACAAGTATATGTGGCAAAACATAAATTGGATCTTCAAAGATACGCAATAAAGAGAATAGAACTGCCGAGAAATATCGAATCTGCTGACAAAATGCGCCGAGAAGTGAGAGCTTTGTCTAGACTAAATCACACGCATATAGTGAGGTATTACAATTCGTGGGAAGAAACGCAAAGCAGGGATTCAGACGATATTTTGGCCTGTTTAAACTCGGATTCGGTAACTGAAAGCACGTCGTTTCCTCGTGTTGTCAATTCGTATGACCCAGTTTCGATCAGTAATTTGCTGATGCAAAATGGAGCGGAATCTAATCATAAACAGTTGCGCAGTATAACGTCTGTCGGAAGCAGAGGTGATGAAGATGACGAAACTAGTAATACTAACCAGAAATACATGATATCTTACATAGAAACCTCCGATGACGATTTGATCAAATTCGAAGCTTCAAATCCTTTGGAACAACAACTGAAACAGCGAAAACTTCAAGAAATGAATGGAGAAAGTGTTAATCTTGAAGAAGTTTCGAAGCAAAGTGAGTCAAAAATGAGTGAAAACGTAGATTCTGAGACAACAAAGAATTTACGGAAAGATTCTCTTAGGTCGTATTTGTACATTCAAATGGAACTTTGTCGACCAAATACTCTCAAAGATTGGCTTATGGACGAAATGGAGCGAGATCGAAATATTAGTCTTCATATTTTTCACCAAATCGTTCAGGCTGTTAATTATGTACATACTGCGGGACAGTTTCATCGGGATCTGAAACCATCTAATATATTTTTCTCCGAAAAGGAAGCTTTGGTTAAAGTTGGTGATTTTGGGCTCGTAACTGGCTGTTTAGAATGGTCAGACAATGACAATAATTCCAGTCAGGATTTTCTGCAGCTGCGAAACTCGTCCTCTCATGATTTGAGCACAATTCAGAAATCAAACAGCAGCAGCGGAACTTCATTAAAACACACCAGTAAAGTTGGCACAAAAATATACATGAGTCCAGAACAACGCAAGGGTCGATCATACGATAACAAAGTGGATATTTATGCTCTGGGTTTAATATTATTTGAACTGCTTCAACCTTTTGCGACCGAATCCGAACGAATTGTTAAGCTGAAAGATGCTCGAAGTTTGAAATTTCCGAGTTACGAGTTAAAAGATGTGGCTGCTATTTACACTGAAGATGATATCGAGTTGATGAAACGAATGCTGAGTGTTGACCCTGCGAACAGACCTTCAGCTGAAGAACTTGCCCAGGATCGAATATTGAATTCCTACAAGGAGCCTACTCCAGCAGC
The DNA here is from genome assembly GCF_963678635.1 of Symsagittifera roscoffensis. Classification (NCBI taxonomy): domain Eukaryota; kingdom Metazoa; phylum Xenacoelomorpha; order Acoela; family Convolutidae; genus Symsagittifera; species Symsagittifera roscoffensis. The sequence goes on from NC_087068.1 coordinate 10,989,161, forward strand.
AAGACTGGAAAAATTATCCAGGTCGAAATCAAGGTCGTCTAGTAATATGGAGACTAACTCGTCATCAGCACACTTATGACATGAACTCTGCAATGTGATTTGTCTTCATTTTCACAAGGGTTTTGTAGTTTTTTGGTAACTCGGGCGCGGATTTTCAACCAAATTTTGTCAACCAAGGTTATCATTCTTTTCTTAAATAACTGCAAATTTTTTGATGCAAACATGAAAATCCTATGAGCTAAAGTTTTCGGCGGTCATAAATATAGCCGGACATATTTTTTTTCTTCAAATTTGCGAACATGTTTGGGAAGAAGCGCCGTGTATGCACATATGGTTCCCGAGCACTGGTGAATTTGAATCAACAGTTTTTCGATATGTATGCTTAAAAAACAGCCTTTAATTGAATTATTTCACAATAAATTCTGTACAAATTATGTTAATGTATCAAATTGATAGTTTACTCTCGATTAATTTTCCATCGCCGTCGATCATTAGAAAATCCTAAAAGGAAAATTTTTGGGTATTAATCAGCCTTTAAGTTTAAAATTTTTTAAAATTCAACTCTGGGTTTTATCTGGAAAGTTCTGCGCTAAATATTTGATGTTGGGCGAGCATGTGGAAAGCAGTGAGCTTATGGTATTAACAAAATCAGTTAAATGATTCATTTGTTGTTATTAATTTTCACTTATTAATATGCGTTTGTATAGTTTTTTCGCCACCAATGAAATGTGGTAAGTTGAGACTTGAAAGGACTGCATTTGAATTTCAAGTGTCAGTTGACGTGGACATTTAGATGGCGATGTGCTGTTGGTTTCATTTGTTATCCATTCTCCATAGAATATTAAACCAGAATTTAATAAAAACCGAAAACATGCGCATTAACATTTAAAAAAAGTAGCGTTTTTTTTAAACCAAAAGCTATATGCTGGAAAATAGTACAAAATATTGAAGATTTTTTGTTGAAATTTGAATCCTGATGTGGACTGTTAGATACGCATACAACCTCGAGCTAAAAAAAGTTGATAGCTAAACCCTAATCACTTCGAAAAACGCAGAGTCCTTGCAAGCTCTTAACTGGAACCAAGTTAACATCCTCTCCCTTAGTGTTTAAGTGTAATTTTAAGTTTCAGTCAACCAGAATGGATTATTTCAAACCGGAGTAAGCAGTTTTAATTAAATCAAATAGTGGCAGGAAGATCTTAACCTTGATTCTACAATAATTAGGATTGCTAGACTCTCTACTTAACGTAGCGAAACTTCAATACTCGACGAAATAATTTAACGATGCTGGTCAGAAACTTGAAAAAACCTGCATCTTCATAATGTATTGAAATCATGTTGATTTTTTTTCGGTTTTTTTCCCAGGAAAGTTAGTTAATCATGCTCAAAATTCTATCTTAATTTTTACACAAGCAATGCTTGATTTATAGTATGAACTATCTTTTTTTCCAACCTAAGTCGCAAATATTGTTGCGACGCAAATTTTGCGATAAATTGTGTTCATTTTGAAAGTGTTAATTTTGATCAATAACCAGGTATTAATATGACCCAAGTAATAGCCAATGATAAAGATTTTAACACACTATTATTGTTCCGACTTTCGTAACGGAATATTTGTGCTCGGGGTGGTTTTTTTCTTCAGACAAATTTCGACTTTTTATTAGCCATTTTTGACGGGATTTTTTTATATCATTCAAAAAATATTTTTGTCCTGAGCTCAAATTTGGAAATGGGGGTTTAAAAAAGGACATTTTGGCCAATTTGGGACAATTAACGCGCGATATATTTCGCGCTAATAACGCGTAAGCGGAGATTTAATCCGTCATAGAAATTGTTCCAAATTGGTTGAAGGAAGCTTATTTGACATAATTGATTTTTTTTATTAGGATCGAAGTTTATCAGTTTGTACTTAAAATGGCGTGTGGGGGGATGATTTTCACAAAAAATCTCAAATTAAAAAAAAGTTCAATGTATTTTTGTTACATTTACATTTCTCCATTTACTGCTCCATAGACTGCTCTATAAATTGAGGTATGTTAGTTAGTAATTTTTTTTCAAATTGACTGGTACTGCACTGCAATGCGTCATAAGGGGCGTGCGTCACTTAAAAAATATTGTGGACGCAAAATTTTACTCATTCAGTTTTTCAAAAGCGTTATTTGTCAGATTTTTGCTTGTGTATGCGAAGTGTAACTGCGCCTATGTGTTTTAAGTTGTCTTTCAACAAAATTTCGAATGGTGCAAAAAATAGAAAATGAACTTTCAAACATGGTTTTATTTTTCTAGAATTCTAAGTTAAAAGAAAAACATTTGTTTTAATCCTGTTTTCGTTTTCTCTAAATTCATCTATATCTATTTGTCCATCTGTATCTATATATCAATTCATCTATTATTCATCTATCGATGTATCTATCTATCGCTCTATTTTTCTATCTATGAGAGCATCGAATCTGATTATTAGCAGTTTCGACTATCATCAGTATCACTCAATCTATTCTCAAATGCCAACAGCGCGCCAGATCATCAGGAGTCTCAGACGTCACATCATCAAATAGAAACAGCTTGTTTTTTTTAATCAATAGTCTCAAATGCCAGGCATTCTTTAACTTGCAGTCTCAAACGTCACCTGCAGTCTCAAACGCAAGTAGCGCAGAATGTTCTCACCATTTTCTTAAAAAACACAAAAACGGTTTTCTCTAGAACTCGGGACATATTCGGCAGTCATAAAAATAGACTAATTGAAAAACAATTTTTGTAGAGAAATGAATGGGAAAACGAAAGAAAAAATTCAAATTTAGTAGAAATTTTTTTAATTTTGAAAAAATGTTTGAAAGTTTTGATTCACAAAAATTACAAAAACAAACTCCATTAACTAACTTTACTCGACTAAAACGTTTATCTTTGGGAGAATTATTTGAATTGGTTCTATAGGCCAATTACATTTAGATTCATCTATGAGTGAATTGAGATAACTTGCGTGTAGAACGATTTTTACTGATTCTCCTTTAGCTAAAATTATAACGGGATTTATGACTGTGTTTCCTTTTGGTTGTTCTTCTTTAATTACTGGGGAAATAATTTCATCTTGTTCTAGTATATCTAGTAATCTATTAACTTTATCTTGCAAGTGAATTGGGACTTTACTTGCTCGTTGCTTTTTGAAAATTAGCTCAGGTTTCAGAGGCAGATGTAGTGGTGAATTTACTTTTCCAACATCAAATTTAGATGTGGCGGAAGCCACTGGGTATTTTAGTAGTAATTCGGCTAGTCGTTCAAATTATTTTTGTGTAATTTGAGAATGTTGAAAATTGAACATTGCGAGGAATTTTTGTTGTTCAGTGGTGTATTTTGATATCTGAAATGTTGGTTTAAAATAAGGTGTTTTTGTAAAATAGTCTGTGTTCCGTTTCTTATCACTTATTATATTATTAATTGATAATTCTTCATTAAGAAGTGTTGATTGGCATATATCTAGTAATTTCAATTTTTTATTTACTCTATTTGCTACTTCTAATGTGGGAGAAATTGTTGCATTTGTTTCGCAATAACCCAGAAGTCCTAGAGGTAATGTTATTTTGTATGGGGAATTTTTGTATACATGGAATGAAACTATATCTGAATTTGTAGTTTTCGTGTATTTGATGGATGAGACTGTTTCTCGGAAATTTTTGTAAATTGGCTTGATTCAAGGTCTGACATATAAAGTCGTTGTTTATTCTGTTTCATGTTATATTGATGGAGTTGGCTCACTGAAAAGTTATATACATCTCCTGCTAGTGATTTCAGGTGTTTTCGTTCTTGGTTATATGTAGGGTAGAATTTGAAGAAAGATGGCGGTTGTTTATTTAGTCTTTGGAAGGCTGTAAGTGATGAGTTTTTTGTGTATTTGTCTTTTGTGTATTTTGCTATTTAAAATATTAATAGTGGGAATCTATTTAGTGATAAATTGCATTCCAACGTTATTGTGTTTTATATCTGTGATGTGAATTTTTTGTTGAAAAGGTTTGGTTAAAAGTTTATTCTGTTCCGATGTTCGAGTGAGAACAAGGAATAGTTGGACTTTTCCAAAATCAGTTAAACTTTTGATCCTCGTGCTGGAGCTAATTTGGTTGAGGTTTTAGAGGGTATTAATTTTGGGTGAAGGGTTTGTATTTCATTCTATGTGGGAATGTTTATTACATTTGATTCTGCTCCTGAGTCTATTAAAAATTCAGTTTCGAGGTCTGGTGATTGAAAGTTTTCACTCTTTAAAAGAAGTGGGATTGTCCAAATTTTTCTTTGGGTAATTGTATTTTATTTGATATTTTCTGATATATATTGTTTGTGCTTGAGCTTCCTTCAAACTCTTGTTAAGTAGAGTCTGTTATTTCTTGAATATTATCAGGGTTTTGGAAGTAGTTAGTATTGTTTTGGTAATAATTCGATTATATTGGTGCTTCGTATTCGTTTTCAATCTGAAGCATGTTTATTGAAAGCGTATTTTCTGTTTCGCTCTCTTCGTTTGTGGGTTCGCAAGTTACGTGATTTAGGTGTAACTCTGTGGTTTCTGTGTTATCAATACCGGGAGGGTTTGATTGAGTTTCTTCAGTTGATTGTACTTGGTTAATTTGTCTTTGATGTTTAGGTGTACTACTTCTATAGTTTTGTTTTGAATTTTGATATTGTGTATTATTTCTGTGCGGTGATTGAGAAAAATTTCTTTGTCCATTTTGAATATACGAATTTCTATTTTGAGAATTGTCACGTGATCTTTTGTGATAATTAATGATGTTTGATTTAATATTTGAATATTTTGGTGATCTGTTATTTTGATATTGTCTATTCCTATTGTTTGAATAGTTTCTTTTTCTATTGTATGAGGAGATTCTAGAACGATCATCTGAAAAATTTTGTTTCGGGGGTTTGAGTTTGAACGATTCCTGTTATAATTTGAGTATTTGCTTCTTCTTGAGTTTGATCTTGAATAATTTTTTCTATATTGATTGTTTTGACTGTTTGATCGACTAAATCTGTTTTGTGAGAAACTTTGATCTGGAGATCAAATTTTTTTGATCTGGAGATCTTCCGCGATAGTTATATCTGTAGCGTGATTGTTGTCTAGAGGCATTATAGTTATCAGGAAGTGGTTTGCCTGAACTATTGTTTTTGTAAATGTTTTTGTTTGGTAGATTTTGGTCTTTTTTCATGAATTGGTAAAATGATTTATTTGGTTCTCTATGTTTTTGTGGTTTGTTCTGATTTTCTTGTTGCTTTTGTCTACATTCAGCAATGCTGTGTCCGTATCTACGGCAATAGTTACACCATTTTTTGAATGATGGTTTGCCTTTAAAGTTTGGATTTTTCTCGTAGATATTTAATATTTGAGTGATTTTTTCAGCTAGTTCAGTGCGAGAGTCATGAAAATTATTTATTCGTGAAGTAGTGGTTTGAATGTTATTTATATACTGTAATTTAAATTTTTCTGTTTCTTCTAGTTTCATAAGGGTTTCGGCTTGTTCTAGTTTATCTACTAGTTTTCTGAAGTCTATATCGGGTTCTCCAATTGAAGATGGATGTGATGCTGTTTTTTATTGCTGTTTTCGGTAATTGAGGTGTCAGAGTCATCATCAATACTTCTGTCATTTTTATGTTCTTATAATCAAACGTATTAAGGGAATAAGTTTTTCTTACTAGTGTTTCAGTTCTTACTGCAAGTTGTTTAATTGTTTCGTTCGGGATTCTACGACTTTCATTGCATAAGACTCTTTGATGTTGTTTGGTTCTTTCTGAGTCGAACATTTTTGAAAATTCTTGTGTGAACTTTTTCCAATCTGACTTAATATCTATAGGTGAAACTGAAAACCATTTTTGGGCTGCGCCATCAAGTGTGGTTTGGATAAGAGCTGTGCGTCTATGGATCCAATTTTGATGAAGTGTTGTTTTCACTAGTTCAGGTCCTATATTTAAAATCAAATTTGCTGTGAATGCCTTGAATAAAAACTCTACTGAGTATTCGGGATCTGTTCCCGTGAATACCATTAGTGGCTTTTTTGAAGATATTGAGGATCCACCCAAAAGGTATGGATTCATACTCATTTGTAATGATTCTGTGGTATTTGAGAAAAGTTTGTTAGTTGAGTCTTTCTAATTTCGTGTTGCTGTAGATAATTTAGTAGTGGGATTTCATTTTTCATTTGAGTTGGTTAGTAATTTTGTGTTTTCACTGTGTTTTGTGATTAAAAATTATTATTATATGACGTTGGGTGATGTCTTGTTTGCCTTTGTTCGTTTCCTGTATATGGTTCGAAAAGATCTGGTTGATAGAAAACTTCTGGTTGATCGATGATCCAGTTTTTGTGATGAGGATTTGAATTAAATCGTTGTTGATTGTGATAATTCTTCATCTTCTGAGTAATGTGGTTGATTCCTAATTTGATGTTTGTTTGTTATGTTTTTGTTTTGTTGAAGAAATGGATAGTTTTAGCTACGGTCTAGTGTAGCTTGTGGTTGATCGTTAAAACATACTGATTGAGAAGCTTGTTTCACTGTCGAATGTATAGTTGTTTGTGGAAATGCTGCGTTTTTTTTTTTGAGTCGTAAGTGTAGGGTGAATAGGAGAAATGCTTTGTGTTGTTGTTGGTATTGTTCCATTTTTTTTTCATTTACAAAATTTGATGGAGTTTGATTATCTTGTTGTGTAAGATTTCTTGTTCCGTTTAAATTTTCTTGATGATAAATGTAGAGTTTAAACTATTATTTCCTTCTCTATCGGTGAATAATGAGTTATAGTTTATAGGTGTTGCATCAATATTAAGTGGGGTTATTCTAACAAAATCTCTATTGATGGAGACTGTGGTAATTATTTGACTTGAGATGTCAGTTGGTATATTAATAAATGATGGATGAGACCATCCAGGGTCCCAAACATAATATGTTTCATCTGCCAATATAGTCTCATCGTCTGAATTTTGTACTTGAAAATTTTTTCTTGCTAGTGATATAAGATCAAGATTATGGACAAAATAATCAAGTATAAACCATGCTAGTATCTTTGATAGATCATGTTTAACATTTTGCGATATATCGTTATTAGTGGGATTTTCACGGATTGTATTTAAAAAAAATGGGAAAATACTTATTTCTTGTCTTACAGCTGTATGTCGGGATGCGTGAGTTGGTGAGTCACCTTGTGAAACATGTTTAACATCATGTTTAACATTTTGTGATATAGCGTTATTAGTGGGATTTTCACGGATTGTATTTAAAAATTTTGAGAAAATACTTATTTCTTGTCTTACAGCTGTATGTCGGGATGCGTGAGTTGGTGAGTCACCTTGTGGTTTTCTCAATTCTAGTATGGATAGATAGCTTTAAATAATTGAGAATACATCGTTTGTGAATATGGAATTTGCTCTTTGTGAATTTTGGTGTTGTTTATTTTTTATATAGTCTTTAAAAACTTTTGAGAACTCTGTATCTATATCGTCTGTTTGTATTTGGTGTTTTTTGTGATTTAGTTTTGGTGATGCAAATTCGATTGTGAATATACCATAATGTGATGTGATCTTACATATATCTTTTAGGTAATGATCAAGGATTTGTCGTTTTATTTGTACTTCAAGAAATCCTTGTTTACATGGGCTAATTCCTTTTTCGAACAAATTTACAATTAAGGTATGACAAAATTGTATTTGTCCTCGGGAGGTATCATTTTGCGGTTTTATAAAAAATGGTAGTATCGACTTATCGGTGAAATTTTTGTTGTATTCGATCATGTTTTATATTGTAAGACTGTTAGTGTGTAACATTCAATATGTCTTACTGGTTGATTCCAATTATATAGGCGTATTGGTTTGCTAATATATGACTTTTTTATTTTGCGTTTTCCTTTCATTGATGATGATGTTGTGGCTTCTGAGTCGGGAAAATATATTTGATTGTCAATCGGGTTGTTTTTGCTTATGGAATCTTTTAAATCTTGAAGTTCCTGTATTGTGTTTGTGTCTGATTCTGAGACTGCGTTTCTTCGTTTTGAAAATCGTTTTCTGATAATTTGTTTTTGTTTTCTTAGGGTTGTTTTTTTTTGTGTTCGTCGTTTTGATCTAATATATCCTATTGTTTCTCGTGTGGTGTGATTAAAAGGTCGTATTTTTCGTTTTGATTAGTCCTTACGCCTTTTGAGTTTTTATCTTATCTTGGGGCATAGGTTGTCGTGGTTTGACGGTTTGGAGAGATAGTAGTATATTGATTCGTGAGAATGATTTTTTACTTTCTCGTGGCTAAGTTCTAATTTAAAGTAGACTTACTTAATCTTTCTTAGGGGTTCTGATTTGTGGTCGAGGGTTGGAGAATAGTAAATCAATCCACAAGGTTGAGGTATAATTAGAACGCGAGTAGATCGTTAGGTACTATTTTATGACTTACTAAGTTTAAGTGTTTTAGCCTGGGTCATCTAAGAGGAAGGGGATCAAGTGAAGGATGAGTAACCGAAGTTCTTCACTATTCATCTTGATTAAAGTGGTCAGTTCTTTCAAAATTTTTTATTAGTCCTGAGTCGTTGGTAAGGGATGGGTAAAGAATCGACGTTTGAGGTCGTTAGACAGTTTAAAAATGTGGGGGAGAACAAAATTGTTCCGTTTGGTTCAAGGAAAGCCTTGATGATCTGAAATTAAGGAAATTTTATTTTAAAGACAAAGGTACAAGGAAAGCCTTGATGATCTGTTATTTAAATTAAGATAATTTAAGATAAAACAACGATAAGCCTTGATACGATTTGATGTAAAATTTTAAGTTTTAAGATTAAAGTTTGAATGACGTAGGTTTTGTGTAATTTGCTTTTTTTAGGTGTTAAAGCTGGGATGAAAAATTGATGTAACAGATTATTACAACTAACAATGATTTTTGTTTAAACTAATTTTTGTATTTTTATTCAATAAATTATTTATTGAAGATTAACTGAAGATTTTTTGGAGGGAACGACTTGTGTTGGTTTTATCAGTCGTTTTTGTATGAATATTAGGTTTAGCACCATTAAGGTTACCGAAGGATTTCAAATTTTATGTCAGTAAATGAAAATCTAAGGTAACTGCGGAAAGGATTCTTAAATACATAGGTTTGTTCTGTTTTCCGTCGTATTATCATGAAATGAATCGGTAGATTTCCTAATCGTAGACCGTGCCTTGTTCTTGATCTTATCGCAATACCTGGTGTTTCTCGTTTTGTTTGAAAAATTGGCGGTGATCTATTGAGCGGAGAGACGTTTCTAATAAATTGTCTATTTCATGTAACATTTTTGCAATTTTGCAATTGTCTAATTCTAAAATCTTTTGTTTCCAAATTTAAGTTAGTTAAGGTCTTGTTCGAGACTTTTGGTCGCACCAGATCAGTTATGTTCTATTGACTGTACTCATGGAGTAATTTCAGATAAGGTACACCGTCTGCTCGTCACGCTATCTTATTTTCGGCCTGATAGATTCCTGCAACTTCTTAGTCTAATACCGATCTTAATCTTACTCTAATATCTCCTAGTCTCAATAGATCTAGTGTATACTGGTTTATGCGTATTAGTTTCCAGAAGGAGAACAACTGTATTCTGAGTTTATTTCAAATTGCTCTGGTGCTGAAACTACAAGTAGTTTGAGCACTTACAAATTAGTGTAATTGTTAGGTATGGAATATGATTGGTTAGTTAAGATTATTTTATAGAATTAGAGAATTATATTTATAACTAATTATAAATTCTAGTTAAGAACTGGTTCCATAATTGTTTGAAAGATTTTTACAGCTGATTAATCTAAATATAATTTCGAATTGCAGAATCAGCAAAAAGGAAAGTTAAATTGTGAGCTCGAAATGCATATATTAAATTTTAACACAGGATTTCTCATATCTAAAAATTTATATTTCAGATTCAAATTTCAGATCTAAAATTTTCAAATTCTCATCAAGATCTGAAATAGAGAATTTCAGATATGAGAATCAACATATGGAAGAAATAAAGAGTTTCAGATCTTGTATAAAAAGTCCGTTGCGATTATTCTATTAGGCTGAAAAATTGTCATACAACTACGCTCGAATGGGTGTCCGGCAAAAATATGATGGCTGTTAAGACGAAAACAGCTTTTGGTAGAAATTTAAGACGACGCTACACAAAAATTCTCAAACTGTATTTCTGAGAAACAATTCGATGTAACTTGAACAGCTCGACTTGCATGTTTTAAATCACATTTGTCAATTTAATGCCGTGTCGTCTTGATGTCTTTGCGTAACAATTACGTAGCACAGATTGATTAATATACTACTACGCTCGAAAGTTATTTTGCTGTTAATCTACAACGATTGAAAATTGAACGTTATTATACTATACATAACGTTGGTTTGACAATCTGTTGTCCAGTTTATACTAAACTGTCCCACAACTACTTCTACAGATAGAAATTAATACATCTATAGCACAGTTTACAGCTAGCTTTAGAAGCAAGAAGTTCTTTTCATTTCGTAATTAGTTGCCTCTAAATGATCCGATGAAAATGGTATGTTTACATTCCCTCGTACGCTCCCCTGCGTAAAATTTTAATTTATAAATGACTAATTACGCTCAACCATATACATAATTCGTACCTAGGAATTATTATTGCATTTTTATTTTTTAACGCATTTTGTTATCCAACCTGATTTAATGCAAAAAGTTGCGCTAAATAGAGATCCAGACCAAATTATGGCGACAAATGAGCTGCTCTCGTCACGTTACATTCGCGAAGGTGGGGCAATTTACGAAAAAAACTGCCGAGGCAAAGATCTTCCGTTGATGCTCCCGCCGGCACCAAGCCAGAAAAGAATTGACGTTTTCGAAGGATCTAGTTCAACCAAAACCCTCAAAAGTATCATTTAAATACAGGGCAGCTTGCAAAATAGCCAGAGTAGAGACTACACCACTATATTAAGTAGTTAAGATAGTGGTTTTGATATTTAAGAACCATCAGTACTGGCAACCGGGGCTTTGAAACTATAAAGAGCAAAAAGCTAGGTCACTTAATTCACGCATCAAATGGTGAAACAGCTCCTTAATTTCTATGAAGTACAAGAAAGAGTTCAGAAAATCGAAGTGTTAGTTATTATCAAAACATTAAACCGAATAATTTAATAATTAAAATATTTGCAGAATCAAAGATTTAAAAGAGTAATTAATTTCAAATAGTTTTTATTTTGCGGAACAAATTCTTTGCAAATCGCCATTTTTTAATTCATGTAATTTCTTAAATGGCGACATGGATTTTCAGTTTTTTGATATGGCCCACCCATTTCCCGGGTTGACAAAAAATGCTTATCGTACAATTTTCATATGTGAAAAAAAATGCTTATCATATTCTTTCATACAATTTCATCAAAAAAAATAAATTAATGAAAAAAAAATCATTTTTTCCATACTTTGAAATTCAATTCAAAACAGGAAGATTATGAGGCTGAAGTAGTTGTATATCGAGCACTTGAAAGTTTGAATGCGCCCATTACTGTGTTTCATGGTCTTAAATACAGCCACCTCCAGTTTAGAATATGGGAAAAGAACCACGAGATAAGAATGTGCAGAATGTGCCGCGATCATCCAAACGTAGATGAAGGTGAACATGATTTTTTTGTATTTGGTCCTGACTACATTGTTTTGATAGAAGTCAAGAATCCCTCAATACCTCAATTGTCAACTTCGAAATCAAAAAATCAAGTTACTTCCTCGATTGAGAAAGCAAATATACAATTCGAAAAAGGACTTACCCTTCTTCAACGAATTTCAAATTTCTCTCAATTAGAAAATGGAGATGTTTTTGACATCCGCGTTTTCCGTTTTGTTGCGTTGCCAAATATTAGCCCAGATCAGTCTAAGGATGTCAATACTGATATCATAAATGAAGATGATTTCAAAGATTTCAAATTATTTTGGCGGGTAAACGTGGAGAACAAAAAAAGTTGGATGTCTGAAGCGCCAGTTTTATGTCCAAAAAATATAACTCAGACGCGAGTTTCGAGCGAAACAATTCTTTTAGGCGATATAAAAACTTTACGAAATGTCATTTTACGGTTGTTTGCCTCAGGAAGCAATATTGGGAAGAAAAAAAAAGCCATGAAAAAGACGAAGCAAAACTTAGTTTCAAAGAATGCGTCATTGAGATCGATAAACAATTAAAAAATTCAGAAATAACATTCAGAGGAAAAAACACACCTTCGAACCCATCTTTGATCAAAACAAGTGATTTAGAAGAGCCTCCATTTGTGGTGAATAAAATAAACATATTCAAAACCTGCCTAGAGGTGAGCTATATAAAGATTGAGCAAAAAAACGCATTTGTAGACGACAACTACCCTGTTATAATCTCTGGTGCAGCTGGATCCGGTAAAACGATGGTTCTACTGGCTAAAGCTATCAGCCTGATTTTGACAAAACGCCACACAAAAACCGAACTGACGCAACAACACACTAAAGTTTTTATTATGTTCAGCAATGAGCTAACTAGTTACTCTGAAATATTCAAAAAAGCTGGGCTCAAACTCATTGAAGGATCGAACTGGTTTGATGAAAGCTTGTACACGCAGGATGATATCATTATCCGCCACATGCCCGGGTCTCGTGGTGGTGTGAACTATAAATATAGGGACCCACAAGACACGGAGCTGCATTTGTTCGTAGACGATTGTCAAGCTCAAGATTTTTATTGGGAGTGTAATTATGGGTTAGGTGACAAAGGGAGTTGCTTGGCAGTGGACTGCACTCAAGCACAAAAACATAACAGTTCATTTTATACGGATTGGCTCAACCAAAAAATACAAACAAACCGAAACTTCAAACTTCATTGGCTAGGAAAAAGTTATAGGAACACACACAATATTGTTTCTCAGCTCATTGAGCTCGGCAAAAAGTGTAAACTGAAAAAACAGCAATCTGAGATCAAAGATGAAAGTGAACAACAAGTTGCACATTTCCCAGAGCATGGAAATTTTATTCATGGGCCCACAATTAAAGTTAAAGTATACCGGCACGAACAAATGGCTCTCAAAAACCTCCCTTGTTTCCTTGATAAGCTGATTACTAGAGAACTCAACCAAGATTCCGAGATTTATCAAGACTCAAAAATCGGCAGCGCGTTTATTTTGTCACTACTGTCAGGTGGCGGCCAATGGGTATTTACACTTGAGCAGTCACAAAGATTTTGTACCAACGCCACATTGAACTAGACTGCTCGTATCAGCGCAAAGCCTTGAATGCTCCTGCTGCCTCATAAATTCTATGGAATAGTGTTTTTTTTTAAATCATACCCCCTCACCTATTAATCAGCTCAATCATTAAAAAATCCAAATAGCATACCTCAGTCCAATTTGATACGACTTCTAAGAGGGATTCAATCTCCGCTTACGCGTTTTAGCGGTAAATATATCGAGCATTAGTTGTTCCAAATTGTCGAACCTTAAAACCCAAGTAAGAATGATTAATAGATTAATTATAATTGTTTCAATTCTTTTAAGCGATAAACTTCATGAAAAAATAACAAAATTGAAATATTTTTTCAAATTTGAGCACTGTAAAAAAACTGCTGTCAAAAATAGCTGGTTGAAAAGGAAAAACTACCCCGAGCACAAATATTCCGTTATTTTCCTCGAAAATGGAACAAAAACTTTAAAAATTTTAACATAAAAAATTTATAAAACAAAAGGATCAGCGCACTAATAAAGCTATCAAAATTAATCGATAAACCATTTTCTCCCTGTGCCAAGTTGTTGAATCGAAAAAAAGAATTTTTTATAGGAAACTTAAAAAATTGATAGATCTTCAAAAAAATAGATTTTTCTGATTAATTTGCTGAACTCAATCCCGCACACGCTATGAAAAGTTCAAAGTGATGTAGATTGCGTCTAGGAACCTGATAAAAATTCTAAAATGCTTGCCTCAAACTGCATTGGAACTACAATATTAGGCAATGAACTAATTATAGGCATTGGCTCAACAATTAAGCACAAACAAACCGAAACTTCAAACTTCATTGGCTAGGAAAAAGTTATAGGAACACACACAATATTGTTTCTCGGCTCATTGAGCTCGGCAAAAAGTGTAAATTGAAAAAACAGCAAACTGAGATCAAAGATGGAAGTGAACAACGTTTTACACATATCCCAGAGCATGGACATTTTATTCATGGGCCCACCCACAATTAAGGTTAAAGTATACCGGCACGAAGAAATGGAAGCTAAGCGGGTTAAATCGACGGTCATGCGTTAGTAGAGGGAAAGATATTCCGTTAATTGTCCAGATTTAGCTACATTAACAGTGTTCAAGTCATCTTTACTTCAAAAAATGATCTTAGGCGAAACCTTTTCTTAAATTTAGAGTTTAAATTATTCATATCATTGAAATTGTATTTGAACAACTTTGTTCAAAATTGGCTATTTAAATAGTTGCCATCTGTTTTATGAGTTATAACCGAACCCTTGGAAAATAGCTTCATACAGTAGCTAAGCGTGCGTTCCGCTTATTTGCAGAATTGAAATTCGGAATTTTTTGAAAATATGCTTTTCGTTCCTCATTTTAAAGAAAAGTCATCGAACATTTGAAGTGGTTGATTTTTTCTCCAGCTCATTTTGACTTTCTATGTATTCATGATGAAGCTGATTTTTTAAAATAATCAGGAAGCTAATGACATCTTCAGTGTAAAAATCTCTAACATACGATAATTTTTTCTAAAGCTATGGGCGTTTGAAAATTGTCAATTTTGCAATTTGGGATGCATAACGAGCGATATATTTTGCCATAGCAATGTGTCGGAGGCTGAAAGAAAAATCGTTCTAAATTAATTTGAGGCGATTTTTAAATATAAAATTGTGTGCGCTTCTATATGCTAGGTAGACTGCTAGTTGATCAGAGCAAAACTTTGCTTTGTCTCAAATAAATTGTAGTATAAGTTTTGATAAACTATAATTTTGGACCGCCACAGTCAAATTCAATTTGAAATTTTTTGGAGTGGGCGATAAGTTGCCACACACAAACAGTTCGCGTATTATTGAGCGGAAAGAAACTATTATGTATTGAGCGGAAAGATTCTAACCGCAGTTAGACTTGTGCAACATCAGAAAGTTACCGGACCAACCATCAACTATAAAAATTTCCTCAAAGCATCTATTTGTACTTTAAATAGCGTGTGGGGTGATACACAAAAAAATCTGCTGTTTTTATTGTTCCGACTTTCGATACGAAAGTAACGGAATATTTGTGCTCGGGGTGGGTTTTTTTTTCTTCAGACAAAATTCGACTTTTTAACCAGCCATTTTTGACGGAATTTTTTATATCATTCGGAAGGTATTGCTATCCTGAGCTTAAATTTGAAAAAATGTTTCACCTGTGATCATTTTTCGTAAAGTTATGAGGGTTTAAAGATTGTCATTTTGACCAATTTGGGACAATTAACGCGCGATATAATTCGCGCTATTAACGCGTAAGCGGAGATTTAATCCGTCTTATAAATCGTTCCAAATTGGTTGAAAGAAGCTTATGTGCCATAATTGATTTGTTACAAGGAACAAAATCTATCTTTTTGTACTTAATATGGCGTGTGGGGGGATAATTTTCAAAAAAAATTTCAAATTTAAAAAAAAAAATTCATTTTATTTTATTTCAATTAATTTTTTTATGTTATTACTGCTGCTCCATAAGCCTTAAACGGCAGTCGGAACATTCAGGGCTTCGCCCTGATACGAGCAGTCTTGTTTGTCTTGTTTTTTGTTAATTGAATACTACTCCGCATAGACATACAAGGCAGTCGGATTATCATGTGCGTCGCCTTAATACGAGCCGTCTTTTCGAGTTTTACAATTTTTTTCTGGAGTTTTATCGCCCAAGTAAAAAATACCAAACTTGCTATCCTCCGCTAGTCCGCTACTAGCCAAAATTAGCAGAATCAATTGACTATTATAAAGGGCTGGACTATTACTTCTTAAATCAAGGGCAGGTCAATCATAGAAAAATGAAAAGAGCGAACCATTGAGTCAGATTTTGAGGGCCAGCGTAAGATATATTAAATTCGCTACGTATAGCATTGATTTTTTAAATTTCTATGAAACTGAATTTTTTGCTGTCTGATTTTTTGAGCCCTTATTTCTACACGCCGTAGTCAACGGCGGGTTTCATAACGCTTCAAACCAATTAAGTTAAGTTCATTTTAACTGAAGCGACAAACTAATCAGCTAAGAAGTGAAACCAACTTGAACGGAGGCAAACCAAATTAAATAATATATTGTGTGATGCACAATATTTCTCATTTTTACTTGCATTTGGGGAATTCTTTCTTGAAATCAAATATTCCTAATTTATTCATAAACTTTTTCCTCAGTTTCTTATTCAAAAGATAATACAGTTCGGATTTAATTTCACAAGACAAAACGACCAAAATTGAAAATTTCAACGCGTGTTTATTTAAATAAGAACAAGACTGCTGGTATCAGGGCGAAGCCCTGAAGTTTCCGACTGCCTTTTTAGATTTATGGAGCAGCGGTATTAACATAAAAATTAAATGAAATAAAATAAAATGAAATTTTTTTTTCCAAAATTTAAATTTTTTTTGTGAAAATCTAACCCCACACGCCATTTAAAATACAAAAAGATAGATTTCGTTCTTTGTAACAAATCAATTATGGCAATTAAGCTTCGTTCAGCCATTTTGGAATAATTTATAAGACGGATTAAATCTCCGCTTACGCGTTAATAGCGCGAATTATATCGCGCGTTAATTGTCCCAAATTGGTCAAAATGGCAAAAATGGCAATTTTTAAACCCTAATAACTTCACAAAAAATGATCACAGGTGAAATATTTTTTCAAATTTAAGTTCAGGACAACAATGGCTTTCGAATGATATACAAAAATTCTGTCAAAAAAGGCTAGTTAAAAAGTCGAAGTTTGTCTGAAGAAAAAAAAACCCACCCCGAGCACAAATATTCCGTTACTTTCGTATCGAAAGTCGGAACAATAATTCAAGACAAAAACGCAATGAAAACAAAACAACTTGGAAGTTTAAGTAAAATAATATGATCCAATTTGCTTCCGAAATTTTGCATCCAACATTTTACACTGAAAAATGATAAATTGTAGTTGTTTTCAGTAATTCAATAGGTCTCTGTTTAATACTCTGTTCAAAAATTCTCTGCGCAAACTGTTAAAACATGGTTTTTTAAACAAAATTTGACCTTTTTGTTTGTAGTAAAATGATTTTTTTTGTTCCGACTTTCGATACGAAAGTAACGGAATATTTATGCTCGGGGTGGGTTTTTTTTTCTTCAGACAAATTTCGACTTTTTAACTAGCCATTTTAGACGGAATTTTTTTTTAGCATTCAAAAGGTATTGTTGTCCTGAGCTTAAATTTGAAAAAATATTTCACCTGTGATCATTTTTTGTAGAGTTATGAGGGTTTAAAGATTGCCATTTTGGTCATTTTGAGCAATTTGGGACAATTAACGCGCGATATAATTCGCGCTATTAACGCGTAAGCCGAGATTTAGTCCGTCCTATAAATCGTTCCAACTTTGTTGAACGAAGCTTATTTGCCATAATTCATTTGTTACAAGGAACGAAATCTATCTTTTTGTTTTTTATATGGCATGTGGGGTGATGATTTTCATAAAAAATTTCGAATTTTAGAAAAAAAATTTTGATTTTATCTTATTTCATTTAATTTTTTTATGCTTTTACTGCCGCTCCATAAACCTCAAAAGGCAGTCGGAACATTCAAGGCTTCGCCCTGATACGAGCAGTCTTGTTGTGTGTTAAAAACATATTCTTTTTCGAACCAAAACCTGAGAATTTATAACTCTCTTAAGTTTTGTTGAGATTCATAAGAGGCTCATTTCGATATGATTTTTGATACAATTTTCTATTCACTCAAAATACCTATAAATGATCTATCTTAAAGGTAATATTTCGGGCCTGAATTTCGCGAAACAAGTGCATAATATTACATCTGTTAAAATTCTTAAAAATTTTCGTTCTTATCGTTTTTTTGTCTAATTTTAACCTTGTTTGAGAAAAAAGGCGTTTTGTTCAAGTTTTGTTTTGTTTTCCGGATAAATGAAATCAGCACTATGTACAAAGGTGATCGTGTTTTTCAGCAAATAGTCTCGTTCGGCTAATAGTTCGATTTAACTATTTAGACATTAATTTTTCTGCGTTCGTTACCGAAAAAAAAGTAACTCTTGTTAATCGATTTGTAGAATGTGACAGCTCAAAAACGTTTCAGTTTTCCAGTAAAATAATAGCAAGTATTCTTTCCAAATTCAGAAAAAATTATCCCAGCAATTTGTTTTCGCACAGCTTTTATTTCCCTGCCCTTAAAGATATTGCTTCTTCCGAGTTTACTGTTTGTAACATTGTTATGTTCCTCTCTGCTGATTGGGAAGAAGATGATGGGCAATATCTGTACAATGTTATATCAAGAGCCCGTGTACTATGTCGTGTTCACATGATTGTCATTGAAGATGAAACAAATGGAGAAAACCAAAACTGTGCATTGAACAAATTATTGGACGTATTTCGTGATGTCAGAATTGAACTTGGAAAACAATATGTAGACGAATTACTGAGTTTGACGTGCGACACATCAAAAGTTGCGATTCCTTATATCACCATATCAGGCATGCAAGCATGCGATTGCTTATATCCTTATAAACCTTCGTCTAACTTAGAGCTAGACTGAACCTTTAACCTTCCGTCGTCAGCAACAAAATTACTGATGAGAACACAAAAATCTAGTACGAGCAGTTTCATCAATAAGGCCATTTTCAATTTCCTCAATTTGAATTACTACGAAGAACCAAAACTTACCGATGCTCAAGCGCATTATAACATTCAGAGTCATCTAAAAACATTACTTAGAAGTAATCGTAAAATCACTGAATTGAATAAAACAAAACTTCAATAGACTGTTTTTGTTCCTACTTTTGAAGGAATGTTCGTGTTCGGGCTTGTTTTTTTTGTTTCAACCATTTTTCAATTTTTCATCTCTTTTTAGCGGGTCTTTTAACCATCTGAAACTTTAGAACTCCTGAGTTAAATTTTATAAGTTAATTTTTTCTGGGATCCTTTTTCGTGAAGATACGGGGGTTGCCAACTTGAAATAAATAACGCTCAATATTTTTCGATCGATTAAATCATAAGCAGCAAGCTAAATCGTTGCAAACTGAATTCAGGCAACTTTTTCGCTCCTATTAAAGTTTTCCCAGGCTCAAAGAATATCACTTGTTACTTTAAATAGCGTGCAGTGTGATAATTGAATAAATAAAGAAAAACATTAAACTTTCCTGATTTCTTTTAGGAAAAAATATAAACAAATTTTTTCATCGGTTTCGAATGGCAGGCGAACTATTTGAGTTTCGTCCTGATATAACAAGTCTTGTATTTATATATTCTAGAACGCATCAACGGTGAAACATTCCGGCTTAGAACCATCCTTGAGTTTGAAAAAAAAGTTGAGCTTAAAAAACATTTTCAAAAATAAAAGTATTTAAACATGTCTGCGCAAAAAAACATCAAAAAAATTATATAATCAAGCACTTCCATTCATGCGCTTAGTGATATTCAGTTTGTTTATTTTTTCATGTTTCCTGTAATTAGTCTTAGCATACAGCATCATGAAACTAGTAAAAAATACAGAAAAAAATAAATTAAGATAGTGAAAGCAGTTAAATACAATATAAGTCAGTGAGTCAAATCAACCAATTTTTCCAAATTTTTTGATTATTTGGCTCAAAAAAAATTTCTTATGGCGTTTTTGTCGTTTGCGTGGGTGAAAATTTGGAGTTTGGAATGTCCACCAATTTCTAGCAGTTTGAATATCCACCAGTTTCGAATATCTCGGCCAATTGCAGGTCTTTTACCAACGGGCTGTATGTTTTAATGGCACCATGGCTGTCCCATTTCATCGCTGCTGGGTTTTGGCTTGGATCTCAAAAGGTTTTATTTCTCGATTCCACTACCTTCTTTTTTGCCATACATTTCGAAATGATAGTGGCTACGCTACTAATATCTGCAATAATTTTGAATTAGAGATTGCCCATGCTGATAGGGGTTTTGTACCCTTCGTTGAGTTATTCTCTTCTAGTCCCCAGTTCCTCTTTTTCCGGGCTGCTGGATATCATACAGTATCATACAACAAATACTGTCTCCGGAGGAAGAGTCCGCTCAAAACTATGAATCTGCTATCGATCCATCGTAGAGGATATTGCAGTTGAGTTTGTCTAATCCCGTTCCATTACCAGAAGATTCACTCTATCTCAGCTTTTTACTGATTTTTTGCTTGTTATTTCCGGATTTCATTGATCTGCATATGTGCGGAAAAAAGGTTCATTCCTCCGCAATTGCTAGTTTTTTCTCCCATAACTACACGTAAAGTCTTATGTGAATTTGTCAACTGCTTCCAGTTTTCGCCGCACTGGTAAGGGCTTTTTTGTCTCTTCCAAGATAATCTTTGCTTTTGTGAGCATTGTCTCCTTTTGTTTTCCATGTAGGTTATTCTCGTTCTTCCAGCAAAAATTTTCCGGATATCTTGCGTATGTTATCTTGGATCTTCTGCAAAGTTTTCTAGTTTTTTTTAGAATTGCCGCAAGGAAGAGGATCACGGAATTTTGTCAGTACTTTTTTTGCGTATCTGAGCTGGCTAGACTTGGCGTGAATATGTTTCTTAGCTCTATATCCTCCGATGTGCCTACGTTTCATACTTGTGCTAAACCAAGTAAGGCCGCAAAAAATTAAATGTTTTGCGAGTCTCATTTCAACTCTTTGTTTGAGATGGTACCCGTACCTGGCAAATGTTCTAATTCAGATCTGAAATAATTTTTTTTCAGATCTAAATTTCAGATTTGAAATGGGTTGTGAAATGTTAAAATAACGCTTTGATACTTTAAGGATGGGCTATTTCAGATCTGAAATGTTGTTTTTCTCTGTTATTTCAGATCTGAAAAACAATTGATTCTGACTCAATTCTTGCAGTTTTTAATACTTTTGTATAGGACAGCTTCTGCTAGCTACTAGTAGGTACTCAGCAAATTCTCCAATGCGAGACTGCCAAAATATGTTTCCGCAAGCATGAGATAAACATTGCAAACGCATAAATAGCACATGAAAATCAACAATTTGGTGTGTTATTAAGAGTTTTTTAAAACATTTTATCACAGTCGAACAAGAAATTTAGGTAAAAAAACAGACTGTGAAATTATTTGAATGTTTTTTATACCACTTGTTAATCTGAACATAATTGTGTATTGCAGAAACATCAAAAAATAAAAACTCATTTGTGTGCTGGAAAATATAGTTTAACAAAAAGTTTTTCAAATCTAATTTCAGATCTGAATTTTTTTTTTCAAGGATATTTCAGACCTGAAATTTTCTATTTCAGATTCAAATTTTAGATCTGAAAATTTCAAATTTTTATTTGGATATAAACAAAGAATTTCAGAACTGCGAATCAACTAATATAAGAAATAAAAAATTAATCCCCTGGGTACGGGTAGTAATCTATTTAAGTCAAATGACATCTTTTTATGCGGTCTTATGTGTCTTCTAACCTTTCCCATCAGCCGAAGGTTTTGATACTTTGCTCCGCTGTCTCTTCTACCTTGTCAATTTTTCCTATATTTTCCGTCTCCCGATTGACAGAAAAATGTTTGATTTCACTCGTCTATCTGCTATACCATACGGAATATGTCGATTGACTCCCCTATTGCTCACCCCTAACGCTTTTTGATATTGATTTTGTCAATATTTTGTATTTCTCCTTCTTTTACCGACTGATTAGTTGGAAGTGCACGTTGTGGTTCTTCGACAGGAAGTTCTGGTAAAACCAAATAAGTCCCCGCACCGAGCGCCCATGGATCATAATCGATTATATTGCCATAATATGGTCAGTATCTACAAAATGATAAAACAATCAATTATAATCCATTTAAAATGGATTATAATCCTATTAATTTTTATGCCAATATAATCGATTGTAATCCATTAAAAATGGATTATAATCCTATTATTTTTTATGCCAATCAAATCCATCATAGTCGATTTTAATAAACTTTTATTGATTTTTTGAGAGGTTATTCATGAAATTTACAGTTTCTTGCAAAGTTATCTCATTTCCTGTTTAGTGCAGTTGCTTACGTTTCATAAAATATTGTATTTCACAATTAAAATTTGGTCTCTACTTTAATCGCAGTTTAACCTTTCTCTTTACTGTTTTTTACCTCAACTCCCCCCCCCCCGTTTATCTCTCCCGTTTACCCCCGTCCAGATTATATCCCCCCAGCAAAACAATCATTTCCATGGTCTGAGTTTTTTTTTGTCTGTAATGAATTATAATGGATTATGTTTGTCTCGGGAACCCATTATAACCGATTAGAATCCATGAGCGCTCGGTGCGGGTCAGTTTTTCTTGCAGTAGCAGTAGTTGTTGGAGAATTATTCCTGTTTTGCTGATAATAGCTTACCTGTACCCTGTAAAATTTCTTAATCTTTTTCAGATCTAAATTTCAGATCTGAAATAAATTGTGAAATGTTTAAACAACGCTTGGATACTTTGAGGATTGGTTATTTCATATCTAATTTCAGATCCGAAGTTTTGTTTTTCTTGGTTATTTCAGATCTGAATTTTAGTTTTTCTTGGTTATTGCAGACCTGAAAAATCAAGGATTCTGACACAATTTTTGCTGTTTTTGATTTTTTTTTGCATTTGATAGCTTCTGCTAGCTACTAGGAGGTACTCAGCAAAGTCTCAAATTGGAGGCTGCCAAATTATGTTTCCTCAAGTGTAAGATAAACATTGGAAACGCATAAGCAGCGCATGAAAATCAAAAGTTTGACAGAACTTCTAACAATTTTTGAAACTTTTTTTAACAGGGTTTGAAGAAAAAATTTAGTTCGAAATTTTTTTTTTGAGAAATTGTTCGGTTCTGTTAACCGCTACTTAATCTAAACATATGTTTGTATAGCAGAAACTTT
Organism: Symsagittifera roscoffensis; assembly: GCF_963678635.1. Classification (NCBI taxonomy): domain Eukaryota; kingdom Metazoa; phylum Xenacoelomorpha; order Acoela; family Convolutidae; genus Symsagittifera; species Symsagittifera roscoffensis. The sequence continues at coordinate 11,012,152 of NC_087068.1, forward strand.
AAAAAACAAAAACTCAATTTTTTGCTCGAAATGCATAAAGTATAATTTAACAAGGATTTCTCAGATCTTATTTTAGACATGCAAATTTTGTTTTTCAAGGTTATTTCAGATCTGAAATTTTCAAATTTTTGTCAAGATATGAAATAAAGAATTTCAGATCTGAGAATCAACTAGTATAAGAAATAAAGAATTTCAGATCTTGCACAGAAAATCCCCTGGTACGCCTGGGTAACATGTTGTTTCCGTTTATACCGTTTCATCGCCTGTCTCCAGTATGCGTTTAATTCAAAGGAAGATGGGTTTAGCAAAAAAAACGAACTCCCATAAAATGCGTTTAACAAAAAAGGAACCCCCATAATTTTACAAAAAACGGTCGCAGGTGGAATAAGTTCTCAAATTTCAGCTCAGGACAACAATATCTTTTGAATGATATAAGAAATTCCGTCAATAATGGCTTGTTAAAAAGTCGAAATTTGTCTAAAGAAAAAAAAACCCAACCCGTGCCCAAATACTCCATTACTTTCCTTACAAAAGTCGTTACAGCAACAAACCTTCTCGTATCAGGTTTGTTTATAAAAATTTATAAGTACCCTTTATAAGTAAAAAATTTATAAGTAAAAAAACGAGAAATATATATTTTTTCTTTAACTTGATATATTTTTAAATATTCCATTACTTTCCTTAGAAAGTCGGAGCAGCAACAAAACTGCTTGTATCAGTGCAAAGCCCTGAGTATTCTGACTGATTTTTAAGGTCTAAGAAGCAAAATAAAGTGAAAAATAACCAGTAAAAAAGATGTTTTTTTTCTTTTCATTTTGATATTTTTAAAAATCGTCTCCCCCAAACGCCATAATAAGTACAAAATGATAGATTTCGCTCATATTAACAAATTAATTATTGCAAATCAGCTTCCTTCAACCAATTTGGAACAATTTCTAAGACGGATTAAACCTCCGCTTACGCGTTAATAGTGCGAAGTATATCGCGTGTTAATTGTCCCAAATTGGCCAAAGTGGCTAAGTTTAAACCCCCAGAACTTTACGAAAAATGATCGCAAGTGAATTTTTTTTTCAAATTTAAGCTCAAGACAAAAAATACCTTTTGAATGATATAAAAAACTCCCTAAAAATGGCTAGTTAAAAAGTCGAAGTTTGTCGGAAGAAAAAAAACCATTATAAGTCGGAACAAAAAACAGAAAACATCTATGCTTCAAGGATGCGTGGGTCAGCTTTGGTAAATTCCTCTGTCATACTTATACAAAATTAAAATATGTGTACCAAAACAGTTTGAGCTTCAAACTTAGCTGCAATTTATGCCACTGGTTGTCTTAAGTTTTAAAGTTGGGGGTTGGAGTGTAGGATGTTGTTTATTTGGCGAGGAAATTTTTGCACTCGATATGAAGGATGGTATTGTAATAAAATCCCACGCAAATTTAAGCGCTTTTTTGGAAGTAGGCACTTATTTAATAGTTCAGGTCAACTTCATTTTTGTAAAAACAAGCCAAAAAATTGAATTGAAAACCAAAAGAGAAAGAATTGAGAATTGAGGTCAGTTTTTGATTACAACCATTACCAAATTGACGAATCAAGACGGTTAAGCACAATGTAAGTACTGATAAGGGGGTCAGAGGCAAGAGCTGGTCATTTATTCCAGCGATCACGGGCTTTTTGACAGCCAACGTTCACCTTTTATTGGCAGACATCCTGTGATTATCAGGATGCAGAATGCTAAACATACCTGATAATCATTCTGCCTTTAGTATACTGTTTTTAGTATGCTATTTGCAAACATACTTTTTGTATGAAAATATTTCCGAGCCTATTTTGCTGGGCTTTGAAGATACTTTGTAAATCGAACTAGTTCACGTCTAGAAAATCTGCAAAAAATTGTTCTTTTCCCCTCCCTCGTCGTAAAATTGTTCTCGGAAGTTACTGTTTGAAAGTAACGAATTTAGAATTTCAGATTATTATCATTTATTGTTCCGACTTTCGATACGAAAGTAACGGAAGATTTGTGCTCGGGGTGGGTTTTTTTTTCTTCAGACAAATTTCGACTTTTTAACTAGCCATTTTTGACGGAATTTTTTTATATCATTCAAAAAGTATTGTTGTCTTGAGCTCAAATTTGAAAAGATATTTCACCTGTGATCATTTTTCGCAAAGTTATGGGGGTTTAAAGATTGCCATTTTTGTCAATTTGGGACAATTAACGCCCGATTTATTTCGCGCTATTAATGCGTAAGCGGAGAGTTAATCCGTCTTAAAATCGTTCCAAATTTGTTAAAAGAAGCTTATTTGCCACAATTGATTGGTTACAAGGAGCTAAATCTATCTTTTGTACTTTAAATGGCGTGTGGGGGGATGATTTTCATAATTCTCACGCGTTAATAGTGCGAAATATATATCGCGCGTTAATTGTCCCAAATTGGCCAAAATGGCAACCTTTAAACCCCCAGAACTTTACGAAAAATGATCACAAGTGAAATATTTTTCAAATTAACGCCGAAGACAAAAATACATTTTGAATGATATAAAAAAACTCCCTGAAATGGCTAGTTAAAAAGTTGAAATTTGTCGGAAAAAAACCATTATAAGTCGGAACAAAAAGCAGAAAACATCTATGCTTCAAGGAAGCGTGGTTCAGCTTTGGTAAATTCCTCTATCATACTTGTACAAAATTAAAATCTGTGTACCAAAACAGGTTGGGCTTCATACTTAGCTGCAATATATGCCACTGGTTGTCTAAAGTTTTAAAGTTGGGGGTTGAAGTGTAGGATGTTGTTTATTTGGCGAGGAAATTTTTGCACTTGATATGAAGGATGGTATTGTGATAAAATCCCACGCAAATTTATGCGCTTTTTTGGAAGTAGGCACTTATTTAATAGTTCAGGTCAACTTCATTTTTGTAAAAACAAGCCAAAAAATTGAATTGAAAGCCAAAAGAGAAAAAATTGAGAATTGAGGTCAGTTTTTGATTACAACCATTACCAAATTGACGAATCAAGACGGTTAAGCACCATGTAAGTACTGATGCGGGGGTCAGAGGCAAGAGCTGGTCATTTATTCCAAAGATCACGGGCTTTTTGACAACCAACGTTCACTTTTTATTGGTAACCTTTGATTGTCAGCCTTTGATTATCAGTTCACCTTTGATTATCAGGATGCAGAATGCTAAACATACCTGATAATCATTCTGCCTTTAGTATACTATTTTTAGTATACTATTTGCAAACATACTTTTTGTATGAAAATATTTCCGAACATATTTTGCTGGGCTTTGAAGATACTTTGTAAATCGAACTAGTTCACGTCGAGAAAATCTGCAAAAAATTGTTCTTTTCCCCTCCCTCGTCGTAAAATTGTTCTCGCAAGTTACTGTTTGAAAGGAACGAATTTAGAACTTTTGATTACCATCATTTATTTTCTTTGCATTTAACATACATATAAAAGCAAAAAAGAAAACTAATACTGCTGCTATAAAGCCTGCTCTGCTTGAGAGCAGCATTAATCCCTCTGGGAAATCTATTTTAAGGTCTATTTCCTTGCAAAACTTCCAGTTGAATTTCTTGTCTTCAAGTTTTTTGCCAGTATTGCTTGCTAGATTTTCTACTTCTTGAGTCATGGGTTCCGAGATTGTTGTGGGTTCCGGAGTTATTAAAGATTCCGATATCGTCGTGGGTTCTTCTGATGTCGTCGATGTGACCTCCGGGGTCGGCATTGTTTCGACAATGGTTGTCAAAGGAGTTGTGACCCCAATTAGAGTTAAGAGGGGTCCAGCTCCGGTTTGATCTAGCTCCATCAGCCAGAAGTTTTTCTTATCTGTTCCCCCTGTGGTCAGGGATTCTTTCACATTGGGCATACCGGACTCAGGCAGTTCGAAACGAGGATTTGAACAGAAACGGACCCAAATTTAAAGTTAAAACAATAGACAAAACCATTGGTTTTTGAATGGTACCAAAAGAAAGACAACTGCGCTCTCAGCGATAACAAAACTATGGTCATTTTAGTTCATACAATTTAAAAAAATCCCAGAAAAAACCGAGAAAAAAAACTATTTAAAAACCGAAGCGGGTTTACAAATAGTTGGTAAACCTACTGTTTCCTGGTCCGTTTATTCCCGCTCTTATGTATTTTCCAGAAGCAGCGTCTTTGTCTTCTTCTATTTTGTTATAAATAATCAAGATGTACACTTTGCTTTGTCCAGATGAGTCATAGTTGCTGTCTTTGAAGAGGTTCAAATAGATAGTATTCAGACTGGGATTCGGGTATCTGCCTCAGAACGAAGTGTACAACTGGAAATTACAATTGAATTCAGCATCACGCGGGAGAATAAACGAAGAAACTGTGTTAGATTGACATTGGGTATATACTATGGTGTCCACATATTGACCCCCGCCTGAAAGCACTAGGGGGGCTATTATGATCGATCGGTCTAGAAAATCAAACTGATCTGGTGATGTTAAAATGTCTGGTTCCAAAGTGCCGAAGCTCCAATAGCCGTTGGTACAAACATGAACAGAGTTCACAGTCAAATTACCGATTCTAAAATGATTGCCCAGAATTTTTTCAAAGCAGACGGTGGCTTCGATTTCTTTAAAATTACAAATTTGGATTACGAAATAAAACAAAATAGACGAAAGCGAGAAACCCATTTTGTTACTATTTTTGCACTGAAAAATATTAAGCAAATATACTCATCTTACACTCAACGTCACTTATTTTTGCTCAAATCTGCTAATTAAAACTCATTTTGGTTCCGGAGGACAACATAAGTTTAATTAATTGCCAACTGTTTTAATATTATTTTGTACAATTCAATTGAAATCGCGTGATGACTCTCAGTGTTTTCGCACTCCTTTTCTTTTACCAATTCCTTCCTCCGCAAGAGCTACCACGTATACCGGGAGTTCAAAATTAACGTCAAGTTTTTGTTTTTGACATTCGAAGCAAAATGGTAAAAACGAAAATAAAAGTTTCATCAAATAGTACGCAGATGTGCTGAACTTGGTTGATGTTTTTTTTTTCTGTGAAGAGTAATGGAAAAATACGACCAAAAAATAAGGAATTAGACATATTCGATTGAAGAAAAACACTAAACAACGATTTTTTTTAATTTCACAAATTGTTCCTTATTTTTTTGCAGAAGTTTTTGAAAATTTTTAAAATTTTGATTTCTCAAAATCGCGATAAAAAACGCGAAAATTTTGATTTCTCAAAATGGCGATAAATTTTTTTTTTGAGTAACATAAGTTTTCACGTCTAAAAATAAGCTTTAATAAGCTATTGTAAACCTGCATGATGACGTTTCAGCTAGAAATTAGACTTCAAGCCGGTTTTTCACGACTGAAAGGGCTTTAATAAGATTTTTAACCCGGCCCATTCCGATTATTATTTGCGGTACCTAAAAAACACCCAAATACAAAAATTCTCCGCATTTTTCAAATGGTCGAAACAATCTGTTTGTACGCTACAAAACAATAAAAATTTTGGCTTGTTGGGATGGTAATTTTACTTTCAGCCTGTTGGCCCTTCGGCTTGTTAAATTCGTTACAAAACTAATTCACTTGAAGCGACTGTGACAGGGTAAATATTTTTAAGTTAACCCCACCTTCGTCAAAGTACCAAAGTTTGGGAGGAAGACATTTTGCCAGCATGACTTTAAACCAGAAAATTTCAATGAAAAATTTTTTGTCATAGAATTTTTTTGTCATAAAAAAAATTAAAAATTATATAAATTTTCTATAAACATTTTTTCTCTTTACATGAAATCTGCATGCTCGGTATTTTTCTACGAAAAAACTTGTTTTAGTTTTGTTTCACTTTTTTCTGTTCTATCCGAAACACGAGAACCAAGGATTTGCTCATTGAAGAAAATTGACTAGTTAAGTGGCAACAGTCTCATAGATAACCAGAATTTTTTTGATAAGCAAGGTTCGAGTTTGCAGAGTTAAAACCATAATATCTTAATGTTTTGTATATGGATGAAGGAAGCTTATATGGCATAAATGATTTGTTAATAGAAACAAAATCTATAACTTGTACTTTAATTGGCGTAAGAGGGATGATTTTACATGTAATATGAAATTTAAATATATTTTTTAAATTTTGTTTATTTAAATTTTTTTTTTCTTGTTATTACTGCTCCATAGACGAAGAGGCAGTCAGAACATTCAGGGCTTCGCCCTGATACGAGCAGTATTGTTTGTTTTTGTTCTGGCAAGGAACAAAGTAAAGACAGTTATTCCTTTTGAGAGCTTTTCAATTCATTTTTTTAAGTTCATTGGGTAAAAAAATAGCAAAACACGTTCAATATTGTGTTATTTTAACGATATCAAAATCCGAGGTAATTGAGATTTTTCCAACTATCTGATGGCTATTTTGAATGAAACAAAAACTAAACTGAAACAAGACTGTTCGTATCAGGGCGAAGCCCTGAATGTTCCGACTGCCTTTTAAGTTCTATGGAGCAGTAATAACATGGAAAACTAAATGTAACAAAAAAATGAATCCCCATATTTTTACAAAAAACGGTCGCAGGTGGAATAAGTTCTCAAATTTCAGCTTAGAACAACAATACCTTTTGAGTGATAAAAAAAACTTCGGTCAACAATGGCTAATTAAAAAAGTCGAAATATATCTAAAGAAAAAAACCACCCCGAGCACAAATTTTTCGTTATTTTTGTCACGAAAAACGAAACAATACTTATTGTCCAAGTCCCACAACAGCTTTGATCAAAGATAAAATTAGAAAAACAAGTCGCAGTTTTTGTTCCAGTTCTGATTTAAATCATCTAGCTAGCCAGGGGCGGATTTAGAGGGGGGCGGGGGGGCGGACGCCCCCCCCCCCCCCCCCTCAGGGATTCGACCCCCTGCCGACCCAAAGGCTCCCCCCTTTGGTACTTTTTAATAAATCCATTTTTGCCAACCGACCCTAAATTTTTTCTAAAGGCGCCTTGGGCGCCAATATATACTAACTTTGAGGGGGAGCGCGCGCCAAAAAAACGCTGGTAGCAGTACATTCGCCGCTCTGGTAGCCTCATCCTCATTTTGTAGTACGCTTAATCGTGAAAATTACAAAATTGAAAATACTCTCCAAGAGCGGCGGACGTTTTTTGGCGGTTTAAAAGCTAAAAAGACTGCTCGTATCAGGGAGCCCTGAATGTTCCGACTGCCTTTTAAGTTTTAAGAGCAGCACTAATATTAAAAAATTAAATGTAAGAAAAAATAAAATGAAATTTTTTTTCTTACAAAATTTGAAAATTTTTATGAAAATCATCCCCCCACACGCCATACAAAGTACAAAAGGATAGATTTTGCTCCTTGTAACAAACCAATTATGGCGAAAAAGCTTCTTTCAACCAAATTGGAACGATTTCTAAGACGGATTAACCCTCCGCTCACGCGTTAATAGTGCGAAATATATATCGCGCGTTAATTGTCCCAAATTGGCCAAAATGGCAACCTTTAAACCCCCAGAACTTTACGAAAAATGATCACAAGTGAAATATTTTTCAAATTAACGCCGAAGACAAAAATACATTTTGAATGATATAAAAAAACTCCCTAAAATGGCTAGTTAAAAAGTTGAAATTTGTCGGAAGAAAAAAACCATTATAAGTCGGAACAAAAAGCAGAAAACATCTATGCTTCAAGGAAGCGTGGTTCAGCTTTGGTAAATTCCTCTATCATACTTGTACAAAATTAAAATCTGTGTACCAAAACAGGTTGGGCTTCATACTTAGCTGCAATATATGCCACTGGTTGTCTAAAGTTTTAAAGTTGGGGGTTGAAGTGTAGGATGTTGTTTATTTGGCGAGGAAATTTTTGCACTTGATATGAAGGATGGTATTGTGATAAAATCCCACGCAAATTTATGCGCTTTTTTGGAAGTAGGCACTTATTTAATAGTTCAGGTCAACTTCATTTTTGTAAAAACAAGCCAAAAAATTGAATTGAAAGCCAAAAGAGAAAGAATTGAGAATTGAGGTCAGTTTTTGATTACAACCATTACCACATTGACAAATCAAGACGGTTAAGCACCATGTAAGTACTGATAAGGGGGTCAGAGGCAAGAGCTGGTCGTTTATTCCAGCGATCACGGGCTTTTTGACAGCCAACGTTCACCTTTTATTGGCAGACATCCTGTGATTATCAGGATGCAGAATGCTAAACATACCTGATAATCATTCTGCCTTTAGTATACTGTTTTTAGTATGCTATTTGCAAACATACTTTTTGTATGAAAATATATCCGAGCCTATTTTGCTGGGCTTTGAAGATACTTTGTAAATCGAACTAGTTCACGTCTAGAAAATCTGCAAAAAATTGTTCTTTTCCCCTCCCTCGTCGTAAAATTGTTCTCGCAAGTTACTGTTTGAAAGTAACGAATTTAGAATTTCAGATTATTATCATTTATTGTTCCGACTTTCGATACAAAAGTAACGGAAGATTTGTGCTCGGGGTGGGTTTTTTTTTCTTCAGACAAATTTCGACTTTTTAACTAGCCATTTTTGACGGAATTTTTTTATATCATTCAAAAAGTATTGTTGTCTTGAGCTCAAATTTGAAAAGATATTTCACCTGTGATCATTTTTCGCAAAGTTATGGGGGTTTAAAGATTGCCATTTTTGTCAATTTGGGACAATTAACGCCCGATTTATTTCGCGCTATTAATGCGTAAGCGGAGAGTTAATCCGTCTTAAAATCGTTCCAAATTTGTTAAAAGAAGCTTATTTGCCACAATTGATTGGTTACAAGGAGCTAAATCTATCTTTTGTACTTTAAATGGCGTGTGGGGGATGATTTTCATAATTCTCACGCGTTAATAGTGCGAAATATATATCGCGCGTTAATTGTCCCAAATTGGCCAAAATGGCAACCTTTAAACCCCCAGAACTTTACGAAAAATGATCGCAAGTGAAATATTTTTCAAATTAACGCCGAAGACAAAAATACATTTTGAATGATATAAAAAACTCCCTAAAATGGCTAGTTAAAAAGTCGAAATTTGTCGGAAGAAAAAAACCATTATAAGTCGGAACAAAAAGCAGAAAACATCTATGCTTCAAGGATGCGTGGGTCAACTTTGGTAAATTCCTCTATCATACTTTTACAAAATTAAAATCTGTGTACCAAAACAGGTTGAGCTTCATACTTAGCTGCAATATATGCCACTGGTTGTCTAAAGTTTTAAAGTTGGGGGTTGGAGTGTAGGATAATGTTTATTTGGCGAGGAAATTTTTGCGCTTGATATGAAGGATGGTAGTGTGATAAAATCCCACACAAATTTAAGCGCTTTTTTGGAAGTAGGCACTTATTTAATCGTTCAAGTCAACTTCATTTTTGTAAAAACAAGCCAAAAAATTGAATTGAAAGCCAAAAGAGAAAGAATTGAGAATTGAGGTCAGTTTTTGATTACAGTCATTACCAAATTGACGAATCAAGACGTCTGGGATGTTGCTGGGCTTTGAAGATACTTAGTAAATCGAACTAGTTCACGTCGAGAAATTCTGCAAAAAAATGTTCGTTCCCCTTCCTCGTCGTAAAATTGTTCTCGCAAGTTACTGTTTGAAAGGAACGAATTTAGAATTTTTGATTATTGTTCCGACTTTCGATACGAAAGTAACGGAATATTTGTGCTCGGGGTGGGTTTTTTTTTTCTTCAGACAAATTTCGACTTTTTAACTAGCCATTTTTGACGGAATTTTTTTTATATCATTCGAAAGGTACTGCTGTCCTGAGCTTAAGTTTGAAAAAATATTTCACCTGTGATCATTTTTTGTAAAGTTATGAGGGTTTAAAGGTTGCCATTTTGGCCACTTTGACCAATTTGGGACAATTAACGCGCGATATAATTCGAGCTATTAACGCGTAAGCGGAGATTTAATCCGTCTTATAAATCGTTCCAAATTGGTTGAACGAAGCTTATTTGCCATAATTGCTTTGTTACAAGGAACGAAATCTATCTTTTTGTACTTTATATGGCGTGTGGGGGGATGATTTTCATGAAAAACTTCAAATTTTAGAAAAAAAATTTTCATTTTTTTTTTATTTCAATTAATTTTTTGATGTTATAACTGCTGCTCCATAAAACTTAAAAGGCAGTCGGAACCTTCAGGGCTTCACCCTGATACGAGCAGTCTTGTTATCATTTATTTTCTTTGCATTTAACATACACATAACAGCAAAAAATGAAAACTAATACTGCTGCTATAAAGCCTGCTCTGCTTGAGAGCAGCATCAACTCCTGTGGGAAATCTATTTTAAGGTCTATTTCCTTACAAAACTTCCAGTTGAATTTCTTGTCTTCAAGTTTTTTGTCAGTATTGCTCGCTAGATTTTCTACTTCTTGAGTCATGGTTTCCGAGATTGTTGTGGGTTCCGGAGTTATTAAAGATTCCGATGTCATCGTGGGTTCTTCCGATGTCGTCGTGGGTTCTTCCGATGTCGTCATGGGTCCTTCCGATGTCGTCGATGTGACTTCGGGGGTCGGCATTGTTTCGACAGTGGTTGTCAAAGGAGTTGTGACCCCAATTAGAGTTACGAGGGGTCCAGCTCCGGTTTGATCTAGCTCTATCAGCCAGAAGTTTTTCTTATCTGTTCCCCCTGTGGTCAGGGATTTTTTCACATTGGGCGTACCGGACTCAGGCAGTTCGAAACGAGGATCTGAACAGAAACGGACCCAATTTGAAGTTAAAACAATAGACAAAACCATTGGTTTTTGAATGGTACCAATAGAAAGACAACTGCGCTCTCAGCGATAACAAAATTATGGTCATTTTAGTCCATACAATTTAAAAAAATCCCAGAAAAAACCGAGAAAAAAAAACTATTTTAAAACCGAAGCGGGTTTACAAATAGTTGGTAAACCTACTGTTTCCTGGTCCGTTTACTCCCGCCCTTATATATTATCCAGAAGCAGCGTCTTTGTCTTCTTCTATTTTGTTATATATAATCAAGATGTACACTTTGCTTTGTCCAGATGAGTCATAGTTGCTGTCTTTGTAGAGGTTCAAATAGATAGTATTCGGACTGGGATTCGGGTATCTGCCAAAAAACGAAGTGTACAACTGGAAATCACAATTGAATTCAGCATCACGCGGAAGAATAAACGAAGAAACTGTGTTAGATTGACATTGGGTATATACTATGGTGTCCACATACTGACCCCCGCCTGAAAGCACTAGGGGGCTATTATGATCGATCGGTTTAGAAAATCAAACTGATCTGGTGATGTTAAAATGTCTGGTTCCAAAGTGCTGAAGCTCCAATAGCCGTTGGTACAAACATGTACAGAGTTCACAGTCAAATTACCGATTCTAAAATGATTACCCAGAATTTTTTCAAAGCAGACGGTGGCTTCGATTTCTTTAAAATTACAAATTTGGATTACGAAAATAAACAAAATAAACGAAAGCAAGAAACCCATCTTGTTACTATTTTTGCACTGACAAATATTAAGCAAAATATACTCAGCTTACACTCAACGTCACTTATTTTTGTTCAAATCTGCAAATTAAACTCATTTTGGTTCCGGAGGACAACATAAGTTTAATTAATTGCCAACTGTTTTAATATTATTTTGTATAATTCAATTGGAATCGCGTGATGAGTCTCAGCGTTTTCGCACTCCTTTTTTTTTACAAATTCCTTCCTCCCGAAGAGCTACCACGTATACCGGGAGTACAAAATTAACATCAAGTTTTCGTTTTTGATATTCGAAGCAAAATGGTAAAAACGAAAATAAAAGTTTCATCAAATAGTACGCAGATGTGCTGAACCTGGCTGATGTTGTTTTTTTTTCTGTGAAGAGCAATGGAAAAATCCGACCAAAAAATAGGGAATTAAACATATTCGATTGCAGAAAAACACTAAAAAACGATTATTTTTTTTCAATTTCACAAATTGTTCCTTATTTTTTTGCAGAAGTTTTTGAAAACTTTTAAAATTTTGATTTCTCAAAATGGCGATAAAAAACGCAAAATTTAATTTTTTTTGAGTAACATAAGTTTTCACGTCCAAAAATAAGCTTTAATAAGCTATTGTAAACCTGCATGATGACGTTTCAGCTAGAAATTAGACCAAAAATTAAAAACTTCAAGCCGGTTTTTCACGACTGAAAGGGCTTTTAAAAGATTTATAACTCGGCCCATTCCGATTATTTTTGCGGTACCTAAAACACACCCAAATACAAAAATTCTCCGATTTTTTCAAATGGTCGAAACAATCTGTTTGTACGCTACAAAACAATAATAATTTTGGCTTGTTGGGATGGTAACTTTTTTTTCAGCCTGTTGGCCCTTCGGCTTGTTAAATTCGTTACAAAACTAATTCACTTGAAACGACTGTGACTGGGTAAATATTTTTAGGTTAACCCCACCTTTCTCAAAGTACCAAAGTTTTGGAGGAAGACATTTTGCCAGCATGACTTTAAACCAGAAAATTTCAATGAAAATTTTTTTGTCATAGAAAACTATTTTTTTTTGTCATAAAAAAATATAATTTATACAAAAAGTTATATAAATTCTCTATAAAAATTTTTTCTATACATGAAATCTGTATGCTCGGTATTTTTTTATGAAAAACTTGTTTTAGTTTTGTTTCACTTTTTTCTGTTCTATCCGAAACACGAGAACCAAGGATTTGCTCATAGAAGAAAATTGACTAGTTAAGTGGCAACAGTTCCATAGATAACCAGCATTTTTTGATAGGCAACGTTAAGGTTCGAGTTTACAGAGTTTAAACCATAATATCTTAATTTTTTGTATATGGCTGAAAAACGTTTACTTTAAAAATTTTTGTTACTGGATGAAAATCGTGGGCTGTTTTTTGACAAATTGACGTTTATCTCACCATATAAAACAACAATTCGACCAAAAAAACTGTTTCAAAACAATATAGATTTTCAGATTAAAAAGAAGGAAAAATGTCCGAGTTTCAGAACCTACTATTTGGAAATTTTTATATTTTATATTTTTTCTATGAAACTGAATGATAAACAGTTTTTTTCCATCCTAGTAAGCACTTTTTTCTCATGAAATCATTCTGTGTAGATGGAGAGAACAATTACTTCGCGGAGTGTTAGCAAACGTGCTTTGATTTTCTTAGAAGAGCTATGTAATTTAACGGCAAACACTGATTCTCAGGCTCAATTTTTCTCGTTACGAATGACTTATTTAGCACAATCTGGCACACAGTCGGTCTGGTCAAAAGTAGGAATTGAGAGAATGGCATAAAATGGCTATTAGTGACGTAAGGGTTGTACGGTAAGACATTCATTAACGAAATTCTGTGTGACTCCGTGTTCGTAAAAAAAAACAAAAACAACCGGTTGTAATATGATTTTAACTGAAGTTTGGATTATTGTTCCGATTTTCGTAACGAAAGTAACGGAATATTTGTGCTCGGGATGTTTTTTTTTCTTCAGACAGTTTTCGACTTCTCAACTAACCGTTTGACGGAATTATTTTGTATCATCCAAAAGGTATTTTTGTCCCGAGCTTCAGTTTGAAAAGATATATCACCTGTGGTCATTTGTTTTTACAGTTATGGAGATTTAATGATTGCCATTTTGTCCAACTTGGGACAATTAACGAGCAATTTATTTCGCGCTATTGAAGCGGAGAATTAATCAGTCTTAGTAATCGTTTTAAATTGGTTGAACGTAGCTTATTTGTCATAATTTATTTGTTAATAGGAGTGAAATCTATCACTTTGAACTTTATATGGCGTGTGGGGTGATGATTTTCACAAAAAAAATGTCATGCTCAAAAAAAATCGAATTTTATCTTAGATCAAAGCTGTTGTGGGACTTGGACAATAATTATTGTTTCGACTTTTGTAACGAAAGTAATGGAATATTGGTGCTCGGGGTGATTTTTTTTCCTTCAGATAAATTTCGACTTTTTTAATTAGTATTCTTGACCGAATTGTTTTTTATCACTCAAAAGGTATTGTTGTCCTGGGCGCTTAAATGTGACAAGATATTCCACCTGCAATCTTTTTTTTGTGAAGTTATAGGGGTTTCAGGATTGGCATTTCGGCCAATTTGGGACAATTAACGCGCGATTTATTTCTTGCAATAAACGCGTAAGCGGAGATTTAATCCGTCTTAGAAATCGATCCAAGTTGATTGAATGAAGCTTATTTGTCATAATTGATTTGTTACTAGGTGCAAAATTTATCACCTTATAGTTTATATGGCGGGTGGTGGGATGATTTTCACAAAAAAATTTCAAATGTATTTTTTTTTCAATTTTATTAAATTTTCTGACATTTAATTTTTTCACGTTACTACTGCTCTATAGACCTTAAAAGGCAGTCGGAACATTCATGGCTCCACCTTGATACGAGCAGTCTTGTTTAAATTTTAGTTTGTAGAAGAATTCCTCTCGCATGAAAATGTCATCTTAGGTTTTGACAATATATGCGCGGTAGATGGTGGAAACTGGTATTAAAATCTTAAATATTACTAACACAGATGAAAAAGGTTGCTGTTTAAATGGTAGTCAGGTTGTTTTATGGAATAAAAATCATGATTCAAGTGTGTATTTCAACCCCACAACACTTATATAATAGAACCCAATTTTCAGACTAACTTTTAAAAAAATTTAAGGTCAAAGAGCCTTTAACTTTAATGCATTGCCTGTTTTAGGAAATTTGGTTTAGCTGTTGGTTTAAAAAAATTTATGGTCAAAGAGCCTTTAACTTTAATGCATTGCCTGTTTTAGGAAATTTGGTTTAGCTGTTGGTTTAGCATATGGCGTGTGGGGTGATGAGGGTTTAAAGATTGCCATTTTGGTCATTTTGAGCAATTTGGGACAATTAACGCGCGATATATTTCGCGCTATTAACGCGTAAGCGGAGATTTAATCCGTCTTAAAATCGTTCCAAATTGGTTGAAAGAAGCTTATTTGCCATAATTGATTTGTTACAAGGAGCTAAATCTATCTTTTTGTACTTTATATGGCGTGTGGGGGGATGATTTTCATAAAAAATTTCAAATTTTTGAAAAAAAAAATTTTCACTTTATTTTATTACATTTAATTTTTTGATGTTATTACTGCTCCATAAAACCTTGAAAGGCAGTCGGAATATTCAGGGCTTCGCCCTGATACGAGCAGTCTTGTTCTCTTTTTATTACCTCACACTATGTAAAGTACAAATCCTTAAATACAAGACCAAATGACTTGCCTTGATTCAATTTGTATGGGAAACGATTAAATACGTCACTTAGGGATGTTATGAGAAAACAATAAATTGCACGTTTAATATCACAAATTGGCCAATATAGCAAATTTCAAACTCCCATTACTTTTTAAAACAGGATCAGAGTTGATGATTTCATGTTTCAGCCCGTACCGAGTAGAATTAATCAAAATTGGGGCGCTCAACAGTGCCAAAATACAAGTGCCGAAAAAGACGGGAAAATTTGAGAACAATTTAAGCGCATTTTATAACATTTTCTAAAGAGCGGGAAATTACTGACGCCAATTAACAAAGAAAATCACTCCAATTTTGGCACTGTTGAATTAATTTTTTTCGGCATTGTTGTACTTCGGCACTGTTGAGCTGCCCCATCAAAACAGATATGGCAGCCTTTAAAACTGTTTATAATAGGTTGGCTGCTCTGATCATATGAGTCCGTAGCATGATCATACCTGACAGTCTCACTTACGAATTGAAATATCCCAGGTTGACCAAAAATGCTTATCACACAATCCTCATAAATAGGAAACTTATTTTCGATACAATTCCATATGTACAGAAAATTGTATGAAATCTCTATGACAAGCATTTTCCCGTAAATGGAAATTGTATGATCGGTATTTTCTCCATAAATCGAAAGACTGTTTTTTGTTCATAAATTTATTTTCTGACAAATTTTTGGTTGTGTTTAAAACCGAACACAAGTGTCAAAGACCTTGGTTACTCAAAGTACCAAAGGTTGGACGGTCTTGCATTTACAATGCATAGAAAACGACCAGAATTATCTTCCAGCTGTCTTTCACAAATCATATAACAAAAGTAACAAACTTTTAATTTTGGCAAAGTTTTTCAATGATGATTATTTTAAATTTGTAAATTTTCAAGTTATCAGACATTGATCAAGGCATACAAAAACACGTCATACAAAAGAAATAGGAATTTTCAGTGTTTTCGAAAAAAAATTAAGTGAAAAGAAAAAAAAGCCATTATTATCGTATCTAGGACTACGTTATGCACACAAAAAATTAAATTTTGCTTGCAAAAATTTTTTTTTTCGGAAAATGTTTGCTTGCGTAAAAAACTAGATTTGCGGTTGAAAAAAAAACCAAAAAAAATTTTTGGGGCAATTTTTCAAAATTACTACTGAAAAATTTTTTGTGTCGTATATGGAAATTGTATGGTGAACATTTTTTTCAAAAAAAAAATCAAATCAGTTTTTTTTGTCACTACTCTGTTCAACTGTTCTCAAAAAGTCGCAGAAATGGTTTAATTGCTCTTTTACTGGGTGGTATTCACAAGTATCAAAATGATAAATCAGTCCCATTTGTACCAAATTAAAAAAAATCAATCGCGTTAGTACCAAAAATATTCAATTGGCCAAAGACTACTAAGCCTACTATTTTAAGCTCTTGGTTTAAGGTCGCCGGTGCGCGCGCAACGCACGCGTTGCCGCGATAACTGGCTCTAATTTTCGTATAAAGTCCCACCCTCTGTTGGCAAGGCAACACGTTGGCGCGACTGCGGCGGTCACTATTCTGCTGCTTAGTTTTCTTGTTTGAACAGTAGAAAATTTAGGTAATGATTCGTTGGCTCACAATTGGACCAATCAGAAAACGAGTTGAATAATTTTGGTACATATGGTACTGATTTTTTAAATTGTTACAAATGAACGTTGAAACAAATGGGACTTCACCTTTTACTGCACCATTTTAAACAAAAAAGGATGCGGTGTTCTAATAATTGTAGCAAAACTTTCCTGAAACCTTGATATTTTTTTATATTTATAAAAAGCGAGTTATTTGAATTCTTTTTGAGTTGCAAATCAGCTGTTAGACAATTTTTCCTAAATTATTGCTCTAATTTTTTTTACTGAATTTGAGCTCTTCTAATCGTTTTTGGACGTCTTCCAGATACTTGCTGTAAAAATGTATCCTGTGAAAATTACCAGAGTTTCGGGACTTCAGCAAGGACAAACATCGGGATCTACAAATACTCAATCCAAGGTAAATTTTTAAAAAACCTTCAATTTTTCTTAAAACAAAAAGAATTATTATTTTAATTTGAAAGCTTGAACGCTCATACTCAATGAGTAAAAAATGAGAAAGCAAATGCAGAAACGACCCATATGCCTTCCAAAACTGTACCCAAAATAAAAAAGACAGTAGATCTTTTTAATATAATCATAGAGCTTTTATTTTTCCCATTTAATATTTTAACACAATTCAAATATTTCAGGTTCATGTCACGCTTTGTAAATACAATCTTGCAGCATTTTCAGCAAAAAAGAAGAAATAAAACTGATCAGATTAGTAAATGCATTTTAAGTTAGGTACGGGAGTTCCGGATAACAATGTTTTTCACAAGATATAAAAAATTTCCTTCAAAAAAACTCAGTTAAAAAGCCGAAAATTGACGGAATAAATAACTACCCAGAGCATAAATATTCTACCAGTTTCTTCGAAAGTAGGAACAAGAAAAGCACTTGATCGCTTTTATTACAAACTCTGAAGTTTTACCTATAACTATTTGAGTGCACGGTGGTTATCATCAACGGTTAACCGCCAGTTCGTCCGGTACATTTTCTGACACAAATGCCTCACAATGTTTTGCCTGAGCATTTTTTCCGTCTATCGGATAACTTTTCCGGAGAAAAAAGCGTCTGGAACACAAATGTATGGTTGATCCAATCAAAATACAATAAAAAAACACTATTAAGAATTTTTTCAGGTTTCCATTCAATCTCAAAACTTGTTTCCGTCAGAAACTAACTTGATGTAAAATAAATTAACTCTGTATCCAAATGTTCACATCCATATAAGGTAATTTCTACAAATTTGTATCCTAAATTAGACTTGATTTGTAACAAGATTAAGACAGATTAGCAGTAGCTGATTTTGATCTGGGGTTGATATAGTTGAGTGTGCAAATTGAAGACGACGAGTCATCCTGGAAAGCATGAGCTGGATTGCGACCCCGCAAGAGGGCGAAAGAATTACATCTGGTTTTGGAGTTCAAGGTCGCTCTGATATGTGTCCAATTTCTGGGTAGTTTGATATGTTTGATAATCTGTTTGAGGCTTTCGTTGATCATTTCTAAAAGAAAACTGGAACTATACACAACAAATTTTGCGCTTCGAATTAACAAATTAAGTGGGATGACATAGAAATTTATTAATTTAACAAACATACTGTGAAATTAAATGATTATACACTTCTCCATTGTTCTTTTGCGAACGAAAAACAATGAAGGGGGAATCGTGTTTAACAATGTCCTAGTTTTTTTTTGAAATTTTGCGACTCATGCACGCTGCATTTAAGAGCAATTCATATTTTCGATGCATGCAAGAATCCTGGTCAGATAATCTGCTCCTGCAAAATCATATTTTTATAAAATCCGACAATTCTTCGTGATAAAAAAGATCCATTCAGTTTTCTGTTCATATTCATATAAATGAGAGATTTGGTGAATGCCTGTAACTCTCATTTCAGAGGTATTTAGGTCAATTTCAGGCAGGTAATGAGAATTATATGCATGTCTTGTACAACTTTAATTTTTGCCTTAACAAAGTTCATGGCAACATTTCGCCGTAAAATGGCTAGATTAAAAAAATTCTCTCTGCGATCGATTTTCTATAGAATCAAATGATACCATGAGTTTGATGAGGATGGTCTTGAATTTGAATGATTAAAAATCCTATCCAGATGAATATTTAAAACTTTTAAACTAATATGATTTTGACAAAAATGATATTATTATGTTCTACATGAAGCCGTACCATTATTTACTTTTATCGGTAGATTCTCTTCAGTTTAAGAATGATTGCTGGTTAATAACTGACATTGCGACGGGCGATAACTTCATAAGTGATGCTTTTTCAGGAAGAAATTTCGAAAACGCCGGAAAATTTTGCAGCTCCACTAACTTTTCGTTCGGTAAATTCAATTTGTTTTTGAATTTAATTTCTTCTTTGATTTGTAAATTTTGGATTCGCTGAATTTTCACTTTTCGATTTCTATAAAAATTTGAGTGAATTATTGGATCATTTTCGGTTGGGAATCTCTCAGATTTGGAATTCGATAAAGCTTTTCCTATTTTTTGATCCAACTTTGCTAGTGAAAGAAGAGTTTGAGCGATGGCTTCTTTGGTAAAAGCAACCAACTCGTTGTTTGGCCGAGCCTTTCTCGAAACTACACTTCGCAATATTGCGAGAAGTTCTTTGGAAGGCTTGAAAAAAAAGGAAGAGTTAAGACGGATACAGAGAATTTTGAAAGGGACAACATCATTTCATTTCCAATCAGAATTCTATTTTCTAATTTTTTTTTAATTTTGGAAAATAAGTGAATCACAAGTTATTGAAAACTTAAGTTTTTGCAGAAATATTTATTCAGAAATCATCAAAAAATTGAGAAAATATTACCTTCAGAGACGAGTTGAACTCTTGAGCTAGAGATCCCGCTTCCTTCTCTAATTCGGCAACCTGAAAAGACACATTTTTATAATAAACATGGACCCTTTACAACAAAGATAGACGATTGCTGCGCAAGTAGCACAGAAAATTCCTATCACATTCATAAAAAAAAAAAACATTTTTTGTTCCGACTATTCAACATGGGGAGGATTTTTGTATCTACGCAAAATCAGGTTTCAAAAAAATTCACCGAATGGGTCGAGTGAATATCAAACTGAAGCCTTTTTTAGTCGTGACTTGAATTATCTTCAAACATTTTCAAAAATTGCCTTGAAACTTTTGAGTTAAGAGTAACTTCGAGCGACTAGAATTTTGCGCTTCGGAGCGAGTAATGCTCGTTTAATTAGGGTGAAAATTTAGGGCGAAAAAATTTAATGATACTATTAAAAATTGTTTTGTGGCAGCTTAAGTTAGCGCTTCCTTGGCAATAAAAGTTTGAAAATTGAGTTTAAATCATTGAACTTTTGATTTATTGTTTGTCGTATGTTTGGAAAAAATTATTAAAATTTAATTCATTAACTTTCTATGGGTTTTTATAGTTCTCTTGTCATGCCATTCACTAAGAAAACACATTAATTTGAAAAAAAAACCTTTTCAGTGCAGTTTTTTGATACTTAAAAGACGGAGCAATTTATGATACTTAAAAGGCAACCGGCTATCATTGTTCAAGTTAGTGTCCGTTTTTTTGTTCGTGGTGTGTTGAGAGAAATATACGGACTCGTAGAACGTAAGTGGATAAGGCATAATCGATAATAGTTGTATGCAAAAACTGAAAAAAAAACTTCAAAAACTTTTTCTAAAAATTTTTATTTTTTAGATTAGTTTTTTGATTTACAAAATTATGTTTTCAAAGAAACTTCCAAAATGAGTTTTTCTGGAGTAAATCAAGTTTTTCACTTCTTCAATGAACAAATTTGCTTAATAAGACTCGCTTTACTCGCTCAAAAATAGACTGAAATTCAAATTCGAACCAATTGTTCTTGATTCTGGGAAACCTTTTTGAAAATTCTTAAATATCGTTCAAATCACGACTGAAAAGACTAATAATGATATTTCACTTGACCCATTCCATTATTTATTTGCGGTAACTGATTTTTATTTATTTGCGGTATCCAAAGACTGAGTTCCTCCCCATTTTCAATGGTCGAAACAATAAGGATTTAATATACAACCTTAAAATTTAATAACATTTTATTCTACAATTACACTGACCGCATGTTCGGAGTGAGTGTTTCTCTGATTAGCCAAGTGGAGTCCCTTTTCGACTTGATTCAGTTTCTGCTCGATGAGCTGCATGTCACTACTAGCTTGACTCTGCTTCAGAATCTCCTCCAGTTCGGCCAATTCAACTTCGATCTCACTCAGTCCGCCTCTTCCTCGTTTCCTCTTCTGATTGGTCGAAAAAAAACAGAGAGGTTTAATCAGCAGAAGAGAGGCCGAACTATTCAGTAAGCCTAACAATCTGACTGCGTTATTAAATAATGATACGCGAAAAGAGCTGGGTCACTTGGCCGACGAATAAATCAATACTTGATTTTTATTAAATTGCGGAACTGTGTTTGAAGTCATCTGTTCTATGAATTTTCGTTAAGAATTTATCAAGACATACATGGCTTAAAAGTTAGTTTTGTGAACGTAATTCTGCATGATGACCAAATCAAATAATCACAATAGGTGAACGGATTGACTGACCATATCGAGAGTGTTGGAGTGTTCTTCGTGGTAGTCGAACTCCAGACTGTTCCTCGATTGGGAGGGGGAGTAGTTGTTCACATGTGTCAGCTGGAGGGGGGAGTCTCCCTCTGAGGAATGCTGTTCACCCAGCTGCAACTCCAACTCTTCGACCTCACGTAGCATACTTTCCAATTGCTGCATCTGCAACAAACAACGACAATTGTAATGCACAAAAGCAGCCGAATGCTAATTAAGCTGCGCAGAAGGTTGCAATTTTTTTTTGAATTTTTGCGTTTCATTAAGCATGTGAGGGGAGAGACTAAATGTTAGCTAAGATTGTTGCACAGGAAAATTAAAATCTATTTTGGAATCCAATAATGAACCACACTATTCGTGTCATATGCCACTTTGTTACTGCAGAGCTTAATTCACCTTAACTTTATCAAATCAAAGTGAATTCAACTTAAAAAGAAGTCAAAAGTTAACTGGTGAAAAATTAAATTTGAGTGTCAGCAATTTCTAAGACATCTTTTTTTGAAAAACGACATATATAAGTTTCTTCCGTTCATAAGTGTCCTCAAAATTAGCTAAAAACAAAACTGGGTGCGTAGCGTAGCACAGCGCCTATAATACGTTTTTCGTGCAAATAAATATGAAAAACCAAAAAACTACAATGAGAGAACTGTTTTAAATTTTTTGTTGGAAGCCAGATCACGACCAATAGGGTCTCATATTATCCCCCCCCCCCTCATAAAATCGGGCGCGCGTGGAAGAAAAGCAGCCATTGTTCCATTGGTCCATTCCATTGTTCCTTCCCACTCCTTTAGGGGAATTGTCTGGACAAATAACTTACATTTGTATCTTCGACATGTGTGGAGTGCACGCTGATGCTGGAGAATGAAATGTCTGCGCTTCGTGAGGTAGTGCTTCGTCTGTACCCGACCTGGTCGTCCAACTGGAATAAAGAAAAAACATGATGGGAAATTTTGAAACAAGTGAATATAGCTTTAACTTTACGTTGAATACTATATAAGTAAGCTCGAGTTCAAATTGTTGGTTATTTCGATAAAAACAATATATCAATTTTGAGAAGAACTTGAAACTGAGATTAGTACAAAAAATAGTAGAAATCTTTATTTTTCAGTAGATTTTTCTTGAAACATTTTATGATCTATGAACATTTTTTAAGGTAAAGAGCACTAACCCAGATAAAAAGATTTGCATTTCAAAATAATCTTACCCGTCTTTCAACTGCCTGCAGATGAGCTTTCGCTTTGGCGACCATTTCGCCTAATTGAGTATAAATAGGCATCACACACGGTCCACTCAAATGCACATGAGTTGGTTCACTTTGCCGACTGCCTCTCGAAGCAGACTCATCGTGAAGTGAAGAGTCTTGTTCACTTGACGGGCTCTGAAAATTTAATGATGATGATGATGATGATGATTGGCTTTGCCACTCTTTCTTGAACACAAGAGTGGTAGAAGGCTCACAAAGCCTCACAGAATAAAACAGTTTTCAGGGTTCGTTTAAACAGCGTAAAATCAATAATATCTGTTAAGAGAACAGGCAGTGAATTCCAAATAACAGCTCCTTGGTAGGCAATGCTCTTTTTGGTAAATTCTGTTCTGCATTTCGGAAGGATAAACTTTTGTCTGCGCGAAGGATTGACAGAAGCAGAATTCTTAAGGTTGCAAAAGTCTCCGTTCTAACTTTCTATGAGAATATCGGTTTGAAAACTATATGAGCGAGTTATGAGTTCATAGGAATTCTAAAAAAAAATTCAAGGCGCTATTATCAATCATTTCCAAAAAAATCCAAAAAATCCATTTCAATCTCTAAAACTCGTGAATATCAAATTCGCAGAGTTGAATATATAAAATATTTACCCCCAATTCGTAAACAGGCATGTTGTTCACATTCAGCCTCGATTCCCTCGCTACTTCCTGTGCCTCCCGCAGTACTCGCTCTGCTATCTTGTACACATCGGGCATTTCGGGAAGAGCACTTTCGTCGAAACTGTCGTCTCTCGCTGGTTCTGAGTTCACGCCTCTCGACGAGATCGGCACGACTTCATCTTCGGGTTCTGGTTGGGACTTCTGGACTCTTTCCGGTTCCTTTGGCTTCTCGTTACGCTCGGGGGGAACTATGATGGCAGTTGTGGAGAACTTACTCCTCACCGGCGGTGCTTCTTTTATCCTAGGTTCATCGCTAGCTTTCAATTTTGAGGTCTCAAATCGTTTAATCAGATCTTGAACGGGCGTGTTTAGCATTTCATCAATTTGTTCCGATGACAAATTATTTTGCTGCAATTCGATGTCTTGATTTTCTGATTCTTTGTTATTCTGAGGCGATTTCGAGAAATCGAACATATTTGACCTTGTAAGAGTAGGGGAAGGTAGTTCGAAGTTTCTCCAATCGAAGTTTTTGAAATGATTGTCTCGATTATTCGATTCAAGACTCTGAGGAATTTCAACTTCAGGAATTGAGTTCAAAGCTGACTCTACTAGTTCAATAGCGTTAGGTTTGCTATCTTCATCTTCAATCTGCTGTTCTGGGAACTCAAACACTTCGTCTCTGGGAACCAACTCAGCAATAAACTTCGGACTACGTTCAGCTTCCTTTGCTTCAGGACAAGCAACTGACTCGGATGTCCACGAATCAACTCGGTGCAGACTTACATTATCAGTCGGTCGTTCTTCGTCCAGAGCAAGAACCGAATTCACTTTGGAGTTTATTGGATCCGAGAGTAGCTTCTCGGTAACTGCGACTGAGCACGACTGGGTGCCGACTTCTCTTGGGCTAACGGGGGTTAAATCGGAAGCCGAGTCAAACAGTTTTTGCTCATCTCCATGTTTTAGGGAAATATTGATTGCATCTGTTTCAAAATCATCGTCCGACTCAACCGGTTTCGATTCAAGTTGTCTCTCGGTATTTGGTTGGGTTATAAACATTTCCCCGTCTGAACTCTTCGACAACACATCGTCGTTTTGCGGTCGGAAACTGAAAATTGACCTCGGGAACTGTGGCAACTCTTTTTCTCTCTCGGATTCAGTTTCTAGATCAGAGCTAGCGTCTGATTTGTCCTCGTCTCGGATTTCGGGAATCGAATCACGCCTTATGTCTTGGACTCTGCCATCTTTGCTCGCAGCGCTCATTTCTTCTGTCCATGATTTCTGAGGCGAAAGACCTGCTCTCTCTAACTCGTCTTCCAGATATTTGACATTTTTGGCTTCATCGTTGTCGTTTGCCGACCATTCACTTTCTGTTAGATTATCATCAAGTGATCCTTGATTCTGGTAAAGAGTTTTCTGATCTTTAATCTCAATTTTGACATTTTCTTTCCGTAATTCTTCTTCAATCTGGTCGCCAATTTCCGTCTTGTCAGTAACTGGTATCAGTTTCTTTTCAGTATCAAACTGTTGCTCTTCAATTTGCTGTTCGTCTTCTGAGGAATTGATTGAAACCTCCTCGTAAGATGTCAAAGATGACTCATCTGGACTTTGCTCGCCAACTTCGTTCAGCTCGGCTTCGTCTTTGTTCTCACTTTGATCTTCGACCAAATTGTCGACTAAATCTGATATGTGATGATCTTCAACGAGCACACTCTTTTCGGTTTTCTGAGCTTCATTAACATCTAATGATTCTTCTGATTCTGATTGTGATTTGTTTTCGCCAGTTTTCTTTTCGATTGGCTCGATTTGCTTGGTCTCACTTGCACGCAGAGAGACTGGAACCTGCTCTGGTACAAACTTAGGAACACTTTCCAAATTAGGTTCAACTTGATTGTCCGTCCTAATTGGTTCTTCTGATGGGATTCCGGCATCCTTTACTTCATCTAGTTTCTCCGTTGTTTCTTCAGCTGCTGTTTTAAAAGACTCAACTATCTTATCATGTGCTTGTTCTGATTTTGTTTCATTGTCAGAACTTGGTTCCTTTTCTGATAATATTTCAAGTTTTTCTGAAGACTTATCATCTTCATCGTCATCTTCATCATCACTTGAACCGGTCAAATCACTCTCGACTTTTTCAATTCTTTCATCTGCACTTGTATTTTGAGGATTTTCGAATTCATTTTCAGCGCTCAATTCACTTTCAGTTAATTTCTGACCAATGTTCACGACATTTTCACCTCCATCACGAGGTGGCGACTCCTTGACTGTCGCTATTTTCTCTTCACGCTCAGTTTCACTGTCATCCTCGGAATCTGATTCATCAAGCGTCTTCTCGTGATCCGAGTCTTTCGGATCCTTCAAATAGTCAATCTCAACAATTGATGACTTGTCACTGTAATTAATGTCTTCTGAAACAAATTGATCTTTGTGTAATTCTTCCTTCTTTTCTAATTCTTCATCCTCTTTTCTTTCTTTTGATACTTCGTTTTGAAAATCGACTGCCAATTTTTCGTTTTCTTGTTTGTCTTTTTCGATCAACGCTGAAACCGCTTTTTCTTTAGATTGATCGAGAATTTCCTCATCTAATTTTTCGGCCGAAACATTTTCAGCATCTGAGAGCGTAATTAGACCACTGATGTCAGACACAGTTTTCAATTTATCAGACGATGTTTCATATGAAACTGACATTTTGTCCTTCGATTCTTTTGTCAGTTCTCCAGATGCATTAACTTCTTCTTCGTTGTTTTCCGAGACCTTCGCATTTTCTTCTAGTTTTACGCGTTCTTCTTCTTCGCTTTCCAAACCATCGTCGACACTTTCTTCTGGTTTTCCTTCTGGTTTAAGCTCACTTGGTTTTTCATCAAAAAGGTTTTGATTGTCAGGAAGACTTTCAAAGTTGAATGACTTTTTGTCGATCGGACTTGAGTTAAAAGCTTCCAGTTCTGGTACAAAGTCAGACGCCGATTCATTCATATCCAGAGTTGGATGCTCACTTGACTTCTGTAAGTTCATACTAGACCCACTCTGTATTTCAAGGCCATCACCGTCTATTAGAAAACTTTCATCTTCTTTCCTAGATTTATCGTCTGCCAAGTCACTGGATTTTTCTAATGACTCAACTTTGTTTTGCTTGTGCATTTTAAGTTTGAGTTGGTCAACTGATTTGACAACTGGAATACTAGTTTCAGTTTGCTCGATATTTTGATGACGATTTCCTTCTTCATTGTTCTTGGATTGGTTCGATTCTTCGACCGGAACAACTGCCATTTTAAGCTGATCTTTTTCCGAATCGTTTGAGTCGTCTTCAATTTCTTGTTCCAATTTCGACTCCAAATTGTTTTCAATATTTTCAGGGGCAACTTGAATCTCATCTTGTTTTAAATCTTTGAATTCTGTATTTTGTACTATTGGTACAACAAGTGGCTCCGGTCCCAAAGACCTCTCGACATCTTTGCTACGATTCATCGATTTTTCTCCAGAAGCAGAACTCATTTCTCTTCTATCATTGGGTTCCAGCGTATCATCTGCATTTTCAACTTCTTTCTTGTCTTTCGAAACGGAGTCTGGTTTGGAAACATCTCTCTCAGAGTCCGCAGTAAAATCAGATTTGTTTATATTGACCATATCCGAAAGATCTTTTTCACTGCCTTGATCTTGTTTTTCTTCATCAGAAGATGAATCACTTTCTTGGTGAACACCTTGATGTTTGATGATACCTTTTGCGTCATCTATTACAATATCATCATCTGTGATTTTAAAATTTTCATATTCTCGCTTTATTGATGAGTCAGACTCTTCGTGTTTTTCGAAGTCTAGCGTACCAATGGCAGTTTCTTTGATCGCTTTGTTGTCTTCGAGTTGAACTTTCAAACTATCAGATTCTTGTTGATCTGAATCAACTGAATATTCCAACTGTTTCTGACCCTTCGAACCAGCTTCTATTTCATTGGAACCTAGAGATCCATTTGCTTCTTCGACAGGTACAACTGCATGGTGTAAGATATCATCTTCCGACTCAATAGGAGACTCCAAATGCCTGCCAGATTTTAAATGATCGTCATCTTCCTCGACTCTAAAGCTCGTATCTAGTTCAGTAGCAGGCACAGCCGCATGTTTCAGTTCTCCGTCGCTGTCAGATTCAAAAGTAGAATCATAGTCATTGCTTTGATTATTGCTGGCAGCTTCTTTGCTTTGATTCATTTGATTCAGCACGTTTGTCGGAGCATTTGCTTCTTTTAGGACACCATCTTCTGATTCGACTGATGAATCAAGTTCTTTCTTCTGGTTGTTTTCAGCTTCTTGATTTTGATTGGTAGGTGTGCTCAAATTTTGAACATCATCATCTTCATCTGACAGAGTGGCTGTTTTCCAGCCTTCATTTTCCGATTCCATCGCTAAACCAGATTTGTTGACGTGAATAAGGTCCGAGTTCTCTTCATCGCTAAGTTGTTCTGGCGTTTTCTTTAATTCAAGATGTTTATCAATTGAAGCTTGCTCGTTTTCAATCAGATCGGATTCTTTTAACGAGGCAACGTCTTTGGATTTTTGAGAAACCAGATCACTGGCGTTTGTTTCTTCCACTGGGACAACTGCATTCTTTAAAAGATCATCTTCACTTTCAGCTAATGATTCAGATTCCCTGCTTTTAGCGAAGTCAGAATTGGCAATAACAGCCTCCGTAATTGCTCCGTTGTCTTCAGGCTTAATGGGCATTTCTTCGGGTACGTTTTTCTCGCTATCTACAAAAGAATCAAAATCTTTGCTGCGATTCAATTCATCATTTTTGTCTGATATTTCGTCACTTCTGTTCATTTGATCAATTGGAGCAGCATCTGCGCTTAATACACCAGGTTCAGTTTCGTTTGAAGAATTGACTTTATCTTCACTTATATCGTTCGAGGAATCCTTATTGAATGATACGTTTACATAAGGCATATCAGGTTCCAAACTGGGCTTTTCAGAGTCGCTGATTTCTTCACGAGAGTCTTCTTTGCTAACATCTACTTTGTTTTCAGAGTCAGAACTAGCTTCCACGTTTGATTTATTTATGTTCACCATGTCTGAAAGATCATCTTCATTATCTGATCTTTCAACAGCAGACAAAGCATTGAGATCCCCAAATTTTTCATCGTTGGAAGAATTTGCTTCTTCGTTTTCAGACGACTCTTTAAGATCCTTGCCAATTTCATCGGACACGTTGATTACTTTAACTGTTTTCACCACTTCCCTCAAAACTTCTACCTCCGAATTAACAGACGATTCCAACTTTTTGTCAGCTTCGTTGCTCTTTTCAGGCTCTAAAACGGAAACAACTGCTTCTTTAAATTCATCTCCAACCTCTGACTCAAAAGTGGAATCCAATTGGTCCTCAGATCTCTCTTTGATGTCATCGTGAGTTTCAGTGCTATCGTTACTCTTGTTCATTTCAGAAACTGGAACAACAGCAGCTCCTAGGAGTCCGTCTTCCGATTCATCTGAAGAATCTTCGACATCTTTAGCATGACTCGACTTGGATTTTTCATCTTTACTCTCTTGTTTTGTGTTCTGTACCAAATTGAATTCAACACATTGATCCGACGTGTTCGATTCCGATTCAAAAGTTGAATTTGCTTCTCTGGATTGATGAATGTGATCGTTTGCAGAATCCTCGGTAGCATGCAGTACATCAGACTGAACTGGAATTTGGAATTTGTTCTTTTGCGTCTTCTGGTCTTTTTCAAATTCTTCGTTCGAATCATCGGAATCTTTCTCGGAATCCAACTTTGTTTCGGATGCACTTATAACAGAATCAACTTTCAATTGCTCTCTTATTAGGTCTTCGTTGCTAGTATCTCCTTTATTTTCAGAGTCAGAACTAGGTTCCACGTTTGGTTTGTCGATGTTCGTCTTTTCTGAAAGATCGTCTTTATTATCTGATCTTTCAACAGCAGACAAAGCATTGAGATTCCCAAATTCTTCATCGTTGGAAAAATTTGATTCTTCGTTTTCAGACAACTCTTTAAGATCTTTGGCAATTTCATTGGATACGTTGATTACTTCAACTGTTTTCACCACTTCCCTCAAAACTTCTAGCTCCGAATTAACAGACGATTCCAACTTTTTGTCAGCTTCGTTGCTCTTTTCAGGCTCTAAAACGGAAACAACTGCTTCTTTAAATTCATCTCCAACCTCTGACTCAAAAGTGGAATCCAATTGGTCCTCAGATCTCTCTTTCATGTCATCGTGAGTTTCAGTGCTATCGTTACTCTTGTTCATTTCAGAAACTGGAACAACTGCTGCTCCTAGGAGTCCGTCTTCCGATTCATCTGAAGAATCTTCGACATCTTTAGCATGACTCGATTTGGATTTTTCATCTTCACTCTCTTGTTTTGTGTTCTGTACCAAATTGAATTCAACACATTGATCCGGCGTGTTCGATTCCGATTCAAAAGTTGAATTTGCTTCTCTGGATTGATGAATGTGATCGTCTGCAGAATCCTCGGTAGCATGCAGTACATCAGACTGAACTGGAATTTGCGTGTTCTGGTCTTTTTCAAATTCTTCGTTCGAATCATCGGAATCCAGTTTTGTTTCGGGTGCATTTTTAACAGAATCAGCTTTCAGTTGTTCTGTAATCAAGTTCTCAATTTGCACGTTTCTAGAGTCAGGTGAAACGAACTCAAATTTTTCTTCCTCGGAAAAGGTCGAATCAGTTGTATATGATGAATCACCCGATTTTGAAATTTTTTCAATGCCTTCTGAGTTTTCAACATTTGATTTAATCTTTTCGCTTTTGTCGTCATTAATAGTTGAAATATCAGTTAAATCTTTTTCGTTGTTGACTTCAATATCTTCTTTTACTTCCGCATCTTGTTTTTCTGAGACGCTTCTATCGTCTTCACTTCGCATGTCACTTGACCTTTGAAGCGAGATTTGAACAAATGAATCTTCTTTTTCTTGTTGTTTGTTGTTCTTTTCACTTTCATTCACAGATCTTAGCCGATCTTCCTTTTCGGCATAAGTTGCAATTTGTTCAACGTTTGTACCAATTAGATGCTCGTTCTCAGCCGCTTGTTCGATAGAGCTTGTTTCTGATTGGTTAGAAACATCAAATTTATTCTCGATGTCTTCTTGGTTGCTGTTTTCGAAACTTGTTTCTTGCTTCACTTCAGAAGTATTTATGATTTCATCGCCTTCGAACGTCGAATCAGAGGCATCGGAATCACTTTCTATGTCAACTTCATTTTCATGCTTTTCAAAACTTTGTTCAACTTTTTCAACCGATTCTTTCAAAATATCAGCTGATTCTCGCGAAATGTTTTGTTCATTCATACCGTCTATTTTGACACCCGACTCCAACCGTTTAGCTGTTGAATCAATAGCAACGGGTATATTATCCTCATCAACCCCGCTGTTTGATTTATTTTTATTTTCAATATCCTGAAAAGAGCTATCGGCTGATTTTACACCTTCAGAATCTGTTTCCCACGAAGATTTCGTATCGTTCGCCTTTTCTTCAACACTGAAAGTGCCATTGATGACGTCATGTTCCTGGATGTTCTCGTCAGCCAATGGCGTTTTAGCAGAAGTTTCTGCCTCTATTTCTTCTTTAACAGCGTCAAAGCTTTGATGTCTCATTAAACTCATTGCCGTCGCTGCAGTTGAAATTGGTTCTGTGTCATCCGACTCCAAAACCGAAGGCTCCTCGCGGATCACGGAAAGTTCCATTGGTTCGCTTACGTCATCATAACTCAAAACCGCACTCGATGACATAACTTTATTAGCCGGTGAGGCATTCACCTCTTCGTCCGAGTCGCTTAATGTCCTCTCGGAATCTGAGTCGTCCTTTTTCTCACTTGCTTCATCCTCTGATTGCCGACTGATGACTTCAAACGTATCCTGATTGGTCGAAATTGACTCATCTGCTTCGATTTCAAAATTTCCCTCCAATCGGTCCAACGACGAGTACTCAGTATCTTCGGCTGTTTGTCTCGGTTTTACTGTTTGAACCGTCGTTTCGTCCGAGTTGCTGTAAGCGTTCGTCTCGGTTACTGTTTGTGATTCAGTTTGGAGTTGGAGGCCAGTTGAGTTCTCAACGGATTCCTCCGCTGATTTTTGACCTATGTCCTCAGATTCTTCTTCGCTGACCTCGGCGGAGACAGGAAGAGCTTTCTTGAAATGTTCTTCTTCTTGACTCTAGACAAGTAACTTCTATATGAGACTTGAATTATGAAATTTGATTTTTTTTTGTGAATGTATATAAGAGTGTAGTTAAATGATTAAGAAATGGAAACTCGTTTAGGAGTATGGTCCCATTCAAAACCTCGTTTAGAAGTACGGTCCCGTAAACATACCAATGATCACATATAAAAATCAAACAAAAAATTTTAAAGGTAGTTTCGCCAGTGAATTGAGTTTTGCCAGTGAATTGACAATTTCGATAATTCCATTTTAAGAAATTTATAGGCAAATCTATCGAAGAAATCTTTACAATTTTCCTTTTGTTTTCATCCACTTGAAGTACTTCAATAGGATCGGCGGGACCACACTTCTAAACGAGCTTTTGAATGTGACTCATCAAAAACGGTGGGACCATACTTCTAAACGAGTACCAAGAAAAACAAAGAAAATATTCTTCTTTAAACTACAATTTTTTCCGCGTTTTGACTGCTCCTTAAACTATTACAAAAATGTAAAACCAAGAGCACCAATGCCTTAAATCATAGCCAACATGCAATTGGAAAAGTCAAATGAACGCAAAGAAACGGAAAAAAGGCAGATTTATTATTATTTTTAAATTTTTCGAATTTCGAAGTATAAAATATATGAACTTAACTCTCTTTGAATTTCAAGACAAATTTACGATTAACACTTTTTGATAAAATTAACTAAATTTAAGGAGTTGGATCAATAGGTAAAGTTTTGATTCCGCTGGCAATTTTAAAATTTAAATTCCACTTTCGAAACTAGAAGTCGTTCACGTTTTTTGCGCCATTTTCACTTTCGTATTTGTAAAGTGCTATTTACCTAACTTTCAGCAGATGAACTTGAATTGAACTCAAAAAGTGCATATATACCCAAGAGCATTCAAAGAGCATTTTAAAAGTTTTTCCTGAAAAAAGACACAAAAAAATCACCAAGTCCTATATAAGAGTCTTCACTGCTTTCATCGAATCTTAATCACGTGTTATCACATAGAAATTTACACAATCGTTATCGTCATTGTTTGAAAGATTTATTTTGAAAATTGTTTACCTGCTGGGTGCTTTCTGTGATGATAAGATTTGTTTCACTTGGTTCTGCCAATTCACTCTCTGAAGTAGTAGCTAGAGACAGTGGTCTTGCCGTAGTCGTCTCAACTTCGTCTGGGTTCTAAAATTCAGAAGATAAGAATATGTTATTGATAAGGCTATTAATGCTTTAAATTGTAAGATCTGTTTTTTAGCCGGTTTCAAAAATGTGGTATTATATGTAAGCCCTCTCAGCCGTTATTCGAATTTGAGAAAATCAATTTAAAAAATTTGATAGTCGACACAAATTGGTTTGAATCTTTTTTTTTCACACTCAATACTTTTCACACTGAAATAAAAGACTGAAATTCGAACCAAAATGTTATGTGATTTTTCAAAATGATGTCTAATTTTAACTGATTCTCAGTCTGTGAAACAAAACAAATATCAAGACCAGTTTTTCTCGACCGACGCTGAGACAATTTGTTTTAATTTTTGTTCCAGAATTCGAATCCCCTTTCTCCCCTTTCGTAAAACCAAACCAACCTTTTAAAATGTTTTAGAAATCGGCTGAAGGGCTTTAAAATAATACCTCGTTTGACCCCTACAAGCTTTTTTGAGGTAGTGAAGTTATTCATTGTTTTATAAGTTAAAACTATTTAAACAGAGTTTGATTTACATCAAATCAAAAAAAAATCGAACAAAGCGGCAATTTAAAATGCAGACATGCATAATAAATATCCGTTGGCAACTGATTGGACTGCTTCAATCAGAATGTAGGCTATGCCATAAATGTTTTCAATTTGTCAACAGTTCACTAAACTTTCTCCGCCACTCGCACAGAAACAAGTTACTCTTCAGTTTTTTTCATAGTTCGACTTCATTAAAAGTAGCTACTGCAGTTCGCTGTGCAAGTAGCACACAGTGTTCTGAATACAGTTCAGGCTACAAAGCAGACTTAGCTGGGAAAAACTAGGGGAAATGATAAAAACTGTTTTACAAAATGTATCGCAAATATTTTCAACACAAAGACGAAGCTTGAAGTTTCGCTTCGCAAACACTAGCGAGAACACGAGAAAAAGCAGCTCTAGAAAGTGCAATAAAATATAAATAAGCCTCGAACTAGTACATATTCAGCTAGGTCTAGGAATCCATCTATGACCTAGTGCAATATAGAGATTTTGAGTTTCACGCACTAACCACTCAGCTTCGCACGCTTAATCATCGGCAAACACTAGTCACAAGTAAAGCAGCTAGATATGCTAATGAATTGCCAATGCCATTCAGCAAAAGTGGCACCAAAAAAATAGACACAATTTTGCAAGTAATAATTTGGAATATAACAAACTGAAGGCATCCACACTACCTTTTTATGTAACAAATCGGAAAGCATAAAGCCATATAAATTTATGTTGTTTCAAACAAAGAGCTTTTTTCGATTCATTTGATGAATTTGAAATGCATCAACTGTGTTAACTTATTACTAGTCGAATGTCAAAGCACATGCTATCAAAAAATGTTAAAAGTGCCCCAAAAGTGGAATTAATATTTGCATTTCCTAACTTGGTATTACATATTTTCTAACTAAGCTTAGAAAAAAAGTAGACTGACGCTAGTGTAAAGAAAAGAAAATCAAATATATTGAAACCGCTCTGCATAATTATTCAAACGACAATCACAAAAATAAAAAAAAACGAGAAAAAAATAAAACTCTACTACTGTAAGCTCAGTTTTCTCAACACTGAAATGTTTCCAATTTTTGATGCAGCTCAAATAACGGACCGAAGAATTTTGTGAATTGGCGTAAAAAAAACAAACAATTTTAATTTTTTTTCAATTTCGGTGTTCGGTGGAAGAAAAGAAGCCAACTAAATTAGAATTTTTGTTTCGTCTACATCAGGAAGTGGAAAAGTGTAGGGTGCGTTTTTTTCTGACGTATTTTGACTACCCCGAAGAAACTATTTTGACTACCTGGTCAATTATGTTATCATACTTATGCGCTGTCGTGAGTCCCATGAAATCAATTTAGAATCCGTGATTTGGGTTCTTAACTGTTTTTTTTTTCCACAGTATTACATCTTCAGAACAATTTCTTTTGAATTGTTAAGTAAGTAGTTTTAACAGCGCCCCCAATTGTTTTGGTTCTTTTTTTTCGGTTACTTTTGGTTATTTTAACTAACAAATTCGGTCGATTCTGCCCCCTGTTTCTGTTCCTGCTCACTTTCGTCTCCACTATCGGATGAATCACCAACAGAGAGAGGTCTAGCTTTGGTGAAGGATCTTTCCAACTCAGGCTCACCCTGAAATCAAACTTCATTTTAGTAACGCCGTGACATATTAAACAAACAGATGTTTGAATCATTTGGTTGGCAGTCAGTTCTCATAGTATGTTTAAAATGATTTGACCGACTTTCAAAACAGGAGTCCAGTCGTCTTTCAAAAAAAAGGTCGTTCTACTTTCTTTTTTAAAGGTCGACCAAATTGACTTTCCGAGCACTCCAAAATAATTATAAAAAAAACTTTGTTTGTCCCAAAATATCGGCGCAGCAGGCGCCGTTTAGGAAAATTCGCGTTTTTTGGCGCGCGCTAGAATATATTGGCACCGAGGGCATTTTTGTAGAAAAATTCAGGGCTGTTTGACCACAAACGGTCGTTGAATGCAAAATAGTAGCACAAGTATGACGATTTTTATGACCAGGATTCAAATATCTGAGGGGATGGGGGGGGGGGGGGGCGGAGCATTGCCCTGCGCGCCCCATAAATACGATACTGCAAGCCACACTCATTCGAAGATAATGCCAAATTGTTCTCAATACTGCTGACATAGAACACTTAATCGGTCGAAAACTGTTTTTTCAATTAAATATTTTGACACGGTTGGACCGGCTTAAATGAGAGAAAAAATGATTTTTGACGACAAAACTTGATCAGATTTGATGACCGAAATGGATATTACCAACAATTTTGCATTTCACTATAAAATCCGAAACCACACACCTGAGATATTTCAGTTACCAACCTGTTGAGCATTTTCTATTTCGAGTTCATTCTGCTCTGTAAACTCGCTCTCAGATGTAGTCACAATAGACAAGGGCCTTGCTTTGGTGGTCTGAATGTCGTCGGAGTTCTGAACACATAACATAAAAAATAACAAAACCTTTAAAAAAATTACTCTCCTTCAATTTATTCAAACAATTTTCCAGTAAATCGGATTTTTTTTAATTTTGGATATTCTGAAAGACTTTTTTAAACAAAAACTTATTGGAAAATTGACATTCAAATTAAATGCTGATTTAGAGATTTTGAGTCACGTTTTGGATAATTTCAAGGATAAAATCAAAACACGCAAAAAACCTTAAGCTAAGAGCACCATGAACGACAGCAGTAAACTATAGTTGAATTTGATCAACTGTTTCCCTGAATACCAAAATGCTATCAAGTTTAACCTCATTGAATCTGAACTTACAAAGTCAGCAACAACTGCCGACTGCAACTGCTCGTTTTCAGCCTCATTGTTGGGTTTAATTTTTTCTTCTTTCTCGTTGTCTTTCGTCTCCCCCTCCAAAGTGGAATCCAGCTTGTCACCAGCTGTTCCACTCAATTGCTCTTCATCTTCATCATCTTCAGTGGCTGTGGTGTAATCAGAATCTAGAGTTTGCTCACCACCTGGCGTCTCAATCTAAACATGAGATAATAACTTTTGTGATAACGATTGTTTTTGTTTTTTTTTAGATCTACTCAATTGAATTTCAGGGCTCTCGTTATAACTAAAAAGACTAATTTTTGGCAAAATTTTCTCACCGCACCTGGAAAAATGGCACAACATTGATTTCCGACGATGACAGAGTATTGTATATTAAACCTCCTTCATTTTTAATCTTCACTTTTAGAATTTTAAAGGACAAATATATGCCCTTAAAGTTCTTCGAATTTCACAAATAATTTATGATTGGTGCTTTTTTGAATAAATTAACCCGATTTGAGAAAACTGGATTAATATGTAAAATTTTTAATTCGCTGGGAAATCTGATAATTAAATTCCATTTTGGAAACCAGAAGTCGATCACGTTTTTCGTGACTTTTACATTTTCGCTGCTCAATAGTGGAGTTTGCCTTCCTTTTAACAAATGAAATAAGGTGAACTTGAAAAAAAAAATCAGATCTCAAACCGCGAAAAATCAAAATTGCACGTGAAAAAATTTTAAGACTTTTCCTGGAAAAAAATCACCAAGACCTATTATATAAGGGTACTCACTACGTTCATTGTTCTCATTCAATTAAACTTACAAAGATTATTCACTTACTATTTCGATACCAGAATTGGATTCATCCATTGCTCCCGTCATTCTATTTTCCGCTGTATCTTTCTCTCGGTCACTAGATGCCGAGCTCGAATCTCGCTCAAACTCAAGTTCAGCGTCTTTGTTCTGATCCTAAATTAGCCGAGAGTTAAGTTTGGCAAAGCTGGAGCTCAAAAAAATTTAGAAAAATGCCGACATGTGTAGATGAGAGGAGAGGAGGCTGCAACTTTAACGGCAATTTTTCAATTCGTTCTTTAACTTTCAGAAAAAAAACATCACCAATAAATCAAATACAGTTTAGATCAAAAAACGCCATCTAGACGTCTAAAACTCAAAAATCAGGGCTATTCTTCAGATGACACGATTGAAGACAATTTCGGGCTGCAAAATTGAAATATGAGCAGCAAAAACTCCAGCAACATCCATTTGTTTTGTGAAATGGGTACATGAAAATTATTGCTGAAAACGCGCATTTGAAAATTTTTAAGCAGAAAAAGTATGAAAGTATTCCAATTCTCTTTCTGAATTACTTTGTCTGCTCAAACTTTCATCGTGTTCTTATGCGAGCATCAACACACAAACCTCTTTCTTGCCGTTTATCGGCCCAGTCGTCTCAGTTTTCTCCCCCTCCCCCTCTCTTTCTGCCTTCAGGGTATCCAAATCCTCTCTCTGAAGAGCCAACAATCTGCTCAACATACTGTCTAAACTCTCGTCTGGATTGGCCTGGTCTAATTTCCGCTCTTCAGTCTCAATTGAATCCTCGCTGATAGGGTCGGCTGAAGTATCTAAATTGGAGTCGGCGATCTGAAACAAATCAAATCGTTTAGCGAGTCATTCAAAAAAAGATCACTCAATAATCTCGAATAAAGTGCTCAGTTGGTGATTGGTTCAGAGGGCAAAAGTATTGGTTAAGGTCAAGTTGAGCGTGTCATAGTTCACTTTTTTTTTATATTTTGTTGCCTTATTTTTTTCTGATTTTTTTGTATTTTTTTTTTTCAAAAAGGGCGAGTAAATAAGGCAACACAAATGCAAGAATGATTGTTAGCAATAGCTGAAATAAAGATAACATTGCAGTAAAATTAATAATTTGGAGGTCGCATCCAATCTGATGTCATGATTACATTGCCTAAATTAGTCTGAAAATTGAGACAATTTTTTTTTGGATTTTTGGGAAACCAAGTCACGGCTAGAAAACTTTAGCATGATGACCACACTTGGCCTACTACGAGCTTTCCTTGAGTGACCAACAAATGGACAGAAAAAAAACACCCTACGCCATACTTCCATCAATTCACTCCATGAGAGATCAGAAAAACAAAGTTCTAATTTTTCTGACTGCTCTTGTAAATGCGTAAATTAGTTTTGGGCAATACAAAGATCAAGTTTAGAGAATTTTCTAATTGACTTGACTTTTTGAAAATCCTTCCCTCCAAACTCTATGTCAAGTACAAAACTTTAAATTAATCAATTCTAAACGATATAAATTTATCAATTAGCATCCCTCAATGCAATTTGGAATAATTATCGAGCCGTACACATTTGGTCACCTACACAACGCATTGAAAGAAAATCGGATTTTTCCCGCAGATTCAATATCCCAAATTAGCAATTTTCAAATACCTTTTTAATTTGAGTCAACAGCTTTTGGACAGTAAAAAAGTCCGTCAAAATCGGCTAATAAAACGTTCGAATTTCGCATCCAGAAAAAACCACCCCTATACATTGTCATTTCTTCGATATTCGAAAACAAAAAGACTGCTCGTATCACGTTGGAAAATCTGTCGAAAAATTTCAAACTTCAAAAAAATTCAAAACTTCACTAACATAATCACAGATGCAATATCTTTTTAAAGTTGACCTCAAGGCTTTGATTTGTGGGTTTTTCAGAGGGTAGAAAAAGTTCCACCAAAAAAGCCTAATTAAAAAATCGAAAATTATCTCAATAAAAACTAGCGGCAAAAAACACACACTTCAGACAAGCTATTTGCTGGTTAGAAGCTGATTTTTTAAGTATCAAGCAAAATTAATTCTGCACCACCAAATTCACCACATCTAATAATAGGCCACTTAGTTGATTAATGAAGTCTTGATAATGGCGTGTGATTGCATAAAAAATTGATAGAAAGAAAAAGAAAGGCACTCCCTTAGAACCCATAAATAAAGAAAACTCCGCTTTGAAAGGTTCAATTTTTAATGAAAACTAAGTTGCCTGGTACTAAAACACAAGCTGCTTGTGTAAATTTGCGAAAACTGCTAATCGGTCCGGCTGAAAGTCTTCCAAACTTATTGACAGAATCTAATGGGTACAAATAATGCGTTTTTAGATGCAAACTATATAACTCTCACTAGTAAAACACTACAGGTGGAGAGACGCAGATTGTCGAAAAAAATGAGCATTTTACAAAAACTTTTACAAAAACGAAATGTATTTGATACCACATAAAACCTTCAAAGCTTCATCCGGCTGCGCGCAGTTATACCCAAATTGGAATCTTTGTTCTGGGTGAGAGTTCCAAAAAATTTTAACGTTGCGATTTGCGTTTGAACAAAGGTACTGTTTTGACGATCATAATGCTGATAAAATTATCAATTTTTGGATTATCAAATTTCTGTTTTCAGTCTTAAAAATTAAATAAAACGTACCGATCTATCCAATGTCGAATCATCCAATGAATCCGGTTGATTTAAATCTTCAGTTTTCTTGATTGGTTCAAACGGCTTCTCCTGTCCGAGGTTGTTGAGAAGCGACTCTGCTGGAGCGAAAGTGTCTGGAACTGGTTTAGTTTTGGTCCGGATATTTCGCTCTCTCACTTGACTTCCCTCGCTTGTTTCGGTCCACGAGTCTTCGGTTTCGTGGTCACTGATTGAGCCTGATGTCTGCAAATAGAAATCATATATCTGCAGTTTGTAAAAATAATAAGCGAGTACAGCAAACCGAAGTAAAATTCAGCCGAAAATTATATTTGACATGTTTTCTAACCAAAAATTTAATATTTAGGTGATAATTCTACATAATGTCTAATTCACGGCCGATTACTGATTTATTGACTGCTTATCATAAATCTAATAGTTGCCGATTTGACTTGATATTATGAAAATGTGGCGATAACGACTCATCAGAATAGCAACAACGCTGAGCTGATATAGTTTCTAAAAATTATCTCAAAAAAAACACAAAAAAGAACAATCGTGCTTAGTCGCATAATGAAGTGTACAAAAACTGTTACATTGTGTGAAAAACTGAAGAAAATGTTAAGCAATTGACGAGACTTAATTTATTATCATGTGTCAGCCGCTTCAATGCGATACCAACCGCTTAAAATTTGATTTGTGGTCAACAACAATAGCTGCACATTACTTCAAAAAGACCACCATTAGTAACTTGAAAAGAGCTACTATGAAAAAGCACTTCATTCAAAGTCAATACACGAGTGGATTCCTCAGTTAAAAGTTAAAATCACCAAAAACGTGACAAACATTTTTTTAAACCAATTTATTTTTTGTCAGCAACAGCAATTCACTGCGAGTCAAATTGTAAAACAAACATGGTTTGCACGCGATAGACATGATATTAGTAACACTCATTTTTAACAGTTTGGAACATACCTTGATAGAATACAAACTGATCTGCTTGTTATGAGCGAGAAGAACTCTGCTTTCATGACTCACTCTTATGCACTCTTCGTCACTGTCTAAGATTTCGGCTCCTTTCGGATATCCGATTTCCTTTGGATCCACGGCATCGTCCGGATACAGGTCTTCGGTCTTTTCCGGTCCGAGATACGTTAAGATCTCGTCTAAGATACTTTCGGTACTTACTCGGTCCAAATACACAGCGCCATCTGAATCTATGCTACTAAGTTCAACTTGGCTTCCAGTTGAAACATGAGAGCTATCCAGAGCTATGTTTGCAGACTGTAACTTTCCAGAATCTTCTGGAACATTCTCAGGTTCAATTTGCACTTCCAAGAACGATATTGTTTTATGGATTCCTCTAGTCTGAATGTGCGCCTCGACGAGGCTCTCGGCTGAGGCAGATTGATGGTCCGAATTGTCTTCATTTAATTCATTTTTCGCCTTCTGAAGGCTACGAGATTCCATAGTAATTACTTCAGTAAATTGATCACTTTCAGATATTGTTTCTGATTGATCATCAGCAGCCAAAAAAGAACTGTCTTTTTGGGTTCTAGAAACGAATAAGACGGACTTTTTGTCCTGTATATCTGTTGGATCAGTGGGTACTTCAG
This sequence comes from Symsagittifera roscoffensis, assembly GCF_963678635.1. Lineage (NCBI taxonomy): Eukaryota > Metazoa > Xenacoelomorpha > Acoela > Convolutidae > Symsagittifera > Symsagittifera roscoffensis. The sequence goes on from NC_087068.1 coordinate 11,053,153, forward strand.
GTGATACTAATTTACCTTCGTGTTCGATATCGTAGCTCGTAACGGATGGAGTTGATGTAACAGAAGTTATGTCATCCTCATCTTCATTGGCCGACGACGGTTCAATTGCATCATCTTGGTCCGCATTGGAAAATGAATGTGTTACATCATTATCTGATTCTTCGGCCGTGACCTTGAAATCGTACGAGAATCTATCACTGGAGTCTAGCATGAGCGAATCATCGGACGAAGGGACGATATCATCTTCTGCATTCACAACAAATTCCCCGGAATCTTCACCTGAACTGAAACTCGGATGCTCCTGCAAGAATCCTGGAAGTTCCTCCGTTGAAACATCATCATCGCCAAACCCGCTCGGAACCACAGAAGAAATCGGTTCCACTTCTTCGGCCAGCGTGAGTCGTTTTATTTTCGTGAACTCGGCAAATATCGGCATCGCACCATCACTAACTGTCGGTCTTGTAAAAGTCAAGTCGTCTAGACTGTCTTGCTCAAATGATTCGACATAATTAGTTTCAGCAGCGGTTATGACCATTGGTGTAATTACATAATTTATGGGTTCTTTAGCAGGCGGATGAAGCATAGCGTAGTCAAAACAATCTGTTTCACCTTCGGAACTTAAATCAATAATTTTTTCTAAAATTTCATCATTGGAGCTCTCGGCTGAAATTGATATCGCTTCGGATTGTGTTTCGTTTTCTGAGTCGCTGGCTGCTGCAAACTTGGCGTCTTTTTTCAGTCCGACTCGGATTGCGTCATCGTCGGCAATTGACGAACGGACACTCGGCGCGTCAAGGTTACCTTTAACGTGCTCGTCAAAATTGGAGACGTCTAAGTTAGAGGAATCGTTAAAACCAGGCGGTGGCGGTGCGCTATGTTCCAATAAATTTGACATTTGGACTGAACTTTGGACAACATCTTCATCATAATTATTTGAACTACGTCCATATCTATTCTGAGCTTGCTTAAATTCCGCTCCTTTTGCATCTGCGTTTTCGTCGGATTCGGGTCTTGGCAAAACTGGTTTTCGAGCTCGCGGAAGCGGTTTCGGGTCGGGTTCGGCCAAAAACGAAGTATCTGATTCGTCTGAAGTTAAGTCTTCACTTCTGTACTGCGGTGGCGGGGCCAATGTTGGTGCTTTCTTTTTGGTAGCTTTTTTTGGTCTATCTGTTTTATCATTTCCATCATTTCGAGCTCTAAAATCATTCTCTTGGCTGATTCTAAAGTTGGTATCATTGTTTTTAGCAGCACTTGCAACCTTCTCGCTACCGTCCGAAAGACTGTCGCTAGCAAATCCGTCAGGAGGGTGAACAGATTCTTGTTCAATCGTGAAAGAGCCTTTCGGAAACTCAGCAGATTGTTCAAGGTCAAAAGAGGTCGTTTGTTGCAGTTTCATTTGTGATGTTTCTTCCTTTTTTCTGTCACTTAAAATCGGACTTCCAGGTTTCGCTCTTACGTTCAAGACTCGGATTCCATCTTGTTTTAAGTCATAACTTTTTGGACTCTTCGTGCGACCGGTGAACTTCTGAAACGCTCGTCCAATGCTTCTAACTACTTTGGGAACCGGCGCTTTTTGTCGTTTCTTCTCACTTTTTGGGGAGTAGGACCTTGAACGACTAAAACTTACGCTTTTGGGACCATCTCGCTGGTGCGATATATCGTAGAAATTGGACGATTCGTCGAAATCTCCGACATAAAGCGAAGATTGAGGTCTTTCTTTCACATGTGAAGTTTTATTTCTCGTCAAATCGTCTTTGTTATCAATTGAGTCGTTTTTGGGCAAGAGTGATTTTCGGTTTACAAGTTTAGCCACATCATTGGGACTATTTTTGGGGCCATCTCGCTGTTGCGATATATCGTAGAAACTGGACGATTCGTCGAAATCTCCGAGATAAAGCGAAGATTGAGGTCTTTCTTTCACATGTGAAGTTTCATTTCTTGTAAAATCGTCTTCGCTATCAATTGAGTCGTTTTTGGGCAAGAGTGATTTTCGGTTTACAAGTTTAGCGACATCATTGGGACTACTTTTCTGTTGTGTTTTCCATGGTATAACTGCGTCTTCTTTTAAACTGACTTGGTTTCCAGTGTGGAAATGAATGCTAGATTGAATAGGTGAGTTTACGCTACCGGTACTGTTACTTGTTTCGTCCGGTCTTTTTCCACTGCTTCCCTGGCTTCCAATGCTGTACACTGAACCGGATAATCTGGCTGGATTTATATTTTCCTCCTGGTTTTCCGCTGGCGTTTTTGTGTTCCCCATATTTTCCAAAGAGTAATTATTACTCACCGCAAGTTGGCCAAATGGTGTTTCAATCACGCTAGTGTCATAACTTGAACAGGATTTTTCATCCTCTGAAGAGTTTTCAGAGCCGGTGTTTAATTTTAGTTCTGAGCCGTTACTATAATCTAAGCCGCTGTTGTTTTCAAATTCTGCGTTCAGTTCTCGCTTTGAGATTAAATCAACTATTAACTCCACTTGTTCAAACTCAGCTGATGAGTTTTTATTTTCGCGTGGTAAGTCACAAGCCAGCCTATTAGTATATTTACTCCTTTCTGTGCTTTTTGTATTCTTTTCATTAACCAACGCATTGATTTTTTGATCAGTCGGTAAATCTAAGCTTTGGCTATAAGTATACATTAAAGCAGTTTCAGTAATAGCTTCGTCTACGTTTGAATTAACTTTATTAATCGGCTCAGATTGCTTCAAAAATAGACCATTTTCTTCATTGTAAACATTTGGCTTTTGGTTACTATTCACGCTCGGTATGCTAGCCACTTGATCAGAAAGCAATTTTGAAATTACGCCACTTTGTTCAGTAGCTTTTTTATTTTGGTTTTCAAAACTCAAGTGACGCGCACCGGCGAGGTTCGGAGAGTTCGGCTCGCTATGTAACAAAGTTTGGCCTTTTAGAAAATTTTGGTCCAAGTCCTGGTTCGAACCCGGGTCAAATGATTGGAACGAACTAGTCTGAGCAGAGTGGTTGTTCGAATGCTGCGATTGGTTAATATCTGACGCATCAGAAGTCATGGGTTCGGTTATCTGATTCGTGGTATTATCCGAACGTGTTGTTCTAGAATGTTCTGAATTATATTTCATATCGCTTTCGGTTCTTTCGACTTGATCCGAGACTTCAGAAGTAGTTTCTTCATTGATAGCTCTCAAAATGTCAAAATAATTTTCAGGTGATGATTCGAGGTTATTAAAACTATCACCACTACTACCAACAGCTGGCAACTCAATTTCGCTCGACGACACCAGAAATTTTTCTCGGGAGTCGAAAGGTACTTTTTCTAAAGCGGTTTCTTGTGAAAAAATAACGTCTTGATGAGCTCCGATTACTGTCAACGGCGAGGTTTTGTCGACAAAAACTGGACTCTTTGAGAAAATCGGATCTTTGTACAACTCAAGATTAGAATCGTCTTGAACTGTCAATGTGTTTGCATTTGAACGAAGATTCGCTGGTCTCGCAATATAACTTGCTAGTGGGTCTTTTTCATCCTAAATTGCGAATTAGTTAGAAAACATTAGTGTTAAAGACAGTTGTTATAGGTGATGAGCAAACTAACAGAAGGTGCACAAGGACCAGAAAAAGTCAAGCAAAAGCTATAGCTGATATAGAAAAAAATTATTTGGGACATTAAACCAAGCGTCATCTTCCGCTCTAAGTTTTCATAGTTATCGAGAACTTTTTATTCGGCTGAAAACTGTATAAAATTCAGCCACCTAACCCTAACTTTTTACCTCTTAACCCAGTTTTAATCCGGTAATTATGTAAAGGTCAATTAGAGTTTTGTGAAACATTCAACTGTTGATTTTTAATTGCGTCCCCTCTAGTTTCAAAAATGGATTTAAACTTTCAGAATTCTAAGTTGAAAGAAAAACATTTTCGGTTTTCGTTTTCTCTAAAATTTTCCCTCTGTATGCCTATATATCTCTATCTATCTATCAATTTATCTAATATCTGTCTATCAATCTGATTATCAGCAGTTTCGACTATCATCAGTCTCAGATTCACAAAATAGCGAAAACAAACTTCAAAGACTAACTTTACTTGGGTAAAACTAAGTTTTCACAGCTAAAATTGAGCATAAATAAGCTTTTTTGAGCCTATGATATGAAACTTCAAGCGTGAAATACATTCAATGCCAGTCGTGTGCTCATGCTAACACTAATCAGACCAAAGTGAACAAAACTGAAAGTTGGAGAACTTACATCATTTGTGGCCTTCTGATCTTCTTCAGTCAGAGACTCCGAAACAATCAAAGTTGTGTCACTTTCGTCCTTTTTCAATTCTTTATTCTCATCGCCATCTTTTGTCTCGTCTTGAACAGTGGTCACAGAAGTGTACGACTGCCGAGGAGCCGAGTCACTACTCAAGGAAAGCACTGCCTCAGCTTCATTAATCGGTGTCGTCAGTGATTCGGATCCATAGTAAGTCGGCAACACTCGGTTCTCAGCGCGCGGTTCCATCTCAGCTTTCAGTGGAGCATTAGGATCCGAGTTCAACTTACGTAACGCTGCATGCCACGCGATGTCTGGAGTTCCTTCTCGGCTTTCATCTGCATCTTCTGGTTTTTGAGTGGCCAAAATGTTTTCGAAATCACTCAAGGAAGTTATGGAGTATTCTGAATCAGAAACATCAGATGCAAACGATGTTGATCTTAAGTCAATTTCATTGTCTTCTTTCACAATTTCAAAGTCGTGCATCATCAAATCGCCGTCATTTGGGGATCCATTATTGGATCTCGACTGCAATCGAGCCAAATTGATTTCATCGATGTTTATTTCCTCGGAATCAGAAACATTTTCGACTATAGCAGCAATTTCATAATTTGAGATGCCTTCCTCAAACCCATCTTTCATCTTGTTAGCAAAGTTTGACGATGTTTGATCATTGTTCGGGTTGTTTTGTCCAGGTACAACAAATAAAAACTTTTCGCCCGATTCTGTACTATAATCATCATCTAGGCTCGACATTTGGCTCATTTTCAATAACGAGTGCCTTCGATCTGCCGTAGCTGAATTCGAAAATTTGATTGGTTTAGAATCAACTGCATCAATTCGGGTCCTCAAGGTTACTTCAAATGGATCTTCGTTTGCGAAAGACAAGTCATCTTCGAATTTATTTCCATGATTGTGACTTAAATTATTCGCGTTAGAAGCATTATCTGAATCATAGCAATACAAGTCATCAAAAGGCTGGAAATTTATTTTCTCGAAAGGTTCGTGGTCTTGTATAGCACTTGCAATCACTGAAAGATCAATTTCAGTGCTCAAGACTTGGTCCTTTTTCGCTTCAAGTTCAAAGTCACTTTCTATTACTTCTCTTGATTCAAATTCCGAACCATCAACCGGCGCAAAACTTACATAAATAGCGTCACTTTTGCGTCTCTCGTCAATTATTTTTGTCCAACCATCTTCGTGTAAATTCTCGGAATTCGCATTTGGTATGGTGAAACTCAAATCAACGTGCTTTTCTTTCAAGTTTGAACTACTGTCAATTCCTTCCGCAAATTCGCCCAATTGCTCGTCCGTTTTGTCAAGCGGATTGCCTTTTGAATCATCAAGAGCGTCGTTTGTGTCAAAGTCAGTTGTGATGTATTCACTAGCCGAATTGTCTAGATCAGCCGAAAGTACAGTTTTCGTTTCTAAACTTTCGGCAAAATTTTCACCCTCCTGTTTTGTGCTCATATCAGATACTTCTATCCCCATTAAATTACTTGAGTCGTTTTTAGGGGTATCGTGTAATTTGGATTCAAAAAGCTCAAGTTGAGAAATATTTACACCATTGTCACTTTTTTCGTTTTGAAATTTAGCTTCTGGGATATCTGCCAAATTTTCTTCTAAACTATCATCGGCTACTACTAACACGTGTTCAGATTGGTATCTCTTCAGCTCAGCGATCAGAGGGTCCACAAACAACGGCTGAGAACTCTCAACATTCGGAGCATCTTCAGGAGTTTCAATCATGCGACCAATATCGGTTTGCTGATTTTTGTTCGCCTCCGTCGTAGAAATTACATCGGAGTGCTCATTTGTTCTGGAAAATTCCGTTTCGATATCAAGATTTCCATTCTCAATTTCGTTTTTAGGAGTCTCTAGTTGCACTGCGGCTCCAGGGAATTCTTCTTCAATTCGGCTATTTTCTAGAGTAAACGTGAGGTCTGATTCTTCATGATGATGTTTGTTCTTGTCGTGTTTTCCTTTTCCAATTGGACTCGGACGCCGTCGAAACACCTTTTCGGGACCAACTAACACTTCGGAGCGTCTTTCTGGTACATTAAATATACTTACTGATGGTTGCGTGGTGGAACCATAGTTGCCCAGAACACTTGAAGGATTTCCGGTTCCGTCAACCTTGGGTTCCGAAGGTTTTCGGAACTCTTGGTGTACAGCGCCAAATTTTTCAACCTGTTTGATTTCGGGTGCCTGTGTGTCTTCAAAGTCATTAAGTTCAATCTTAGACAAAATAGTTTCTGCTTGATCTTCAGCTTCTGCGCTTTCTCTGTCAATTGGTTCATGATCAAACTTGTCTGATTGTTTAATTTGTTCTTGTTCGGAATCTAAGTTTAACTGAGAATTGCCATTATTGCTTTCATCATGGCCATCTTGGGAAGTATTGATTGAAGAATCTTCAAGTGATTTTTCGATGTCTGACTTTTCCAAGTCGGGCTCCAGTTTGACTCTAGTCCTAGCCTCAATCAAATTTTCGTCCACAGATTCTGGCAAAAATTGGTTATCAACATTTTCAGAGGAATCATTCAGATCAGATTTTCCTTTGTCTTCTTTGCTCCCGTGAGACTGATCATCACTGCTTAAGGAAACATCGTGTGGAACAAACACAATTCTTCTAAAATTTTCACTTCCGAAAAATTCAAGGTCATCCAGTTTCTCAGTTTTACTCTCAAGTGCAGGTTTCTTGGTTTCAACTTCGAAGTCACTTTCAACTACGCCTCGGACATGTGACAAGTCGTTTTCTGATTCGTTAACTTCTGAAACTTGAGATGAGTTTACTTCATCGGTTGATTTATCTGCATCGCTTTTGTGAAAATTGAGATCAGCATCCATTTTGGACCTAAAAACTGGTTCAAAGGAGTCCTCATCAACTAAAATTTTTCCATTTGCGGGTTCCTGTGGAGGATTTTCATCACTTTCGATTTTCGAAGAATTTTGTGAATTTGTTCTTGAATTTTCATTAGAACTAAAAGGCTGAAATTCTATTTTGTTGAAAGGTTTTTGATTTTTGGTATTTTCATTTGAAGCGCTCAGCATGTCAAGACTAACTTCAGCATTCAACCTCATTTTTGATTCGAGTTCGAAATCACTTTCGTTTATACTTTTTTCGATACTTCTGTTTAATTCGGATTCCAAAACCAGCTTTTCCTCGTGTGCTGTTGATCTTTTATCTTCAAGTGTGTCATTTTCTAGCTCATATTCGTTATCATCCTTAACATTATGGCCAGAACCTCGGTTACTATCGATGGAATCATTTGTATTGAGTTTTTGAAGCTCCGGATTTTTGAAGTCAGGCTGCAGTTTTCCTCTTACTGTAACCTGTACCGAACTTTCCTCGACGGCGTCTGGGAAAAACTCCTTCTCGGAATTTTCAGCGAAGTCAATTAAATCTCTCTTATCTTTGCCTTCTTTGCTTCCACAATACTGGTCATCACTGCTAAAAGAAACATCGTGAGGAACAAACACAATTCTTCTAAAGTTTTCATTTCCAAAAAACTCAAAGTCATCCAATTTCTCAATTTTGCTTTCAAGAGCAGGTTGTTTGCTTTCAACTTCGAAATCATTTTCAACCACGCTTCTGACTTGTGACGTGTCATTTTTTAATTCGTTCATCTCAGGGCTGATCTGTTCATCGCTTGTTTTCTCTTTTTCTTTTTCGTGAAAGCTGAGATCAACATCTATTTTTGATCTCAGAACCGCTTCAAACGAATCCTCGTCAACTAAATTGTTTTCGTCCACAGGTTCATGCAAACAGTTTTCACCTGTTTCAAGTTTCGAAGAGTTTTGTGATTCTGATTTTGAGCTTTCATTGGAACCGAAAGGCTGAAATTCTATTTTCTTGAAATATTTTTGGTTTTCGTTATCTTCATCCGACACATTTAGCATGTCAATGTCAACTTCAGCGTTTAGTTTGCTTTTTGATTCGACATCAAAATCACTTTCATTCACAGTTTTGTCAATACTGTCATTCAATTCTGTATTAACAAGGCTCGTATCTTTGTCGATTGAAGATTTTTCATCTTCTGAGAGTCCATCGTTAACTTCAGAATCTCCAGTTGACTGCCTGTCCAGTTTTCTCCGACAATCTTTTTTCAGAACTCGCGAAGTAACGTGAAAACCTTCTTCTGAAACCGGATCTGCCAACTCTTCGTTTTCAGATCTATTTTCACTCGTTTTTTGGTCTCCAGATAGATCTTCAAGAGAAATTTCGTCGATTGAGTTTGAAATTTTGAAAACTTCATAGTTGATCTTTTCAAATGAAGGTTCTTTGTCTTGGATTTGTTTCAACTTTTCATCTCTGTTTTCTGTGTGACTCGCAACTTGATCAGTTTTAAGTTCAATTTCAAGGTCGCTTTCGTCAATTGTTTCATTTCGGCTATCGTGTTTCGAAATTTCTAGATTGATTTCTGTGGTTTTCTTGAAAGCTTCGGATAAGTCTTTCGAGTCAAAATCGGTAGTTACATAACTATTTGGTTCGCTCTCTTTCAAAGATTCGTCTTCTAGAGTTTTGTCCAATATTTTATTGTCAACATTAATATCATTTTCATCTTTTTCAGAAAAATGTTTACCGTCTTTTGATTTGAATGGTTCGTTTTCAGAATCTGATTCGATGAGAGTTGATGCCCTTCCCGCTTTTATTTTCGTGAAATCTTTCTCGTCCACTGAGGAATCAAAAACAGTCGTCGAATGATCGTTTTCTGAATCCGAAATGGTCTCGGAAGCAAACTCGGCTTCCGCCAGACTTGAATTTTGTTGCTCCTTTTCATCTGTGATAGAAATTTCGTCTCTGGAAACATCTTCGCTCATCTCGCTTTTCGCACCGTCATTTAAAATTTCATTCAAATTTCCAGAGTTGTTCAAGAACTCAGTGTTTGCGTACTTCTTCAATCCAGGGTTGAATAGAGTATCTTCTCCAGGGTAAGCTGAAACTGATGACATTCTTATAACCTCTTGAGGAGTTGTTGCTTCAAAATTTGCACCATTTTCAACCGATTGCGTGAATCGGAAATTCTCCTGATCATTATTATCGAAGTTGGAACTTTCCAAATCCAATTCAGGAATTTGTTTCTCAATGTTACTATCGGAGGTTAAATTAATTTCTGGGTTGTTTGAATCTGAATTTAAAAGGCCTTCTTTACTCTCTCTTAGGTCAAAGTGAACTTCCGGTTGTGAATTCAATTTATTATCCTGATCTTGTTGTACATTGTCAAAATTGATTTCAGCTTCAACAAGGAAACTTTTAGGGTTGGCCTCTTCAATTGACCTTTTAAATTCGCTTTCCGATTCGGTGCTCGAAATACTCATTCCATGATCTGAGTGATATTTCTTCAGTTCAGCGACCAGAGGATCCGTACGTCGAGGAGCAACAAATGGGTTTAGTTTCGGTTCTCGCTCTGCAACTCCTGGAGATGATTCCCAACTAGGAGGATCCACTGGTGGCGGCAAGGGTGCTTCTTCGATTTCCAGTGAAGGTTTTGGTTTTTCAAAGAAACTATCATCTAGCGTCAGTGTTAAATCTGATTCTGGAATTTGTTTCTTTTTTGATTTCGATTTCTTAGAGTTTGATTTGTCTTCTTTGTCATCTTTCCGCATAGGCGAAGGACTCGCTTTTCGTTTGAATACTTTTTCAGGTGCGACCATCACTCCAGAACTTCTACCTGGAAAACTACTTTGAGAAGCTACCAAAGTGGGACGGATTTCTGTCGGTGTATTAACAGGCGTTGCAGTAACTGGAACATCTGTATAGGTTGGATTAAAATTTACAGATGTCTGACTTATTTTTAGAGCATCTGATTCCAATGTCGAATTTCTAGTAGCGGAATGTGAAACCTTTTCTTCGTCTACTTTTGAAACTGGCCCTTCGAGTTGATTAAATTGAGAATCAATTTGCTGGCCTTGCTTAAGAGCTTCTGAGCTCAGCTCGCTCTTTTCCAAAGTTGAGTTTTCTTTCATGCTGTTTTTTTCTTTATTCTCGTCTTCAGATGAGTCAGAAAATTCAAAATCGGTGTCGAGGCTATCGTCTTTACTCGGAGGCTCCAAAAGAGAAGGGAGGAAACTTTTGCGACTAGTAGATCCAGGGCTAACTCCGGGTGTCAGTCCACTTTTTACACTTAGCAGAAAGTGAGAAGCTTCTTTCTTCGCGTCCTCTTTTTCGTCAACATAGCATTCGGTTACGCTATCATTTGGCGTAGCGCGCAGATCGTTGAAATCGTTTATCAAAATGTCTGAACTTTGATTAAATTGTATATCTGGGAGAATCTGCAGTTTATCATCTTTTTCTGGTTGTACGATATCTGGTTCTGATTTCAATTCATCCTCAATTTGATCTCCACTTCTGGGTTCATCGATTTCCTCTCCGCTTTTCGCTTCGTCGATTTTCTCTCCGCTTTTGGCTTCATCAATTTTTTCTCTGTTTTTAGCTTGTTCGTCCAATGTCTGAATCGTGTTTTCGACTGATCGCTCCAAACTGGGAGGCGCCATTCTTTCATTCATGTTAATGTATGGACTCGAATCTTTCCTAAAGTCCTCATCAGGAATTCTATCGGAATCATCAAACATGTCGAAATTTGCACCAGCTTCTGCTTCTGATGAGCTTCGTGAAACTTGGTCTGGTTCTAGACTAGTGTGAGTAATTTCTTCATTACCATCACGACCTTCGAAGTCATCGCCTAGGTGTGGTTCAAAATTTAATTGATCACTTGAATGTATTTCCGCGTTCAAGTCTACAGCGCCTTTCTCTGAAGATTTATGATCTCCAGGCCGATCCGCAACCAATCTATTATCTTCTGATTTTGCAGATTCTTCAACTTGATTGACACCTTCTTGTTCACTTAATCTAGAAGTTTCTACACTAGCCAACGTGTCCACAATTACGTCACTTTGGTTATGTGGGGTATTCAATGATTCACTACTGGATCCATAATATGATTTTTCTTTTTCATTTGGCTTAGCATCATTATCATAATCGGTATTGAAATCTGTATCAGTTTTGCAAATGACCTGCTCTAAACTGACATTCGAATCATGTTTTTCGCTCGCTTCATGATTTTCAGCTTGTCCAGAACCGTTATGATCTTGTGAGAGTTCTATTAAGTTGTTTTTGAGATGGTTTTGGGAACCTTTAGAGCCATTTGAAACGTTCGCGTTATCAATTACTGAATTATCCTTATTCTCGTCTTGTTTTTCCAGCTCATGAAGACCCAGTTTTGTGTCTAAGATTTGAGGTGTCGATTCGATGTTGTTTAATGTTTCGATCTGTACAACATCTTCAATTCTTTTATCTTCTAAATTAGTTTCCAAGCTCGGTGGAGTCATTTTACCGCTCATATCGACGTATGCAGTTTCCTTATTTGGATCATCGGTATCTTCGAACTCACTTCCAGATGTTTCAGACACCTCAAGAGCCGCTTTTGTTTGAGCTTCCTCCGGGTTCAAATGTCCACTGCGTAAATTGATGTTATCCCATGACTTTTCTGAGGCGCGACTTATCTCATTTACATCAATGAAGCTGTTTTGACCTTGAGAGTTTTCAAGAACTGAAATCTTTTCATGTTGTGACGCCCAGCTGTTTTCGTCAACATCGGTTTCTTCATTATCAACATCATCGTCGTCTTGATCGCCAACTTTCACAGAAATTTTTGAGCTCTGATTCTTTGGAGATCCATCCTGACTATTTTTGTCACTCTGCTTTGAGTTCTTGGAATCATTTAGCTCTGAGATCAGATCCATCGGTGCTTGACTCAGCGTGTTGATTTCACTGATCCCTGCACTTGTGTTTGAAGGCGATCGAGACAATTCAGCTCTATTTTTGGCATCATCGTAGGAAATACTTTCAACTTTTTCGGCGTCTTTTGTAGCAATTATAATCAACTTGTCTTGAGGTTCAATTTCAACTTCAAGAGTCCTATTCAGATCACCATTTTCGCTATCAAATTCATCTTTTTCGAAACGCTGTCTCTCTGAATCCGTTTGAGTTCCGAGTGAAATATCAGAAGCCGTCACTATTTGAGCTTGTTTTATAGTCTGCGGTTCAACTTGAGGCTGCTCAAATTCTGAATTAATTTCAGAAGTCGTCCAACTGTTATCAGATTCATTGCTGCTCAAATCATTGTCGACTGTGTTTTTGTTTGTTTCGTAATCGTCGGCTGGGTCTGTTGGTTTCGATTCGAGTGGTTTATTTTCTTTTCTAGTTTCATCTAAATCTTCAGGAACAGTTTGAACGTCTGAGTTGTTTTTAACTTCATCGATCATTTCAGGTTCTTCAGCAAATTGAACGTCATTTTCATGAGGTTTTTCAATATTTTCAACATCTTTCTCATTGATTTTCACATCGTCTGCAATTGATTTGTCATTTTGTTCATTCTTGTCCAAATATTCATCCGCATCAGTTTCCTTAATTTCGATATCATTTTCCGTGCTTAGTCTACTTGTTTTCACGTTTTCTTCACCATTTTCAGATTGCTCGTCTTCGTCATCTTCATCCGAGTCGCTACTGTCGGTGGCCATTTCTGCTTCTTTCATCTCACTTTCAATGAAATCTTCAACTTCATCTAAATCAATTTCGATTTCCTCTCGGGTATCATCGGGTGTAACAGTGATGGTCGGAACCAGAATATCCGAAGAATTTGTCACTTGTCCTCGCAAGGGTTCGTTTTCATCAATTTCGACCGAAGAGTCGAGCGAAAGAGCTTCAACTAGTTCGCTTACTTCACCAAATTCAAGGTTTGTCTGATCTGCGGAACCAAATGTCTCGATAATAGATCGCCCTTGATCTATATCCAGCGCAACAATTAGATCAGCGCTAGGTGGATCATCGTCTAGATCTTGCATGTTTGTTTCAGGGGTATTTTGTGTTTCGTTGTGTTCTGTAGAAGTCAAATTAGGAAGCTCTGTTTCGATGTCTCTATCAATTCTGTTCATTCGATTTCTGTCTAAACTCTGAAATGGATTGGAGCTGGCTTGCGTTTCGGATCTCGACAAAGATTCACCTCCGAGGCTCCGAGTGTCCTGTACAATATTCAAGTCAGATTTCTTCTTCTTTTTCGGTTTCAAAAACGAATACCATTTTTTCTTCTTTTTATGCTTAGATTTATCATCGCAGTGTTCAAAGAGTTTCTCAGGAACCGAGTCGAACCGACTGCTACTTCCTAATGAATTGTCGTCAGTGTCACCAGGAATCGTAAAAAGCGACTGCGGTCTTTGCAAGTTCGTTTTTTCAGCTTCAACTGAAGTTTCAGGCTTCGAAACTTCGGTCATACTCCGAGTTTTGCTCTTTTCGTACATGAATTTTGGCGTAGTTGCCGATTCTTTTAAGAACTCGTCAAACGATAGCATTTCTTGACTTTGATTCATTATTTCTGCGGTTTCGTTTTCGTTTTCAAGGTCATTTGCATTTGTCGCGGAGATTTCGTTCTCTTCGCTTGGCCTCGACTCGCTATCGGTCATAGTTGCGTTTTGGACTTGACCTTGGACTGAATACAGAATATTCGAGAAGTCATTCTCCAATTGATCTGTAGTCTTGGGCTGGTGGTCCATATTACTACTCGCGTTACTCATAAAACTGATGCCGCTCCTAGGAGTATCGGCGAGGGTTTCCGAGATCCCAGTCGAAGGTCTTTTTACATGTTGCGGATACCTCGGCGGTTTGTCTTCTTTGTTAACATGCGAGTAAACGTGATCACTGAATTTTTTGTCTCCGCTGATTGATCTATTTAAAGAAATGTTCAAGTTCATGTCTCGAGGTCTCGATTCAACACCGGCAACATCTTCCACCTCAATGTTTTCTTCGTGAGGAATTTCTGAGCCGCCGATTTCATCATCGATTACGTCAACGACAGCTTCAAAATTCTCGTTATCCGAGCCAGAAGATGCCGTTTGGAAATCATCCGTAGAATTCTCCAGCTGAACGCTCTCTTTGGAAGTTTCCCTCAAGTCTTCAGTGAGGTCAAATTTGAGCTCATTGCCGGTTATCAGCTTTTCGGGTCGCATTTCAATATGACTAGCGTCAGATATGTGTGACGTTTCGTCTTCCCAAGGAGCAGTTTCCAGTTTAGACAGCGTCTCTTCCTCGTTTCGATTCGATGTCATTGAGTTGTAGCTCGAGATGCGCGGAAGTGGACTAAGTGAAGAGGATCTAAATTGTTTCGAGCTCTCTGCGTTGTCTTTCACAGCGTCTTGAAGAGAACCATTGACCAGTTGCTGCATGAAAATTTCTGTTTCAATTTGGTCATCCTCGTTGTCGTCTGGTAAAATATCTTGTTGTCCACTTTGCAAGTCCTCGTTTTTCGGATCTCGAGAAAACTCCTCGAGAACAGATTCGTCCACTTCGTTGAGATCGGGTCCTTCAGCTACTGTACTTACAGTTGTGTAAGACCCCGAAGAACCATTCAACACATCACGAGCTTTGATTTCCTCACTGGATCCAAACAGCTTTTCCTGGTCAAGAGGAATTTTTTGTTGTTCGTTTTCAGAGTTCAGTCCTTCAAAAATTTCATCAGGCTGTGATTCGACTTTGGCCGCTACTGTTTGGACAATTATTTGATCGTCCGATTCGTCTGCTTGATCTACATTCTGATTGGCTGCCGAAACCTCACTTTCGTTCTTCTTTTCGGCTTCCATGGTTGAATTCAATTCGTCTTCACCATCTTCATCTTCTTCAGTTTCGTCTAGAATCGAGGACTCAAAAGCAGTAGTCGATGAAGCACTGATTAGCCATTCACCACTAAACCGACTGGAAAAATCGCTGATGAAACTCAGTTCGGCCAAGATTGGATCGGCTAGCTGGGTGGAATTTTCCGAGATCTTGAAGTCGGTTCTTACTTCCTTTTCGAGATCAGCCTCGTCTCGGATTATGTAACACTTGTGAGGGGAAACTTCCTTTATGTTCTGAATGTCGAAGGCGCTGATTCGTTTGCGGGTACCGGCAATTAATCTGTTGATCTAAACAGCAAGTTTTTTCAATAAAATCAAAAGTAACTTAAAATAGGTATCAAAAATCAATCACAAATAAATCAAGTTAGGGGAGTTTCAGTTTTCAATTTCCAAAGCATTAGAATGTGCAAAAAGTAATTCTGATAATTTAGTTTTTCCTGGGAGATGAAACAGATGAACGAAGACAATTTTTGTGTTATGAGCTTGAGTTAGTTTGTTGGTGAATTTTTATTAATTAAGCTTACCAATTCCCGGTGGATGTCTGAAAAATATACAAATATAAAGAAAAATTCAGAATCCAGAAACTAATTTTCATCAAAATTTTGAAAATATTTTGTCTAGTTTCAGTCGCTTTTTAGTAATCAAACTTGAAAGCTCCGACGAATTGCAATGATCGTTGTACTAATAAATAAATTTTTAATCCTCTATTTGTTAGATTGCATGGCTTGTTCTAAATCCAAGTCTCCACACTTGTGCTATTTGGAACAATAGACCTGCCCAGGGAGCACATAATCTCATTCATAATCAAAACTGATGGAATATTGGAGAGATGAATAGTACAATGGCATATATGATAGACATATGGAAAAACAGTAGACTAAATCGGTTCATAAGAGGATCATTGAATGACGTGAACGACTGAAGTTGACTGAAATTAGTCCAGATTAAGTCTAAACCCGGCCCACCCACCTTCGGATAAACCAATAAGAACAAGGATCAACCAGTTCCAACTATCCGTAACCAACCTATGGTACCTTGAACAAACCATCAACCCCTAGATAAAAATTAATGGTTTAGATGATCGCTGAAAAATGATTGTTTCAAGGCAAAGCTCTGATTGTATCAAATATTTGTCTTTAAACCAAATTGGGAAACTGATACAAAAGTTTCAAACAAAAAAGTACCGCTCGTATATCAGGGAAAAGCCCTGAATCTTCCGACTGCCCCCTTAATCGGTAACAAATATTTGTTCTTAAAAAGTATTTTTTAAAAAATCATAAACTTTGGACAATATCAATCATCAAGAGTCAAAATCTGAACAGTGCGATTTAAGACGACCAATTAGCATGCCTCAATCCAGAGCATGGCAAATTTGGCAATTTTTAAATCCCCAGAACTTAACAAAAAATTGTCGGAGGTGAAATATCTTTTTACATTTGAACTCAAGAAGTTGATATCTTCAATAAGGTATAAAAAAATGTTGTTGAAAATTATTATTGCGATCGGTGAAAACTGACTGAATAAAAAAACCACACCGAGCAAAAATATTCCGTTTTATTCGAAAGTCGGAACAACAAGCCTGCTCGTATACAGTGGAAAGCCCCAAATGCTTCGACTGCCCCTAATTATATCGAATAGTTAGTTTTTTTTAGAAAATATTGAAAAAATATAAATTTTGGACAATATCAAATATTAATTGTGAAAATTTGAGTCGTACGAAATCAATACGGCCAATTAGCTCAATTCAATTTGGAACAATTTTGTTCGCAATATATTTCGCCACGCATAAATAATTCGTGTTACGCTTTCAGCATTATTAATAAAATCTTCAAAGTGTGCATAAATTAGTCCAGAGCGCAGCCAAATTGGCAATTTTCAAACTCTCATAACTTTGCAAAAAAAATGATCGGAGGTAAAATATCCTTTTTTATTTGATTTCAGGGAGCCGATATCTTCAATGGGGTATTAAAAATGGATCCTTATAACAATATAATGGTGGCTGAGTTATTTGCACATTGGTAAAATTGCTGAACTAATCTACGCACGCTTCGCAAAAAAAACTAGAAAGCTGCAATTAATCGGCTCTCAAACGACCATTGCAGTGCAAGCTTATTTGAAACAAGCAAGTTAAACTCATTATATATCCACGAAATAGACCCAAAACATCCTAATCTATTTGATATTGTATTACCAGGCGGCAACATTGAAGAAAAAGCACGATGACAATCCAAATGGTTTTTAAAAACTAATCTGAACGTTTTCTAAGTCCTGAGTACAAAAGCCAACAAAGATACAACCGTATGGTAAAAAGTGATTCACCGAATGATTATTATTGGTAAAGTTGTAGATTTTTGAAATGCTGATATTAGTTGTGGATTCCAATAACCACTCGAGAATAACTGGATCGTGGAATCACTGCTTTAATGAGATTTTAACAGTTCCGGATTCCACCTAAAAACATTTTGTCAGTATCAATATGCTGCAGTAGCAGTCCTTTGTTATTGGATCCCGCGTCTCACTGACCGTTTACTATTTAAGATTAACTCGGCGTTTGCATCTGTCTCGCAATTAATTTCAAATTTTAAAGGTTCTTTATTTTAAAAACAATTTTTTAAATATTATACTTTTTTGAAAAATGTTGTCAATTTTTCAAATCAAAAGTATTTGAAAAATGTTAAGAAAAAGTCAAAATTTTCACGACTGCCTTGAAATGAGCAGTTTTAATTAAGATTTCTATAATCTCACCGATTCTTTCTCTGTCTGATTGTACAAAGAGGTAATCCGAAATATCCGATTTCTCCTCTTCTTCCTCGCCCTCCCCTATCTGACTCACTTCTACCAGCGAGTCTTCTTCCTTTTCTTCATCTTCAATAGCATTCTCTACAATGTCTACATTCTCTTCATCAAACACAAAAGAAGTCACTTCGTTCTGCTCATCATTGTCGTCTTCGGTCGTGGAGGTTCCTATAGAAACACCCAGTCTTTCAAAATTGAATGCGCGGAAGGTTATCTGTAAAAACAGACTTCAGAAAATATAAATTTCCACAGAAAATTAAATAGTTTTGGAAAAAGTTAAATTGATGCCAACAGTTTTTATATTGTTGTGAAAAATTTTGATATCAAATTAGCTTTTCCTCAGGAACCCAACCAACTATCATACTTGTACCAAAGTACCCATCTCTTTAAAACTGCATTTGATTATATTCCATATGAGCAACAAAATTGCTTAAATCGGAACATTTTATTTCAATTCTTTTTTTGTTAACCAGCTAGAGGCCTAACCCGAAAGTTAATAATTTAAAGTTAACTTAATGTGACATCACTACATGACGTCATGCATTCTTATGCTATATTAGATTACATAATTAACCTTGTTAATGAAATGAAGTTCATACATTTATATTTATTTAACTATGTAAATATTGATGGTAATTAATACCAACCATTGGAGATTTATACCGAGCTACTAATCAATTGGGTAGACTTGAAGAGAATAAAATATTAGAATCATGCTCTAACTTGCGCCGATCGACTAGCGATATTCCAGAAGTTAAGAACCGAATCCTGCGTCCTTAAAAGCAAGATAAGTCTTAACCGCTCGAGACATATAAATTATGGAAACAATCAATAACAATTGATAGCCAGTAGTGCTAATTAATATTCGAACAGCTTACAACATTATCAATAAACGACGATAAAGCTGTCCACAGCCATCCGAAGGGACACTATATCACATGGTGACTGTCGCGGAAGATTCTACTTTTGGATTCACCAAAAGTCATCGGCAATTGCAATCTTCATCACACGAGCGGACAACGACAACCGGACTTTGCTGAAACAGAACAGGGCAACACAACCCGTTTCACCCAGCAACGCTCAGATGTGGAAAGCAGAGCAACAGTCAGCGAACAACTGAGACAGACAGGGAGAAAAAGAAGACAGCCTCAACTTCTCAACATCTCCGGGCTGAAAGTTTCTCCAATCTACAGAAGCAGATGTGGATTGTGACCTACAACATCACTACTTCTTGTTCCAGTCAGAAGGCAGGGCAGCTGAGCTACTGACAAGGCAGACAAAGAAAGCAAATCTACAGGTTTTTCAACAATCAACAAAAACAGTTAGTTAAAACAAAACTCGAAACTCAAACCTGCAGTAAATTGATATAATTACCATTAAGTTTCCCCACCATAGAAGTCAAGTAACTGAACCTTTAGCACAAACATATAATTGCATCAATAAATCTGATCAGTGATACTACTAGCTTTCTTTAAGAGCTAATTTATATAGCAAACTCCCTAGTGTTCCCCCTAAATTGAATAACTGCTGTATCTTATCATCAAATGTATCATCCTGATATTCATTCGACTGTAATACGATGGCACACGCGCAAGTTTCGGTCGAACCCTATGGAGGAACGGAAAAAGAAGACTTTTCAGAATTCGAGCAACTTTTTCAAGGCTACATCGGAGTAGCAGCGATACCAAACGCACAACAAGCGAACTTCTTGCAACTGCACCTACGAGACAACGCGCTGCGATTCTACCAGACACTAGGACCAGCAACTCGAGCGAACGTTCCCGCGAGTCTCATAGCCCTGAGGGATCACTTTTGCAACCCCCAACTTCAAGAAATCCACGTTTTGAATTTAGAACAACTGCGATTCAACCCGAAAACAGATACCCCAGAGAATTTCTTGGTCAACTTAACGAAAAAAGCGCAGCGAGCGTATCCGACACCAGATTTGCCAGCTGTCGCCCCAATTGATCCTGCAATAATTGGAGCACCTGCAGCAGCAGAAGCAGCACGATTCCACCGAGAAACTGCTCAAAGGCAAGAAAGGATAGATGCTGTACATGACAACCGAAATGAACAAATTAAACGACTGTTCATTAAGGGAATGCCAGGTTGGCTGAGATCAAAACTGATGGAACAACCACCTGCAACTACAGTTCAGGAACTGTGCAACCTGACCAAGAAGCAAATCACAATTCGTGAGATTTGCCGAAAAGACGATTACCCGGAAGACGGATTTAATGAAATAAACGACAAAGTCTAGAAAATTTAATAAGCGCTATCACAAAATTGTCCACAAATCAGGAAAAAATGGAGAAGCAGCTTAACGAAATGAGATCACAAATAACTGAGCAGTCGAATAAACAATCGAATCCGCTCCCCGAACAAAATGGGAACAACAACAGTCAGAGTGATCAGTATAGTGGCTATCAGCCAAACCAAAATAATGGGTATGGACAACAGCGAGATAACAGAGGCGGAAGACGTAGAAATAATTGGCAAAATAAATTTGATTTCAACAATACTCAGCCAAACTTTCACAATATGCCACCAGTTGCACAACAGCCATATTCGCAATTGTACCCTCAAAATCAGCAGTACCCAAACATGTACCAAAATCAACAGCCAATGGTTCAAATGCATCCATCAGCACAATTTCAACAGTCCTAGAAATATCCGACGCAACAATTTGTCGCAAATCAAATGCCTCAAGCTGAAACGCAAAATCCCAACGGACCTTTTGGACCAATGGTGCGATCATCAGCCAAATTTTGTGACGTTTGTGGAAAATTTAACCACACAGCAAGTCAATGCTGGTGGCGACAGAAACCACAAGGACGCGGACAAAACTTCCCGTTTCCAAACGAGCCAAAAAACTAATAAAGCCACTGAGTCAGCCCCCTAAATCATCGAAATCACCTAAATCATCACCTAACGAACTTTTCCAACCTGATGAGATACTTAGCCTTTACGCAATAATCCCTGCGGAAGGAACAGTACTGACGTACACGAAAATACGTTTCTCATCGGGATTACAACGTAGAGCCCTGGTCGATACAGGAGCCTGCGCAAATGTTATCTCAAAACAGACATTTGAAGACCTAAAAGAAGAAAAATCGCTATTTCGCCCTCTTGAAGTAATTGAACCCAAACTGAAGAGAGTTAGAATGGCAGGAGGACAACAAGTCTCCATTGAAACTGAACTAACGTTAGAATTCCGATTGGCAGACATGACCTTTATAGAATCATTTCTCGTTCTTCATGCAGCCAATTCAATAATTCTAGGAAATCCTTTCTGTAAAAAACATCATATTCATGTCTGTCCGAAGTATAATCTACTGCATTTCAAAGACATGACCCTTCAAATCAACGAAATAAAACCTCCAAATGAGCCAAGAAGAGTCAATAGAGTGAAAAAATTCCCTTTGCTTCTGACAAAACGTCAAACAATAGCCCCACATCAGACAATTCTTGTAGAATGCCAGCTAGAGAACACATGTCAAGACATGGAAAAAACTACCGCAATCGTGATTCCGGTTCAGGAATTTGAAGAAAACTGTAAAATTGCGTTCACTTCTTCAATAAGCCAAGTGCTAAAAAACAACCTGTTGTATATCACAGCGTTTAACATCACCGATCATCACATTACTTTGCCTTTCAAAACCGAAATTGGGAAATTTTCAATTCTGACTCTGAAAGAAGCAGAAAATTTATTCCCCATCGAACCTGAAATGATTGCATTTGCAAAAATGAACCACCCGGACGATATTGAAATGGGCATTAATGAGCTAATTCAACAATCGTGTGATAGTCAGCAGCCCCAAATGAAGCATGAACCTGAGTATGAAAAATTTTGGTTTCCTACGCCTGAAACATGTCAAAACCCTGAATTACTTCCTCAAATCCAACGCGACATTTACGACCAAATTCTTCATTTTCAAGGTCTTGAAAAACTTGAACCGAAAATGAAATGTCAAGATCGATTGACATTTATCAAGAACTTTAAGTGGGAAAATTCAGTGTTGACAGAAGACCAAAGGTCAAAAGTAGAAGATTTGCTTGTTGACTTTTCGGACATCTTCGCCAAACATAGATTCGATGTTGGGTACAATTCCGACCTCAAAATCAAACTAAAACCGGAACACACACGACCTCTGTATACACAAGGACCACCTACGCCGATACATTTGCGACACGAATTGACAGTGGAACTTGCCCTTATGCACTATTATGGACTTAAAACAACATTGTCACATTCTAAATACAGTAGTCCACTATTTGCACATCGAAAGCCATCTGGTAAATTGTGGATGTTGATTGACCTCAGAAGGATAAACCATTCACTCAAGAATGACTATATCAACAGCAACTTTCCGATCTCAAACATGACCGATGCTTCGAACCACTTCGCAGGAAAGAGCTTGTTTACCAAACTTGATTGCTCACAAGCATACCATTGTGTGCAAATGGCAGATGACCTTTCAGTCCAACTTTTGGCATTTAACTTCGGTGCTGTGTATAAGGGAGCGCTGTGTATAACTTCGATGAAATGATACCGACCCTTTCGAAAATATTCGAATGTGTACGGAAGTCAGGACTTAAATTGTCGCCGAACAAATGTGAGATCGGAACACAAAGACTGAAGTTCCTGGGTAACATAATCACACCAGCAGGAGTGTCACCGGAACAAGAGAAAATCTCCACGTTCTTAAAGAAAATTAAAATGCCACAAACGGTTAAACAAGTTAAACGATTAATCGGTTTTGTACAGTTTTTTCGCAACTATATGCCAAGCCTAGGAGAAAAACTGATACCTTTTTATCGACTTCTCAGAAAAGATATAGCATTTCAAACAAATGAGGAGCATCAGAAAACTCTCGAAGTGCTAAAACATGATCTAATCCAGGCAACGGAAATAACGCTCCGCTTACCAAAACCAGGATTACAATACGTAATACTCTGTGATGCAAGCTATCATGGAACAGGTTTCGTGCTAATGGTTGAAGACTATGTGAAAACTGACAACAAAGGTGAAATGAAAACATATGCACCAGTGTCATTTGGTTCAAGACTCTTCAATACAGCACAACTGAAGTTCTCCATATACTACAAAGAGTTCTTAGCTCTATATTTTGCTCTCGATCATTTCTCTCATTTCATTTGGGGATCATCTAAACCAGTGATAATACTGACTGATAATCGGAGCCTGACACAATTTTTTCAAGCAAAAACGATTCCACCATCAGTTTGGAATTTCTTGGATCGAGTAATAGCATTCAACATCATCATTGCGCATATACCTGGAAAAGCAAATTATGCAGCAGATTTTCTCTCAAGAATGCAAACAGACCCATCAGCTTCTCTCTCCCTGAAACTAACGGACAAAATTCCGGTACGAGATATTCAAATTGATACGACAGCTAAAGTACCTGATGCATCTCTCAACCTGATCCAACCAATGGAGGAGATCTTTCCCGAAAAGAAGAAAATTGACAATAATCTGAGAACACAATTGATTGAACTAGGACTCTATGAAAACGTTATGCGAGAGCTCATCATGCAAGACGATATTGATACCATCCAACCACAAAACTTCGTCCGACTATCAGGACCATTAATTGCCGCAGTTGGATATCCTGATCCTGCTGACAATTTTCAGGACCTGAATTTAAGTCACGAAGTTCTCAATTTGAAAAATGAACAAGAAAAGGATCCTGATATCGAAGATGTGAAGAACTGGATACGGAACGAACAAGTTCCAAACCTCACGTACGAAAACAGTCGAAAGAAGAAATATGCGAAGCAATTTAATCGACTCGTACTTGAAAACGACGTCCTGTACCGAAACTTCTTCGATGACACAGGAAACGTGAAACATAAACAATACTGCCTACCTAAACATCGTGGGAAAGAAGTTGTGTATCGACTCAACAACTCGCCAACTGGCGGACATCTTGGCATGACAAGGACATCAGAAGAGTTTAGAAAACGATTTTACCTTCCCGGCTTCACTGAATTTCTCAAAATTACGATTAAAAATTGCCTGACGTGTCTGCAACTCAAACAAGCAACGGCAAAGCATCAGATTCCACCACTACAACCAATTTCATCATTGCAATGTTTCCCAGGCGATATGATGCAAATTGATATAGTTGGACCAATGAAGTCACCAGTCTACAAGTTTGTTCTCACTGGAATCGATGTATTCTCGAAATACTTGTTTGCAGCACCATTGACGAATGCCAGCGCCGATACTGTTGCAAGAGAACTTACAAAGATGTTCTTTGTTCATAGTTATATCCCGAAGAAGATTCTAGCTGATCTTGGAAAGACATTCACTTCAGAACTGATGCACGAATTGGCGACATTGCTCGAAATCCAACTTAACCATGCTACACTAAAACACCCGCAGACTATCGGTCTTGTCGAACGATCTCATGGACCACTTAAACGAATCCTAAAGCTGAACACTAATGAACAATGGTCGGACTGGCACAAATATGTCCCATTGGCAACATTTATCCACAATACTTCATACTCTTCATCAATTTGATGCTGCCCAAGCTCAATTTTCCATGGAAGAGAACCGACAAAACCACTTGATCTCCGCTTCTCAACGAAAGCAATTGAAACAGTAACAGCTGAATCTGATTTTGTTACGGCAATGCAAGATGCGATGCTAGAAAAGATGCTTACCATAAATACCGAGGATATTACGATCAAAAAGCACTTGCCCAGCCACTGAAACAGCATTCATTTTGTTTATTACTAAATCCTCTGTTGACAACTCAATCAGTTTTTGGAAGCAAATCAATGCAAGTCTGGATACCATTGTACAGAGTTGAAAAAGTGTTGACAAATTCAAACTACATCATTCGCAAAATGGGAACCAATTACACCCAATGCGTACACCGGATTCGTCTCAGACCTGTTGTTCAGCATCAACCAGAAGATCTCGAAATAATTGATCCGAGCAAATTTGAAACGGATCCCTCACTTGGTAAATATCGAAGTGAACCGGGACTCTTCGACGATTCTTTGCCCCAACTCTTAGACGACATCCAACCCGCGAACGGGGGACAAAGCAACCTTCCCGATGCACCTGCTCGAATCCGACTGTCAGTACCTCTTCGAGGACCCGCAGTAGCCCCAATCGTCCCTGCACCAGTCCCAATACCCGCAGCAGCGCCAATAGTTGCACCATTACCTCTGGTACCGCTACCAATAGCAGCACCGCCGCCACCAGCACTTCCACCGGACCCAGATCCAGAACCATTAGCTCCACCTGAGTTTGAATACAACGATGGATTAATTAACGACGAACCAATGAACGAGGCAGTGGTAACAATGCCTACTACAGTTAATCTCGAAAACGATGGACAAAACATGGCCCAAGAAACCTCGCGAACGAAGCGCAAAGCAGCAGTCGAAGCGCGAGACAAAATATTTTGCCAAACGCGCTTCAACAACGATGTGAGATATCACCCAATACCACCACGCGAATTGCAACCGCGCAAATTCAGCCTACGAACAGTAGATGGACACGAAGTGGCTCCAATAACGCTCAGTCCAAGATCAACTCAAAACGAAAACCGATCAAAAATAAAGAAGAAGGTAGAAGAGGCAAATGGATCTTTCCCTCCACGCGAAACGAAAAGAAATATAATAAAGGACAGTGTACAACGAGCGAAGCAACTGACTAAAACTAAACGTAAAGACGGACCTGGAAGCAGCAAAGATTCGGTGAACTCAATCTACGATGAACCAAATATCTTTGTTGGACCAAGAAATGTTTTACAGTTCCTAGGCTCTATAGCGCACTGTGTCTCAAGTGACTTTCACATGAACAAAGGAGTAGCACGACAAATCAGCAGTGCCTATCCATGTATGAGGCCAACACTACAAAGCATTGAAACACCAATAGTTGGGTCATCAGTTGCTGTGTCTTTGCCTTGGGAAAACAAGTCAATTTTCAACCTGGTTACAAAATCACAATTCTTTGACAAGCCAACATACTACGATTTGTCAAGAAGCCTCAACTGCATCAAGCAGAAGATATTGCAGAAAGGAATAAACGCAATAGTCATGCCAAAAATTGGATGTGGACTCGATAAATTGAAAGAAAGTAGAGTTTTCAGCCTAATTTGCGACATTTTCGGAAAAACTAACATCAAAATCTTTATTTATCTATGACGAAAAATCCGGATATCAGCTAGTACCGTTCATGCATGCAATCAAAACATTTGCCACTACAGCCCACGTTGAAGTCGATCGAAACACCACAAGTTGGGGCCTCAGTTTCTGTGCACATTCCTTCTCAAAACAAATCAATATTCAATCTAGTGACAAAAACGCAATATTTCAAAAAACCGTCTTATTATGATTTTACACGCAGCCTCCGCTGCATGAGGAAGCAGCTAATCGAACAAGGAATCAAACAAATTGCGATTCCGAAGATAGGTTGTGGTCTCGATAAATTACGAGAAAATTCAGTTTTCAACATCATTTACGATATCTTCCGAAAAGGCGACATAAAAGTCTTCGTCTATGTCTAAACAGCGTTATTTCACCGGTTATCATCATTGCAGCACCCTACGGACACGTGCACAAAGCCGGCTCACTAGCAGAAGTCAACTTCCTGGAGATCTCAAAAAATGCACGAAATCCCCATGTATTAACATAGGGAATAAAAAAATTTTGGGACCCCAGAAAATTTTCAGAAGAAGAAATTTTAATTTAGTACCGCCGATGACATCTGTAGCACCAATGAGGAGCCTGCAGAAGCGCAGCGCAGGAGGAAATGTATAGAACTCGAGATATCAAAACAAAAAACACCTCAACCTCCCATGTATTAAGATCACGAATAAAAAAGTTTCGAGCACCCCGACAACTCAGTGATCGAATCTCGAAAATTTTGACACCAGTGAGCTCTCTAGCACCAATGAGGAGGATCCTGAAGCCCGGCGGAGGAGGAATTGTTTAAAAGCCGAGATCTCAAAAATCACCCTCTCCGGCCATGTATTAAGATGGGGAATAAAAAATTCTCACGTCCCCCATCAAACTTCTGAATGGATTTTGAAAATTTCACTACCAATGATCCCAGGACCACCAATAAGGAGGCTCCAGAAGCTCGGCGGAGGAGGAAATGTGTACATCTCGAGATACGAAAAATCACCCTCACCGCCCATGTTTAAGCATTACGAATAAAAAAGTTTTTCGTCCCCCATCAACGAGTCGAAGGAAATTCAAAAATTTTGGGCTCATTAATCTTCAAATCACCAATGACGAACAGGCACGAAGTTGGTCCACTACCAGACCAAAATTTGGTGACATACATCAATTCTCAACATTCCCATGTATTAGTATAGGAAAAACAAGAAAAATAACTTTCGAGGGATATCTTTGCAGAAATGCGGAAAGAAAACACTCAAATGTGCCAGCAAAGATCCAACGGAATTGTTAGGACAACCCTGAAAGGTTACAAGTAATGCTTAAAAACAACACGCGAACTTGAAAAGCTAATTAGAACATCATAAATATCAACAAATTTGATGAAAAACTGAAATTCATCAATTTTAATTCTAACTGATGCCAAGTTTTGCTCAGGCGAACCAGCAAATTGCCTGAATAGCCTATAGGAGTGAAGTGCAGCTACAGTTGAAGAAACGAATTGAAAACACGAAAAGCCAGACACTGCACAAAATACGATGATCGCGACCAATGCAAAAACATCGTTGAAACGTGTAATTTTCAAATAATAAAGTCGATCACCTTCATTCAGGGAGTAAGGCCAACAAAGGCACAAAACACCCATACGAAGAAGACAAAAAGACTTCTGAGGGAACAAAACAAAAAACGAGTAGAAGACGAAGCATCAAATTATAAGCATGTATAACAGAGTACAAATTGCGTTTCTAGTTGAAAAGCTTCAAAAACAAAGTGAATATTTCAATAAAACAAATCATTGTTAAGTTGTTGAAAACACATTCGCAATTATTGAGGATACGAGAAGAACTTAACAGCCTCATCTTAATTTAGACACCGACCTCAGCATCGATAGAGCAACACGAATGTCAAGCAACGAACGAACGAAGACAGCGATACCAAAATGTGAAACGAAACGACGACCAAAACTAGTCAGCTACTCCACGCGACAGTACTTGCCGTGCAAATTCAGCTACAGCTGACAACTGAATACATCATGATATCATTAATCTGACCCTATCATCTATCACTTAACTCCCTTAACCCGACTCAATGTGGCTTCCTATCCCCATTAAAATATTTCCCATTTAAACTCAATTGAATTCTCTTTCACATAATGTAAATTGAAGTAATAACCTGTGCTTCTAAACCAATAAATGTTAATTATTTTTGTGATAACTTGATAGTTCAATTACTCATTTTCCTGTAGCAGTATATATTTTGTCAATCTGATTGTCGATTTTAAACTTAATTATTTTAACTGTAAACAGTCAAAAACTGAAAACCACCCGGGAAGATTTCTTCTTGTGAGGTAGTGTGACATCACTACATGACGTCATGCATTCTTATGCTATATTAGATTACATAATTAACCTTGTTAATGAAATGAAGTTCATACATTTATATTTATTTAACTATGTAAATATTGATGGTAATTAATACCAACCATTGGAGATTTATACCGAGCTACTAATCAATTGGGTAGACTTGAAGAGAATAAAATATTAGAATCATGCTCTAACACAATTCGTACACAATTCATGGATGACATAGGGAGCGCTGTGTATAACTTCGATGAAATGATACCGACCCTTTCGAAAATATTCGAATGTGTACGGAAGTCAGGACTTAAATTGTCGCCGAACAAATGTGAGATCGGAACACAAAGACTGAAGTTCCTGGGTAACATAATCACACCAGCAGGAGTGTCACCGGAACAAGAGAAAATCTCCACGTTCTTAAAGAAAATTAAAATGCCACAAACGGTTAAACAAGTTAAACGATTAATCGGTTTTGTACAGTTTTTTCGCAACTATATGCCAAGCCTAGGAGAAAAACTGATACCTTTTTATCGACTTCTCAGAAAAGATATAGCATTTCAAACAAATGAGGAGCATCAGAAAACTCTCGAAGTGCTAAAACATGATCTAATCCAGGCAACGGAAATAACGCTCCGCTTACCAAAACCAGGATTACAATACGTAATACTATGTGATGCAAGCTATCATGGAACAGGTTTCGTGCTAATGGTTGAAGACTATGTGAAAACTGACAACAAAGGTGAAATGAAAACATATGCACCAGTGTCATTTGGTTCAAGACTCTTCAATACAGCACAACTGAAGTTCTCCATATACTACAAAGAGTTCTTAGCTCTATATTTTGCTCTCGATCATTTCTCTCATTTCATTTGGGGATCATCTAAACCAGTGATAATACTGACTGATAATCGGAGCCTGACACAATTTTTTCAAGCAAAAACGATTCCACCATCAGTTTGGAATTTCTTGGATCGAGTAATGGCATTCAACATCATCATTGCGCATATACCTGGAAAAGCAAATTATGCAGCAGATTTTCTCTCAAGAATGCAAACAGACCCATCAGCTTCTCTCTCCCTGAAACTAACGGACAAAATTCCGGTACGAGATATTCAAATTGATACGACAGCTAAAGTACCTGATGCATCTCTCAACCTGATCCAACCAATGGAGGAGATCTTTCCCGAAAAGAAGAAAATTGACGATAATCTGAGAACACAATTGATTGAACTAGGACTCTATGAAAACGTTATGCGAGAGCTCAGCATGCAAGACGATATTGATACCATCCAACCACAAAACTTCGTCCGACTATCAGGACCATTAATTGCCGCAGTTGGATATCCTGATCCTGCTGACAATTTTCAGGACCTGAATTTAAGTCACGAAGTTCTCAATTTGAAAAATGAACAAGAAAAGGATCCTGATATCGAAGATGTGAAGAACTGGATCTGGAACGAACAAGTTCCAAACCTCACGTACGAAAACAGTCGAAAGAAGAAATATGCGAAGCAATTTAATCGACTCGTACTTGAAAACGACGTCCTGTACCGAAACTTCTTCGATGACACAGGAAACGTGAAACATAAACAATACTGCCTACCTAAACATCGTGGGAAAGAAGTTGTGTATCGACTCAACAACTCGCCAACTGGCGGACATCTTGGAATGACAAGGACATCAGAAGAGTTTAGAAAACGATTTTACCTTCCCGGCTTCACTGAATTTCTCAAAAATACGATTAAAAATTGCCTGACGTGTCTGCAACTCAAACAAGCAACGGCAAAGCATCAGATTCCACCACTACAACCAATTTCATCATTGCAATGTTTCCCAGGCGATATGATGCAAATTGATATAGTTGGACCAATGAAGTCACCAGTCTACAAGTTTGTTCTCACTGGAATCGATGTATTCTCGAAATACTTGTTTGCAGCACCATTGACGAATGCCAGCGCCGATACTGTTGCAAGAGAACTTACAAAGATGTTCTTTGTTCATAGTTATATCCCGAAGAAGATTCTAGCTGATCTTGGAAAGACATTCACTTCAGAACTGATGCACGAATTGGCGACATTGCTCGAAATCCAACTTAACCATGCTACACTAAAACACCCGCAGACTATCGGTCTTGTCGAACGATCTCATGGACCACTTAAACGAATCCTAAAGCTGAACACTAATGAACAATGGTCGGTCTGGCACAAATATGTCCCATTGGCAACATTTATCCACAATACTTCATACTCTTCATCAATTTGATGCTGCCCAAGCTCAATTTTCCATGGAAGAGAACCGACAAAACCACTTGATCTCCGCTTCTCAACGAAAGCAATTGAAACAGTAACAGCTGAATCTGATTTTGTTACGGCAATGCAAGATGCGATGCTAGAAAAGTTCAAAGAAACGAAAAAGAACTTAATTTCTGCTAACCATAAATACCGAGGATATTACGATCAAAAAGCACTTGCCCAGCCACTGAAACAGCATTCATTTTGTTTATTACTAAATCCTCTGTTGACAACTCAATCAGTTTTTGGAAGCAAATCAATGCAAGTCTGGATACCATTGTACAGAGTTGAAAAAGTGTTGACAAATTCAAACTACATCATTCGCAAAATGGGAACCAATTACACCCAATGCGTACACCGGATTCGTCTCAGACCTGTTGTTCAGCATCAACCAGAAGATCTCGAAATAATTGATCCGAGCAAATTTGAAACGGATCCCTCACTTGGTAAATATCGAAGTGAACCAGGACTCTTCGACGATTCTTTGCCCCAACTCTTAGACGACATCCAACCCGCGAACGGGGGACAAAGCAACCTTCCCGATGCACCTGCTCGAATCCGACTGTCAGTACCTCTTCGAGGACCCGCAGTAGCCCCAATCGTCCCTGCACCAGTCCCAATACCCGCAGCAGCGCCAATAGTTGCACCATTACCTCTGGTACCGCTACCAATAGCAGCACCGCCGCCACCAGCACTTCCACCGGACCCAGATCCAGAACCATTAGCTCCACCTGAGTTTGAATACAACGATGGATTAATTAACGACGAACCAATGAACGAGGCAGTGGTAACAATGCCTACTACAGTTAATCTCGAAAACGATGGACAAAACATGGCCCAAGAAACCTCACGAACGAAGCGCAAAGCAGCAGTCGAAGCGCGAGACAAAATATTTTGCCAAACGCGCTTCAACAACGATGTGAGATATCACCCAATACCACCACGCGAATTGCAACCGCGCAAATTCAGCCTACGAACAGTAGATGGACACGAAGTGGCTCCAATAACGCTCAGTCCAAGATCAACTCAAAACGAAAACCGATCAAAAATAAAGAAGAAGGTAGAAGAGGCAAATGGATCTTTCCCTCCACGCGAAACGAAAAGAAATATAATAAAGGACAGTGTACAACGAGCGAAGCAACTGACTAAAACTAAACGTAAAGACGGACCTGGAAGCAGCAAAGATTCGGTGAACTCAATCTACGATGAACCAAATATCTTTGTTGGACCAAGAAATGTTTTACAGTTCCTAGGCTCTATAGCGCACTGTGTCTCAAGTGACTTTCACATGAACAAAGGAGTAGCACGACAAATCAGCAGTGCCTATCCATGTATGAGGCCAACACTACAAAGCATTGAAACACCAATAGTTGGGTCATCAGTTGCTGTGTCTTTGCCTTGGGAAAACAAGTCAATTTTCAACCTGGTTACAAAATCACAATTCTTTGACAAGCCAACATACTACGATTTGTCAAGAAGCCTCAACTGCATCAAGCAGAAGATATTGCAGAAAGGAATAAACGCAATAGTCATGCCAAAAATTGGATGTGGACTCGATAAATTGAAAGAAAGTAGAGTTTTCAGCCTAATTTGCGACATTTACGGAAAAACTAACATCAAAATCTTTATTTATCTATGACGAAAAATCCGGATATCAGCTAGTACCGTTCATGCATGCAATCAAAACATTTGCCACTACAGCCCACGTTGAAGTCGATCGAAACACCACAAGTTGGGGCCTCAGTTTCTGTGCACATTCCTTCTCAAAACAAATCAATATTCAATCTAGTGACAAAAACGCAATATTTCAAAAAACCGTCTTATTATGATTTTACACGCAGCCTCCGCTGCATGAGGAAGCAGCTAATCGAACAAGGAATCAAACAAATTGCGATTCCGAAGATAGGTTGTGGTCTCGATAAATTACGAGAAAATTCAGTTTTCAACATCATTTACGATATCTTCCGAAAAGGCGACATAAAAGTCTTCGTCTATGTCTAAACAGCGTTATTTCACCGGTTATCATCATTGCAGCACCCTACGGACACGTGCACAAAGCCGGCTCACTAGCAGAAGTCAACTTCCTGGAGATCTCAAAAAGCGCACGAAATCCCCATGTATTAACATAGGGAATAAAAAAATTTTGGGACCCCAGAAAATTTTCAGAAGAAGAAATTTTAATTTAGTACCGCCGATGACATCTGTAGCACCAATGAGGAGCCTGCAGAAGCGCAGCGCAGGAGGAAATGTATAGAACTCGAGATATCAAAAAACACCTCAACCTCCCATGTATTAAGATCACGAATAAAAAAGTTTCGAGCACCCCGACAACTCAGTGATCGAATCTCGAAAATTTTGACACCAGTGAGCTCTCTAGCACCAATGAGGAGGATCCTGAAGCCCGGCGGAGGAGGAATTGTTTAAAAGCCGAGATCTCAAAAATCACCCTCTCCGGCCATGTATTAAGATGGGGAATAAAAAATTCTCACGTCCCCCATCAAACTTCTGAATGGATTTTGAAAATTTCACTACCAATGATCCCAGGACCACCAATAAGGAGGCTCCAGAAGCTCGGCGGAGGAGGAAATGTGTACATCTCGAGATACGAAAAATCACCCTCACCGCCCATGTTTAAGCATTACGAATAAAAAAGTTTTTCGTCCCCCATCAACGAGTCGAAGGAAATTCAAAAATTTTGGGCTCATTAATCTTCAAATCACCAATGACGAACAGGCACGAAGTTGGTCCACTACCAGACCAAAATTTGGTGACATACATCAATTCTCAACATTCCCATGTATTAGTATAGGAAAAACAAGAAAAATAACTTTCGAGGGATATCTTTGCAGAAATGCGGAAAGAAAACACTCAAATGTGCCAGCAAAGATCCAACGGAATTGTTAGGACAACCCTGAAAGGTTACAAGTAATGCTTAAAAACAACACGCGAACTTGAAAAGCTAATTAGAACATCATAAATATCAACAAATTTGATGAAAAACTGAAATTCATCAATTTTAATTCTAACTGATGCCAAGTTTTGCTCAGGCGAACCAGCAAATTGCCTGAATAGCCTATAGGAGTGAAGTGCGGCTACAGTTGAAGAAACGAATTGAAAACACGAAAAGCCAGACACTGCACAAAATACGATGATCGCGACCAATGCAAAAACATCGTTGAAACGTGTAATTTTCAAATAATAAAGTCGATCACCTTCATTCAGGGAGTAAGGCCAACAAAGGCACAAAACACCCATACGAAGAAGACAAAAAGACTTCTGAGGGAACAAAACAAAAAACGAGTAGAAGACGAAGCATCAAATTATAAGCATGTATAACAGAGTACAAATTGCGTTTCTAGTTGAAAAGCTTCAAAAACAAAGTGAATATTTCAATAAAACAAATCATTGTTAAGTTGTTGAAAACACATTCGCAATTATTGAGGATACGAGAAGAACTTAACAGCCTCATCTTAATTTAGACACCGACCTCAGCATCGATAGAGCAACACGAATGTCAAGCAACGAACGAACGAAGACAGCGATACCAAAATGTGAAACGAAACGACGACCAAAACTAGTCAGCTACTCCACGCGACAGTACTTGCCGTGCAAATTCAGCTACAGCTGACAACTGAATACATCATGATATCATTAATCTGACCCTATCATCTATCACTTAACTCCCTTAACCCGACTCAATGTGGCTTCCTATCCCCATTAAAATATTTCCCATTTAAACTCAATTGAATTCTCTTTCACATAATGTAAATTGAAGTAATAACCTGTGCTTCTAAACCAATGAATGTTAATTATTTTTGTGATAACTTGATAGTTCAATTACTCATTTTCCTGTAGCAGTATATATTTTGTCAATCTGATTGTCGATTTTAAACTTAATTATTTTAACTGTAAACAGTCAAAAACTGAAAACCACCCGGGAAGATTTCTTCTTGTGAGGTAGTGTGACATCACTACATGACGTCATGCATTCTTATGCTATATTAGATTACATAATTAACCTTGTTAATGAAATGAAGTTCATACATTTATATTTATTTAACTATGTAAATATTGATGGTAATTAATACCAACCATTGGAGATTTATACCGAGCTACTAATCAATTGGGTAGACTTGAAGAGAATAAAATATAAGAATCATGCTCTAACTTGCGCCGATCGACTAGCGATATTCCAGAAGTTAAGAACCGAATCCTGCGTCCTTAAAAGCAAGATAAGTCTTAACCGCTCGAGACATATAAATTATGGAAACAATCAATAACAATTGATAGCCAGTAGTGCTAATTAATATTCGAACAGCTTACTACATTATCAATAAACGACAATATAGCTGTCCACAGCCATCCGAAGGGACACTATATCACACTTAACTATGGCTATCTTACAAGAATTGTAAATTGCAGCACACGTGCGATTTGAACCTGCAATCATATGATTACTGAGCACCATCACTACCGATGCGCTACAACGCCAAACTCTAATGATCTAACCGAGTGTCATGTCTTCCACGTTCTGGTTACGAATGATCAAATCCTGCACCGACTGATCCGCCTCCGCCCCACTCCCTCCACCCACACTCTCGTCCAGAGTGACAACCACCCCCTCCGAATCCGAACCCCCAACTGGAGCAGTGGAATTCAGTCGCTGATTTGCTGCCGACGTGTACATGATCTAAATTAGAGACTTTTTTTGTAAAAAATGGTGTTGCCTATACAGCAATCATTGTCGTTTACACAGAACAAAGCGACGAAGTCGCGAATCAGAAACGACGTGATCTAAAAGCATCGAAAACCTGTTGAATTTTTGATTCTCAATTAGATGGAAAAGTGTTCATTTTGATAAAGAAAAAAGAACACTGACAGGTATTTTGAAATTTTGATTAATAAAAACTTAAATTACGCAGCTAAAGACAAAAAAACTTAAGTAAAATGGCAAACGGAATACGAAATATTAAATTAATTACGATCTATTTGACTAATTATTAGGAATTTCTTTTAAATTGTTTATATTGTAGGAAAAATTATGAGTTTTCGCCTACGAGTTGTCGCCTCGCGAATACATTTAAATACCTCTACGTCCGAACTGTTGATATCCGAGAATGAGCTCGGAGCTCGTTTAGCTTGCTGGTTGTTTATTTCATCATAACTCGAGTCAATCTTGTTCACACTCGTGTCAGCCTGGACAACATCGTCGAAGCCGGACTCGTTCAATTGTCCTAAAAAACGGTGGATTCTAGATCAATTTATTCATAATTATAAATTTTTAGAGATTTTTTCTTAATTGTAACTCACTAAATTTTCTCATAAAGTTTTCTCATAACTCATAAATTTTTCATTACTTTCAACCGAAACCGAGATTTACCAACCTTGATTACCATTTGAGATGTTTGAAAAATCCGAGTTTTCAGCATTGATAGAGTTATGCAATGCATTCAGATCTCTCGATTTTCTCAGGCGTTTCTGTTTTCCTGTTACGTCATCAGGTCCTGTGACGTAATCATAACCACTCCCGTCTGAACCAGTGGTCACATTTTCAAAATCCGAATTCTGCTTGGACGAAAAATCTTGCTCTGAATCTGAAGGTTTTTGAGGTAGTTTAGAAAGGTTACTGCACGGATTCGAACCTAGGCTCCTGGATTTGTGTCTGGATTGAGCAGGGGGAGGTGCTTGGGTGTCGATGTAAGCGAATGAAGCGCTTTCAGTGTCCGTTTCGGTGAAATCAGTTTCTGTGTATTCGGATTCAGTATTTGTGACGTCATTTACATGAAGAGATTCTTCTAGAATGTTCTCAGGAGGCGGTTGGACAGGACTTGAGGCTTCTTCTGCTTCCAAAATGGTGGATAGAGCGGAGACATCTGGGATGATGACTGGTAATGTGTTTTTCCGGGGGACTTTTAATGAAACTTTGGCTGAAACACAATTCAAGTTTCGTGATGGCACAAAATTACTTCAGGGGTTCTAAAATGTAATGATCGAATATTTGTGCTGACGATGATTACATTTATAGCAAGCTTTAGACTTTTTTATGATTGAACAACAAAAAAATATTTAACTTTTTCGCAAGCATAAGCTGTGTCAAAATGATGAAAATGACCTCCATATTCATAGGTTTCCGATTAAATTTCAGTCATTTTGCCACGTTTTTAAATTAAATTAGTTAAATAGCTCAAGATACTGAATGTTTTCTGTTATAGCCATCGGCCAGACGTTCGGTCGACTCGATATGATGAGTGCATAAAGTATCTATAGTATGCCTCTGTCGTGATAGTGATATACTGCTCTATACTTTGAAATTCTGAGCTATGATAGATTTTTCATAAATTTGGATCTTGTTGAGCTGTTAGCACACGCAAAAATGGCTCTCGGTTTACTTTCGGTGGCCAATGGGATGTCGTCTTCGTCGTCGCTGTTGTCACTTCCACTACTTTCCATGTGATTTGCCCCTCCTCCAGAAGAAGAAGTGGACTTCAGGATGCCACTCAACTCACTCCCGATCACGTGACGGAAGTAGCCTGAAAAGGAAAGGAGACAGGTAAACATCAATGCCACTCAACTCACTCCCGATCACGTGACGGAAGTAGCCTGAAAAAGAAAGGAGACAGGTAAACATCAATGCCACTCAACTCACTCCCGATCACGTGACGGAAGTAGCCTGAAAAAGAAAGGAGACAGGTAAACATCAATGCCACTCAACTCACTCCCGATCACGTGACGGAAGTAGCCTGAAAAAGAAAGGAGACAGGTAAACATCAATGCCACTCAACTCACTCCCGATCACGTGACGGAAGTAGCCTGAAAAAGAAAGGAGACAGGTAAACATCAATGCCACTCAACTCACTCCCGATCACGTGACGGAAGTAGCCTGAAAAAGAAAGGAGACAGGTAAACATCAATGCCACTCAACTCACTCCCGATCACGTGACGGAAGTAGCCTGAAAAGGAAAGGAGACAGGTAAACATCAATGCCACGCAAGAATGCAGGCACAAGCAGGAGCGGATCTAGGATTTTCTCAAGGGAGGGGGCAGATTTTTCAAAAAAATTAAATTTTGTCGACCTGTTTTTGGGTCGACCAAATAGTTTTTCGAGCTTTCTCAAATCCCTATTAAGATCCTATTTTGAGAAAATTTCTGCGACGCAGGCTGGCTATTAAAAAAAGCAGGCCCAAAAAGAGTTTAATCAAATTTTTGCGTTTTCAGCGCGCGCTCCCCTCGCAGTTAGTATATATTGGCACCAAATGCTCTTTTAGAAAAACTTTAAGGCTGCTAGCAAATGGATGTCATAAAAAACTATAAAGGGAGACCCCTTTGGGTAATCTAAGCAGATCGAGAAAAGACCGGTAACAAGTGCAGAAAATCAAATTTGATTGGCTATTTTTTTAAATGCCGGTCCTAACTTATGTTTGGTTTATTTGCACAAGAAAATGATTTGAAAATTTCTCTTATCAAGTTACTGATATGAAAAGTTGTAATTACCAACAGGGTGCTTGAATGTTATCATCGGCAAGCAAGAAAAAACATCTGGACGTCAAAGCAAGTCGAATATTTTTTAAATTAAAAAAACCATTAGAGTGCAATAATTTTTTTTCAAAAAAAATTTTGATTGCAATAAACTACAGAGATTGATGACAACCAAAGTGCAAAAAAGACACTTTAACTCCTGGAGTGAAAAAGCTCACCTTGACAAATTGGCAAAACATCTATCCAAATTGGAGATGGAATTGAAAAAGCAAGGTGAAGATGATGACAGCGCCAAATAGATAGAACAGATTAAAATGTAAACATAAACAATACAACAGACAGATAGCAATCAATGCGTTACAATAACGGAATAAGGTATATGTATGTTTTTCAGATCTAAGATGTATAAAAATTTCGATTATATGCGAAAAATGTGAAAAAAGCCTGCTCATCCAAGCGATCATCACACAGATAATAAGCAAAAACCTCAGATTATGTCTGGGACCAGCACAAAAGACAATCTTATGTTAAAAGCAGCGAGGAAAATTCTAAGCAACACAATTCATTCATTGAGAATTTTCAAACCAACGCCTTCTATTTCATTTTTATAGCGTTTTCAACATATATCAATTTATCTGAGAGCTCATTTTCAAAGTAATCACCGAAATTAGAACTGCGCTAACGTTTTTGAAAGATCTGACTGAGCGCATTGTATACTAAAACGATATTTCAAAAAACTTACTTAGCAATCGTTTTTGTGACGTTGTTTTTCTCGAAAATGAACTGACCCTGTTCGATGAACTTGAGGATTGACCTCTTGACCTTGGTAGCTCCTGCTGTTTTGAATCTCTCGTGCAGTTTCTCCTCAAACCATCCCATCACGTGATTCTTCAAACGTCTGGAAAAAAACTCAATTTTTAATTTCTGAATTGCATATGAGCCGGACTATCAGATGTCGACATTTTGTGTAAATGACAACAATGCTTTATGATTTGATGCTTTTGAAAATTGAGGCTAGTTTTGGTGGATATTATCGAACTTTACTACAAAATTTGATCCCGGTTTCAATATTTACATAGAGGCGAAGCTGGTCTTCGCGCCACTTGCTATACAAAACAAGAAAGCCGCTAAGTCGGATAAAATCGAAAAGGTCAAAAAATAGATCTATCAAAATGAATAAAGCTAGTTTTGAAGAAAAAAAAGCAACACGCAGAAACCTTAGCAGAAACCCTTTAAGACGAAAAAAAACAACAAGACATAAAAAGTTAAGAAGTCCCCCTCAAAACACACAAACACACACATACAAATTTTTCGCTTGTCGAAAGACGCAAAGCTAGTCCATTAAGCCGATTTAGTATCAGCCCATACCTATCAAGCGAAAAAACGAAAAAAAAGTTGCAATGAAATTCTATAAATTCTAATAAGATTTTTTTGACATTTTGCACAATCTAGAGAAGATCAGAGAAATTACGTTTCCATTAAAGCAACTCAAAATTAGGACACTAACCAAAAGGATTTAAACCAAAATCATAAGGGCAGAACAAAATTTTGAGCGATAAAAAAACATATAGATATACGTCAAAAGAAATATAAAATATCAGTCCATTCCAGCTTAGTAAAATTACAAACAGCCGACAAAAATCAAAATACTAAAGCACAATGTAACGTGCGTATAACAAAAAAAACAAATGTACAATGTGGCAACTAAGCCGACAAAACATAAGCAGACAAACAATAGGCCGACAATTTTTTTTGAAACGGAATATTTACTGTTTGAAAAATAAAACAGGTCCTGTCAGATTCGAACCCAGGAACTTTGGCGTCACAGGCGTATTTGTTACCTCCAGACCAAGTGCACTGGAGACGCAAAGAAAGTTTACCATTTCTAATATTGACCGTTCTGTGAACAAAGTTATTTACGGAAAAAAAGTCTAGAACCCGATTGCAAAACCCTTGCCTATCGCAAGGGTTATGACATAAATATTGAAACCAGGAACAAATTTTATGGTAAAGCCCGACAATATCCGCCAAAATTGGGGAGGTCGCAAGAAGTTTTCTGGGTTTTGCTGGGGCAGCAACTACAAATGAGCGAGTCTGGAGCATTGGAGGAAATAAAATGATGATACGACCAGAGAGCCTTTCGACCGAAAGTTTTTGTAAACTTGTTTCTACATGAAAATTTGTAATTTTCTGTATTCTGTTCTAAGCAATTCATTCTTTTGCTCTTAAATTTGCTTTAAAAAAATGGACCAAACCGAACAAAAATTAGCAAAAACCGAACCGAACCTAAACTTTTGTTGAGTGAACCGCTCACCTCTAATTTTTGCTCAGGAAAAATTAAGAATGTCGACGATATTATCCTGGACGGAGAAATAATAATTATTTTCACTTTCATGGCCGATAGATTTAGTGGTTCAGCTCTCCGAGCAACTTATTGAAATAATATGATTTCCTCACAGCCACATTTCGCACAAAATAGCTTTTTAGAAACTTTTCACTGCTCTTTGAACAAAAATCGCGTTTTTTATCATAGCCACCTGATATTTTGGGACACATTGTCAAAATTCGCAAATTCGCAAAATACGCACATATGTTCACGGTATCATTAGATATGTAGCAAAATAACATCTTCATATGTTTATTTTCAAATTTTTGCCATTTTTTGTAAATTCAGGGAAAAAGATTAAGTTGTAATCGGAACTTTGTGACGCAGTTGTCCAATTAAAGTACCTTTTCTCTGCACAATGTCTGCACATATTTCTGTAGTCTGCATTTGTTGCCGTCTGATGGACAAAACAGGAGTGACACACCAGGAATTTACACGCGTCACACTTCACACTCCTCTGGTCTGAGAAGAAGGGGAGGATGGAGAACTGTAGGCAGCAGATGATGCAGTGCTTCCGGTTGAAGTCTGGGTCGTGGTCCAGAATGGCAGCAACACGTGCGTCCTCCTCCTCCGGAGAGAACAGGGGGCTGGAACGCGTAACAAGAGCACCCAGTTTCACAAAATGTACTAGAATGAGGCCACTAAATATTTTTAACACTTAAAGTTTTTTTGAAAATAAAATCTTCGGAAGCGAAAATCAGTTGCACTATAACATCCAAACAATTTATGAAATTTTATATAATGAAAACGTCACACATTTTAATCTAGAGGCAAAGCGAATACCACAAACATAGCGCTGCAAGCCGTTAGACAAACAATGAAACGAAGTCAATTGAGTAGAAAACAATTTAAAAAGTCGAAAAACAAACAATTACAAAAATTTCATAATTTTATTTGATAATTTGACAATAATACGTCCAGCAATAGAATCTCCGGCTTGAACTAAGTATTCAGGAAGATTTAGCAAACCACAGTTAAGCCAACGTAACATGCGTAAACTTCCGTTGAGCCGAAATCAAAATTTTTGTTACCAAAAATTTTGAGCTCCAAAAATCTGAAATTCTAAAAATGTTATCCTTTAACAGGCTTACAGGGCGTAAAATTGTGCTGTTTTCAAAAGACACAAACATACATCACAAAGCCGAAAGCATTAAGGCTGATTAAAACTGTAAAGTGAAATAAGGAACATAAAAATTCTGGGAGGTGGTAGCTCAGCCGACAAAATCAGAGGCGGATTTAGGGGGGATGCCCCCCCCCCTAAGAGATTCGACCCCCTGCCGACCCAAAGGGTTCCTCTTTGCACTATTTTGAGATATCCATACTTGGATTTTCTAATTTTTCCTTTTTTTGGCCTGTTTTTCAAAATTTTACCTGTGGCGTAGAAAATTTGACCAAAACAGGGTCTTTCTAGTGCTTTGGGAGAACTCGGAAATTCACTTTGATCGACCTCAAAAAAGGTCGACAAAACTTTCGAAATTTTTTTGAAAATCATCCCCTCGAGAAAATCCTAGATCCACTCTTGGACAAAATATAACAAGGATAGCCAGCTGATGTGCAAACATCACAGAATGCTCCGACAACGGTCTTAGAAAAAAACATTTTTTTTCCAAATTTATGTCGTTTTTTTTCTGTGTGGTGTGATAAAAAGCTCTGAATGAAAAAACAAAAATTTGGCAAATTTGACACTCATAGTCAAATAGACCATTTGAAAAAAAGTTGTTGTAAGACCAGAAAAGCGAAAAAGAAATTGTGAAAAAATTGTTTTTAACTTTATAAACTTATTCTATTTTTTTGCAAAATCTTTTGTTTGAAATTTTAATTCTCAAAATGGCGCTAAAAAATCCTAAACTAATTTTATTCGAGCAAAACTAAGTTTTTCCTCTTTGAATTAATCTTAAATAAGCTACTCTAAGCCTGCAAACCTTATGTTGACATACCTTATTAGCTAAAAATTAGACCAAAAATCAAAAATATCAAACCGATTTTTCTCGACACTGCTTTAAGTGTCTTTCAGAACTTTTAATGTCTTTCGAACCACGACTGGACAAGCTTTGATAAGATATAAAATTTAAATTATTCCGA
This sequence comes from Symsagittifera roscoffensis, assembly GCF_963678635.1. Classification (NCBI taxonomy): domain Eukaryota; kingdom Metazoa; phylum Xenacoelomorpha; order Acoela; family Convolutidae; genus Symsagittifera; species Symsagittifera roscoffensis. Next base: position 11,095,594 of record NC_087068.1, read on the forward strand.
TGATTCTTTGTGGCACCTGATTATGCGTGGAAAAAAATTAAAGCACATCCGAATATAAAATTCCTCCACATTTTTCAAATGGTCGGAACAACAAGACAAACAAAATATTCTTGAATTTCTTGAATCATAGTGAATTTTTCAGTTTAAAAATATTCTGACCGGAAGCGAAACTATAATGTTCCCAGGTTTCGTACTTAACTTTATGCCAGAGAAGCCAAGAAATTTGAGTTAATTATGTACCAAGCTATCAAATTATTGAAGTGATATGTTCAAAGATCTTGAACTACAAAAGGCTTTAATATTCCCATTTGATACCACTTGCTAAGCGCATGAATAATCATAAAACCTAGTAAAGTAGTCTTGACTCTTCCATTTAGTGCCGCAGGTAAATTTGACTGAGGAGGAAAAACCCAGTCCGTTTTTCGACAACGAATTTTTCAAAATCGTCAAATGACGACTCAAGTGGCTTCAAAAATTCTTGGCTTTTAAAAAAAAATACGCAGAATCACAACAAAAGTAGTTGTAAGCGCCAAAATTTGTTAGAAAAATAACTCATCTTGGTCCATAGTTCCCTTTCCTTCCAAAAGACCAGTGGGGCAGTGGTCGAAACAAAATTTGTCAGAAAAAAGATTTTGTTTTTGCTTCGCAATCTTAAGTTTTAGTCTGCTATCGCCTATATTATCTAAACATTGTTCTTCAAAATCGTTCTTCAAAATTTTCTGACACGGTACTGAACCACTAAGTGGTTCTTTTCTGTTTTAGGGCCCAAAACTGATCTTTCTTTTATTTTGAAAAATAGATCAAACGGCTCTAATCTGATTGCTTAAAATTATTTCCAGCAAAAGAAAATAATAACTTTCAATCAAAAAAAGAAGCTCTTTTAAAAAAATAAATAAAGGGTACTTTACTGACCGATTTCTCTCCCAATCCTGTTTGTTAAGGATGTAGTCTCTTCTGATGACATCAAGGATCTCGTGCAACTCCTCGACTGTCACTCCCAGGGTTCCGACGTCCACATAGGACATCTTACGATTGTCCATTGCTCTTTGTCGGCTAATTGAACGGGATGCCGAGTCAGATGTATTCCAATTGTTCCGTATGACAATTGATCATCGGAAATTTTGATAGGACAATGGCCATAGATGGCAGCTGATTAAAATAATTTTTTTTAGCTGTGTCGTTCTTATACTTGACCTAAGTTTTATAGAATTTTGCCTGCGTGTTATTTATTTTAAACTAATTCAAATCGTTTGTCAACATTTCAGTTGAAGTAAGATACCATTTTAAGCTATGAAACGAACTTTTTTATCCGATTACCTTTTAATTGCAATACGTAAGATCTTAAAATAACATACTATTTCAAAAATTATGTAAAGGCAATATTCAATTAAACTAAAAACAACACGTCAAAAAAACTACCACAGATTCGGCGTGTCACTTTCTTCGAGTAAAATTGAAACAAGGTTTAATCTGGTATGAGATAAGAAATAAAAACGCGACAATGAAGCGTGAATAACGAAAAGACAGTTAAATAAGTAAATTGGAGTGTTTTTATTGATTGATTTGGCCGACAACTTATGATCGTAAATGGCACAAAAATTCTTTACAGAAGTAGCAACTTTGTAGCTGGTAGCAAAAATATATGCGCGTGTATTTAAATTGAGGTAACAATTTTTCAAGAATGGGTAAAAAATGAAATTTTTGAAATTTTTCAAGTGCAATTGATTTGTCTACAAGTGGAATCCATTATTTATAGTTTAATGGTGTGCGTCAGAATTACTTCAAAAGTAGTTATTTATCAATGGCCGAGGTACAGTTTTTTCTTACAGTTCAAACAAGTGGTATTAACTGTCTATAAATGGTAAGAAAGTGAGGAACTTTTTATGATTAATGTTTAAATGTACCACAGCGGCGTAAGCATATAATGCATTATTACATCATCATAAGCGACAATTAAGAAAAACGATTGAAAAACGCACACCACATGATAATGTTATTTTTCTTCAAAATCACAGATGGCTTGTGATTCAAAATGAAAATCAAAACTGCAAAATCTTATTACTACCAAAAAAGCTGAAGTTTAAAAAGTGAGTTTAGCTTGTGGGCTAGCTGTTGTTGTGATTGTTAAACAAAAGCGTAGAAAATATCAAAGGTATTCGACCTAATTAAGCGAGACGTTTTTGAGCTAAATTAACTAATTGGACAGGTGAAAACGCGTGCATGCATAAAGCTATAAGTGTGGCTTGTATTTTTAGCTCAACTGACTTTAACTTCAATTTTCTATACCAAATTCTTTTTCTTCTGTCTAAATCATGAGCTGATCCAAAGTATGATGGTAATAATTAAGAGTTCTTCATCCAAACAAACAACAGCCAGTCGTAACAATCATAAAGAAGAATCAGGCAGATTGGTATAAATGACGTTAAAACAACATTTAACATAACAATGAAAAGACCAGCCCAAAACTTATGATAATGGTAGGACCAATTGTGATAACTACAAATATTTTATCATTCCTTTTAAGGATCTCTATCGGAGAAGAGGGTTTTGGAAAATGGACTATGACCTGTTGCAGTGCAGGTAGCTTAGAATGTTCTCAGCACACTGATTTACACAAAGGCGAAGCGGCGCTTCGCAAACACTAGCGAGAGCACGACAAAAAAGTAGCTTTATAAAGCCAAATAAGAAAAAATAGAATTAAGCTTCGAATTAGTGAAATTGCTATGTATTAGCTTCGAAACTGCGACCTCGATATATGGAGTCTCACGCCCTGCCCTGTCCGCCACGAACGCTTAACAATCGGCAAACTAGTCACAAATAAAGCAGCTAATAAAAGGCCAATACGATCCAGCAAAAGCGGCACCAATAAAAATGGACATTATTACACAAACGCTCATTGAAGTTCGAAAAAAAATAATAATAAAAGGCAAAAAAAAAATTTTTCTAAAAAAAACGATTGAATTGGGCTTAAACATTCAAGAATTAATATCTATTTTGACGAAAGCAAACAGTTAGTTTTGAAGAAGAACAATAATTGGAGTTCAATCTCTGACCAAGATCGGACATAAACTATTTTTACTTTTCAGTTTTAAATTTTTATTCTAATTTTTCAATAATTCTGTTTCGAAACATAGAGTGCTCTTTGCACACCAACCGACTATCTTTCATTGAAAATAGTTTATCTTTAATACGCTGGCCCATCAAGTGGAAGAAAACCCCAACGATCGGTTAATGGTAAATGAAAACGATTGAATCATTTTCATCTCCTAGATTAGCATATCTAATGTTTTCCGGATTATTTTAGCTCCATCAAGGTGAGTAAGCTACTGCATCTTCCATGCCATTTGCATTGTTTTCCACGAGCAGTTGAGCAAAATAAGATGTATATTCTTCGGGCAACTGCTGCGCGGGGGAATGTAAGATTTTGTAAAACGGGGGTTTTGGTTGTTAGTCATTGTTGTAAGCACTGCACCTCCAAGTCCTATCTCCAACTGTTATAAACCCTTGTGAAGGAGTTACGATTAATCTACTTTAAACATAATGAAAACAAAAAGGGCAAAAATTCCAATTAGAAATTGGTTAGTAAATCAATACAAAAACAAGGCCATTTAGTTCAATTGCTAATTAAAAAAGTTGGAAACATCATGTTTGCGACATTAATTTTGCTAACTCATCTTCAAATGCGCCTAGAGTAACGATTTTGCCATTTCATCTAAAACAAGCACCTAAACAGTTCAATGAACTGAAGCTTAAAGAAGAGTATGTTTTTGCTCTTTCACACAATCTTTCACGGCAAGGCATGAATGAAAAATGAATTATTAGAACGCATAAATGAAAAAAGAAATCATTTGCATAGTTTCGCGCACTTTTCCGGGCTCTTTCACAATTTTCCGGCATCTTTCCCTCAGAAAGAGCAAAAACATACTCTTCAACAGTTAGAACATAGCTGAAGATGGCCCCGGGAAAAAGCGCCGCCATCGGGCACTTCTTGCCCTCAGGCCGGGCTCTTTTCCCTCGAGTATCTTTCAACTATGTTCTAACTACTACAAAGTAACTGAAACCAGTTTCTTCATAGCACGAAAAATGGTCGTTGGGCTACAAATGAATGATAAGTTGATTGAGTAAATGAGCGTGTATTAAGTTGTTTGTAATATGCAATATTCAACGACAAGCAACACTTCAAAAAGCAACTTTTTCAGAAATTTTTTTAACGAGCGTAACAGATGATTGCGTCAAGTAAAAAAAAGCATTTGCATTGCAGTCGGGCATCAATATTTTCAAATAAAATTTAGTGCCCAGTTCGGAAAAGTTGAATACTACTACTTCAGTTTCGAGCACAATATTACGATTTTATGAAGCGATAGCGAGGTTGATGTTATTCACAACATAGCTTCAGTTTCAAAGCAATCATTTCAAAATTTTCTTCAATGCATGCACTAGTAGGTCAAAGTATGCTTTTGTTGAAACACTAGTGCACAATATGATATTTCTTTTGCTGGCATCGCTTCTTAAACGTGGTTCATAAAAAAAATCAAGAACTCTGTTTTAATGCATAGCTGGACTTCGAAGTGAGCGAGTGACCTGATAGTTGACCAAGAATGACTTCCTCACAACACGTACACATCTCACACACGTAATATTGAAACAGAACGAAGACACTTAACCAAGTTACACATTGACCTGCTTCTGAAACTAAGGTCATTAAACTTTGTTACTTTGTTGAAGCTGAAGGTTGAAGCTGGAAGCGGAACAAAACAGGCAGGTAAACTTTAATCAGCTTTCAGCTAAGTGCCATAGCTGAAACTTAAAATTAATGAATTGTGTCATATCTGAAACTTAACGTTAATGAAACACTCGACAAAAGCAATCGGCAGCATTTAAGCCATAGCTCAAAGACTGTCGATAGCTTTGTCGCAAGTCCACTCTTTTAATTTTTTAAACTGATTTTTAAAATTTTTAAACTTTTAAACTTAAAAAAAAATACTGATGAAACAAAAAATAATAGACAAAACAAAACAAAAGTTGACGAAAATTCAAAAACAAAATTGAAAAAAAATTGCAAAAGTTACATTACTTTGTCTCGAATGCTTTTCAATTTCAGGAAAACACAAAATTTCGGCATTTTGAATTTGAGAAAACACAAAATATGTATTCAGAAATGTTCATTGAGCGGTAACTAAGCCAAAAACACTGGCGTGACTTTTGAACTACCGTTGAGCCAAAAACCAAATTGTTGCCATGAAAAGATTTGAGCTATAAAGTTAAGAAATTCTAAAATTTTTACATCTGGGTTTTCGCTTCAGCACGGGACGTTAACTTAACTTTTCCCTTGAAACCACACAAAAACAGATCATTTAATGGATAAAACAAAAATCAAAACCGTTTAGAACGACTAATGAAGCTTTAGTGAAACAAAAACGAAAAGGAATTGAAAATTTTTTTGAAAAGGAATGTTTCAGTCTGAAAAAAACGACACGACAGATCCTGTCCTGATTCGAACCAAGGAACTTTGCCTTCCAAGACGTAGTTAGTAGCTCTAGTACAGTGTGCCGGCTAAACCAAAAAAATTGGAGTTTAAAGAAAATCAATCTGTGTAGTGATTCAAGTGATGTTCTTGAAAACTATTTGCCAATCTGAAAAATGTTTACATTGCGAGTTTATAGAACATAACATGCTGATTGCAAGCTGTAAAAAAAGGCTAAATTTTTCAAAGCACATGCCATCAAACACATGAAAAATTATACCAAATTGAAAACCAAAAATACTGCTCGTATCAGGGCGAAGACCTGAATGTTTCGACTGCCTTATAAGGACTATGCAGTAATAACATGGAACATTAAAATTAAAAAAAAAATTGAATTTTTTTATTTGAGATTTTTTTGAGAGAATAAATATATCGCGCGTTTATTGCCCCAAATTGGCCAAAATGACAATCTTTTCTTTGAACCCCCATAACTTCACGAAAAATGATCACAGGTGAAACATCTTTTCAAATTTAAATTCAAGACAACATAAATTTTCGAATGATCGATAACAAATCCGTCAAAAATGGCTAGTTAAATAGTCGAAATTTGTCTGAAGAAAGAAAATCACCACGAGCACAAATATTTCTTTACTTTTGTTACGAAAGTCAGAACACAAAATATCTCATGATCTTTTCTTGTCTGATGGTAATTTGAATTACAAAAAATCTAGAAAAAACTTTATCAAAATTAAGGAAAAACTTCAACAAATACAATAATTTAGATTTTCCCCTCATTTTTTAGGGCCGGCGCTTAATCCCACGCATACGCTAAGCTACAGAAATATGGTTCTCGTCTAGAAATGCAATAATACGACTGAAAAGCTGGTCAGATTTCAATTTGAAAAAGAGAAGTGAAACTGAGCTACTGATAACTTGCGAAACAAAAAATAATCCAAAATGCCAGTCTATTTGCTATATCACAATGTTAAATAAGGCAACTAAGGCAATGACGTAGAGTGCGTAGGAAGTTGCAGAAGAAATAAATTATCAATTCTTCGCAAATTTACTTGATGAACTACTTATACAAAGAAGAAAAACAAAATTAGTTAAGCTTAAGACGGAAAAGCTGAAAGGAAAAGCAACAAGGAAAAAGTCGAATACATGCTAAACTTTTAGCTAAAAACCGCCTTGTCCCTGCTTTAGAAGCATATTAGCTAGTTTCGGCGAATTTTGCGGGCATAAAACTTTTTTTGCTTGCTTGCAATTGGTAAATTGCCAAAACTATTGCGACAACTTGAAACCCCTTACACTTCCATAGCCAAAAAACCGTAAAAAAAATGAAAACTACACAACAAAAAAAATCAAGCGTAAAGTCTCCACTAAAGCAAAACTAGTTTCACAACCACAGAAAAACAAATACAAGAAAGACATTAAACATTTCTTAGTGATAGAAAACAAAAAACCTGTAGTTCCAAATATCTCATTTGTTGAATACTAATCAATTGTCATCACTTCATTTTTGTCACTCCAATTTTCGAAAAAGTCAGCAGAAAGCACGTGGAAAATACGTTTATAGAAGTTAGTCGAAAACCCTGAGCAAAAAATGTTTTTTTTTTCAGAAAAATTTTCATCGCCTCATTTTTAATCATTTGATATTTGAGCTTAAGCCATTCAAAAAAAACGAAGTGTGTCTTGGAAAACAAAACAAACCATTATACTGAGTTAAAGAAAAACATACGCAGCTAGCCCAAAAGACATCGCGACCAAAGCTAAGAAGCAGTCAAAAAATCAAATTTTTCTATACAATCATTGTAGAACGCAGTGTATCAGACCACAAAACAACCTATAAACAGCATGTTTATCAAAGCGTAAGAATTTCAGAGACAACAAGTTTATACATCAAAAAGCCTAATGCTACGGGTTAACAAAAATTGGTCAATGGCGCACTTTGACAATAACACAAGCATAACATTGCAATCTGTATACACAACATCGAAAAACGACATCCTCAAAACATTCATGATATTCAATTTGAGACAAACATGTCACGAAAAACAATCACCAGCGTTGAATAAGCATAAGGTCTCATTTACTAATTGGCAAGAAAGGCAACAATAGTTGAGTAGAAGCCTGTTGAATCGAAAACAAAAGTTTTCACGCATCAAATCTCTTGAAACACAAGCCGATACATATTGAGCCAAAACCATTTAAGCATAAAACAAAAAAGATACTTTATTAATAAGCAGAGCTGGTGAATTTAAGAATCATAGAACGACTAGCAATTTCGGTTAAAAAAACTTAAAGTAGAAAAAAATTCCACGCAATGGAATGATAACCGACCAAAACTAAGCGGACAAACGATAGTACAACAATCAAATTTACTCTGAAAATCTTTTCTTAATAATATTGAGAAAAAAAAACACGTTCTGGACAGGACTCAAACCCCAGAACTTAAGATATCAAGGCACAAGCTATGCCACTAGGTCAAACCGGAGGGTTTCTCAAAATTAGAAAAACCGCGAAATATCATATAAACGCACGGTAAGTTTTTTAACAAAATTTCTTTTATGAGCAAATGGAAGAAAAAACTAATTTCCCATTACAAGTGAACTCGCTCTTGCAAGTGAAAACACGCCATAACTTTAGGTAAAATGATCAAATAGCAAAATCTTTTTAACTTAGAAAGCAGGATATCTTTTTTATCAGATTTTAAAGAAAATTGAATAATTATTACTCAATTGTACGCCTACATTAATAAAAACTGAACTCGTAAAAAAACACGAAACAACCTCTTTACACTTAGCTTTTAAATGCCCATGGTTCTTGTCAAAATTTCATCTCCAAGAAAAAAATATTCGGCTAAAATCGTTTATTTTAATCATTCTGTTCGCCTACAGAAGCCATAATTGATATAAGAACTCTTAAAAACTTAATACACGAAACAAAAAAAACAGAGATTACTCAAAAATCAATTTGTTGAGCTCTAAGAAAAGCCGAACGAAAAAACCTCTCCGGACAGTATCATTTATACAGAGGCAAAGCGGAGCTTCGCACTACTTGCGATACAACACAATCATAAAAAAGCAAAAGTCATAATACCTTGAACCTAGGACCCAACTAAAGCTGGGACCCAACTAAAGATATTTTTTGAATTTGTTATTCTGATGCGGGACAAAAACTTGTGTTTTCAGCGGCTTTGCCCAAAACCTTAGTTGTTTCTCTAACAAAATAAGTAAGAAGACTGAAAGTTTTGTGATTCTGGAATTTTCCAACGACAACCTTTCTCTTACAAAATGTTAAGGAGTGAAAACTCTTCTGCAGAAAAAATTGGCGCAACTTCTTTCAAAAAATTTCTAAAAACGGTCAAAGCTCAGCAACTTGACTTTACAAAATCCGTAACTTTTTCTGCTAAAAGCAAGTCGTGATCGTTAAAATAGAAACAATTCCCAAAATCGTGTTTCTCGATTGAAAACTTAATCTGTGAATTGGCACGGTAATTTACGAGTAGAGTAAAAAAATTCGAAAACGGTCGAATTTTCACTTAAGTGAAGGCCATAAATGGTTTCTAAAAGAAATTGTGCGTAGCAAATAAAAATTGTTAAGCTTCCAATAACCAGTTGTGTCAATTAAACCAGTGATATAAGATTTGGCAGGTTAGTTATCGAGAAAAGTCCAAAAACGGTCAAAACATCAGAAAATTGGCATTTCCAAGATTCATAGCTTTTTCTTTTAAGATATTGGGCGTAGCCGCTTATGCAGAAGAAATTTCCTTGAACCCAGCAGCCCAGGTTTGGTACGGTAGTTCTCGAGAAAATTAAGAAACTTCTCTCAACCGGATTTTTCGATTGAACCCAAAATCTCAGATGTGGGAGGTATTTTTCGGTAAAGTTCAAAAAAAATTAGGGAAAAACGCTCAAAAAAATTTTAAAATGACTATTCCGAGGACGATAACGTCTTTTGTCGAAAAAAGGGAGTGGTCGCTGATACAGACTGGAAAGGAAGACTACTAAGTCCAAAAAAAAACATTTCGAAAAACATATGACTAAAACATTTGTCTCAAGTGTTTTCTGAAATAGTGTTATATTTGCGGGAAACACGCCCAGAAACACACAGGGAATGAGTGCAGATGAGTCCTGTGAACAAAGTTGTTTACAGGACAAAATGCTTTACCCTTACACAGGTACTCTTTACCTTGCTATCTTAAGCACAGAGGCAAAGCAGATCCTAGCACAATTTGAGATGTATTAATTATATTTATTAAATGAGAAAATCAAGAATATTTTCGCATATTGCATTTTTATCACATCAGCGAGAGATACCCGAAACCATTAATCATGCAGTGAGGTGAGTTATACTTCACTCAAAGTTTTAAGCATTCCTGCAATGCATTAAATTGCTCAGAATACAAAAAACCATTTGTAGAACGCAAAAAACCATTTGTAGAAACCATTTGTAGAAAATTTCAGTTGAACGGAAGCCATTGAAAAAAGCAAAGAATGCACAACACTTATCTAATTCAATAAAAAATGTACGTCAAAACAAAATTATTGTGACCAAAGCAAAATTGATGAAAAAAGGTAAATGAAAAATCAACCTCAATCAAAATTAATCGAAAATTTTATGAAAGAAGCGCAAAAACTTATGAACTCAATTACCTGCAAGATAAATATGATAAAAACGACTGACCACTCAACAAGTAAAAAATGGGTTTTCACTAACATTAAGCTCTTAATGAAGGAGCTGAAAAAGTCAGAACACTAAATTTCGTTTTATCAACGGACCTGTGAGGTAGATTTTGATCTTTGGCAAATTTCAAAAAAGAGCTAATTCAACTTCAGATGTTATCACCTAACATGTTTAAAAAGGCAAGAAAAAGCCGACACAGTTAGAGACCTCCAAAGATATGTAAATCTACCAACCAATTAGCAAAAAAAATATCACCTTGTAATAACGCTTACCGTAACAAGTATACCTCCTTTACAAAGCATCCAGTAAACAGCATCCCTACATAGAGCACCTTAGTAATTTTGCTATTTCTCCTTATCCCCTTCCAGTGAGCTCAAGTATTCATGGGACAATGTCTAGTAATCGGTTGCAAAACTTTTGCTTATTGCAAGGGTAAACACAGAGCCATAGCTGCACTTGACAAAAAACGGCAAAAAGAAGCTCTCATGTGAAAAATAAGGTTACGTTTAGGAAAAAAAGCTTTAAGTTTCCCGAAAATCTACGCAATTCCTCAAAAGAAAACTGCTAAGCCTTAAAATCAATCATTTGCGTTGTAAAAATAGACCAGTTTACCGAAGAAGTTATGAGCCCTCGCTTATTTGTCCACTCTCCAATTTCATTTTCAAAATCAGAGAAACTTCGACGTGCCGAAAAATAAACTAAACTTATTCAGCTTAAAGTAAGTCCTAGCTTCCGCCTATTTCAATTTTTTTTTTCTGTATAATAAAATCGGAACGTCGCAAGTCATTGAGACATAACATCCAACCAACACATTTCATTAGAAAACATTAAACTGAGTCGGAAACAGATTGACTTAAAATATAAGCTGATCGTTACGCGCCTTTAATTTTCACTGACTTGATGTTACAAAAACATAGAACAATAAAGTTTTGACGCGTTGTATTCCAGAATCTTTTTGTCATTGCAAGTTAGTAAAAAAATATTTTAAAAATATCCTTAGAAAAATTATTTGCAGAAAAAAAATTAGAACTTTGGAACAGAAAAGGTAAGAAAAAATTATCCATTGCCTAGAAAAACATTTTGATTTCCATCTTCAATGGTTAAGTGCATTGCTCTGATAGAACCCGTAAAAAAGATACATTTGAAGTAGATTTTTTTTGGCGTTAATTCTTAGAGGCTTTATTTTTAGTAGGATGTGAATCATCTTCTCCAAATTAGTTATATTGTGGAAAGACATATGGAGGTAGTTTTCTTAAAGCTAACAGTATCAATTATTGAATTCGATTCACCTGATATATCGTAGCCAAAAAGCTTTCAAAACATATTCAACTCATTAAAAAGCTTGCGTTTCTCGGCACTGGAACAAAACCGGCTTTTGATGTCTGGCGCCATTTTCTCCGTCAGCTCTGAATGTTCCTATCCTCATAAGTGACAATAAATTGCTTTTAAATCTTTTGTGGATCTAGCGCAGTACTTTTAATACCGCTCTCGGATTTGTTTTTTTTTGTTAATAATGCTTATATATAGACAAGTAGTGCCATTTACAGGGATTTAGCATAGTGGTAAGGCGTTCGCTTCGATATCGTTAGATCGTGTATTCGATCGCCTGCCATGGCAAGTTTAAGTGTGTGACCTCTAGCTTCAAGTCTACCATGGCCTGACCAATTTCGGCTGCAATAGTAGTACCACGTAAAAATTCTAGACACAAAAAAACTGCCTTGAGTAGCCAAAACAGAGCTTCGCTCAGCAAAATAGCTCAGTGTAGCATAGGCTGAAATAAGAGAAACGGCTTGGACAGGCTGGATAGCCTTTCAAAGAATCTCTGCGAGTCGCAGAAACCACCATTGTTATTATTATTATCATGATCAATTCTGTTTCTTAACTCTTTAATGTGTTCACAGACCTCGAGTACCGTGAGAGAAGAGTGGGAAAAGAATGGCCCCTCAGCACTGCAGATGCAGGAAGGGCACTGTGCCCCGTGCATTCACCAGACAGGGCTTCACCCTCTACGAGAGACTGGACCTGGAGAAGGACCACTGCACGGAGAAGGACATTGTCAAACAGTACAAGAGGTAGATTCATTTTGGAGCCCATTTCATTTAAAAAATTCAGGAGAGAGGAAAAGTGGAGCTTCGCACGCACAACTAGCGATACGGGTTAAAAAGCGTGGCACGCAAGTCCACATAAAAATTGACAACAGCCAAAGAAAAATAATCGGGAAAAAATCGAAAACTACGGTGCTACCAAAACTTCAGATGTTACTCTCGAATGAAGTTCCGTTTGAGAAAAAATATGACGAAAAAAATTTGTCAGCAGAAGATAAGCGTTGAAATAAAACTTATCGGTTAATAACTCGACAAAAATTGGGTATAAGCCCGCTGAAACAAGAAATATTTGCATTAACACTTCTTGCAACTTTCGCATATGCTTCCCAACAAGCAAACACGAATCGAAAACTATTATCGCTCTTCAAATGACGCAATATGAGGCAAAAAAGTCGAAATAAGATTATCCAAACCCATCAAGCACAAAAATCAAGCAAAAAAGAGTAGCCGGTTGCTGTGCAATCAGTACCAAAAGTTCCGACCACATTCAAAAAAAGTTCCGACCACATTTTTTGCGAGAACGGCAAAGAAAGGAATAACAAAAAATCCAATTTTTCGGAAGATTTTTTTTTTGAATTTTTGAAAGACTATTGCAAAGGAAGCGCTAAATGAAGCTTCGAAAACTTATTTTCATGGATAGTTTTCTGATTTTAACATCTACTCCCTCGCTAGTACCCGATTGCAATACCCTTGCTCATCTTAAAATAAAAAAAAAGTCATTCTACATACTCAGGGACATTCAGGTTTGGACATTTTCAAAGATCTTGATTCGTTAAAAATGTTCGAGCATTGGGTCATGAGAATAACCCCCTATTTTGTTCTAGATTGACAGATGAAAACCACCCGGACAAACATCCCGATGACGAAGAGCGCAAAGTCAAGTTTGTTCAGGCTAGTAGAGATTATAATGCCCAGCGAAACTCATTTGGTTTCCGACCTGATTTTTACTTGCCTTTTTGGCTTATAATTATCGATGAAAAATTGCTAACCTATTCTTAGTAAGATTTTCATGGATTTTTCCGTGCTATTTCATAGCTAAATTAATTAGCGCTTATTTATCGAAAAAAAAATGATAAATAAGCAATAATTCATCGATAAAAAATTGATAATTTTTCCAGCGCTAAATTAGCGACAATCCATCGATAAATTTTGCTATTGTGGCGATGAACATTGTTAATTCATCGATGGCGATCGCTGTTTTTTTTTCACTTTTTTATCGCTAATTTTCAATGTGAGCTCAACCCGGGTTACGCCAAACTCTAAAGTCTCACAAACATTTCAGCGTTATATTTCAACGTCATTTTAACTATAGTTACCGCTCTTTTTTGTTGGCACTATGAAATACATGACAAATGTCATAATCATAATCGTTACTTTGCAGAAGAAGTTTTTACAGTGGATCGCTGTATCACTGTAACAAACCCTCCTTATTCGATTTTCTGACACTGAAATTGCTTTACTATTTGACATATAATTATTAACTCAAAAAGTGATTTGGCAGAAACACCTTTCGTTCGTTTAATTTATTCAGGTGTCTGAAGCATACGCAGTACTCAGTGACCCCAAGAAAAAAGAAGTCTACGACAAATTCGGCAGTTTGGGCATCCACGTTGGCCAACTGGTGGGATACAACAAAGTGGAAAAGTATCTCACGAAAAGGTAATCTAGGGGGGATCCCTAATGCACAAAGGATCGAATACGCGAAATAATTGTCAGCCAATCAGAGCTCAGTATTCAGAAATTCGAAAGAAGCAAGCGCTAAAATAAGTCAGACAATTCAAAGGGCGTTGATTGGTTTAGAATTTTCGCACATGAGAATAGTCCTCGTAATCTACTTTATTACTAATGTTACAAAATACAAGTTGTTCCTTTTTCCGACCTACCTTTTTCAAAATCATCGATGAAGTTTCTTGGGATGAAATTTAATTATCATCTAAATGAAAAACGCGTCAATCTAATTTTTAGTAGCAGAAAAAAGTTAGCCTACGTGCATTTAGGTCGGCAGGGTACAAATTCACGACAGTGATGATATTTCTACTGACCGGCTGTTGTTTCTGTTGCTGCTGCTACTTCTGTTTCTGCTTCTGCTGTGGATTGTGTCTACCCAAAAGGGACACTAAGACAGCCAGGGGTATCAAAGAGGGCAGAATTGAGTCACAAAACCCATACGAGAAACACATGGACAAAGGGTGAGGAAAACAGGCTTCCGGTTTTTAATTATTTAAGACTGAAGGCCTAATCTAAAGGTTAATTATCTGAGCTTAAATAAACCATGACCCGCTAGCAAAGTTGTGAGCATTTAAATTTTAACTGAGAACCATATTATCGCTATCAAGCTACACTACCATTTGCTTTACACTGCTATTTAGTATTTACTACCTCGTTGACCTTGTAGAAGTTAGAGGCAATTTAGAGAAAATGACAAAAGGTGACCTTGAGTACTCTAAAACTTTTCTGAAGTAAGACCACAGAGAAAGTCGAAGCATTTGCTCGATGACTTTGCTACTTCATTTTAATCAAACTGAAAATAATTCTTTTGCACTTGAATGAATATTTTGTCACTCCTAAATCGAACATCCGTAAAAAGAGAAAAAATAATGAGAGAAATTCTTTTAAAAGTATGAAAAAGCATCTGAAATCTAACAAAATCGGGAACAATCGGGAACGGCAACGGGAAAAGGAAAAAATGACTAAGGTATCTGCTTATCGATCGGACAGTCGGTGGTTCGAGTCCCATCATATGATCTGTACTCATTACTCGTTGCTTGACGGCCAGGCAACGTCACACAGCCGAGAAAACAAGCATCAAAATTGCTCTTTTATGGTTAAAGTAAGTCTTCGTCAGACACACAACTGTCCTTGTAATAAAGTATGAGCAGGTTGTATGCGGTTCGTTCATTATATTCTTTGATAAAAAAGTCCTCATATAATTTGCAGGCAAAAATCATGGAAAGAGAAGGTGGTCACAGAGCAGCCTCGAAACAACAGCAACAACAACAATAGCAGAACCAAAGAAGAGAAAAAACGCACTCCCACAACCCCTCAAGTGGAGATCAAAGATTCAGACTCCTCAAATGACGAAAAAAAGAGGGAAAAAGGAACGACATGACGCATTCAAGCTCAAAATTGTTAATTATAGGGCTTTGCGATCAACATGCAATCGTGTGTAGAAAAAAACATCGTTAAATATCAAAACTTGCAAGCGCAGTAGTTTTTTCACTCATTGAAATAGCTTTTCCAGAGTCATGAACAAAAAATCCCAGAACTTCACAATAAAAACAATCAGTTATCTTATCGATTTAAAATTAGATACAGACAAGAAATCCAGCCACGAAAACTCAAATTTGAGCGAGAACAACGTCTAAGACTTTTTGAAAACTATTAGCGAAACAAAAAAAACACCTGAATAAATGGAAATTCACTTTTTTCATTAACACATGCTCACCATAGGAGAAGAGCTAGTTTGAATACGACATTGTCGAAAATCTAGACAAAGATGTTGACAACTCATTAGACAATGATGCCTATATGTCCGTTTCTCGGCAGGCCAACAACACTCTACGTAGTCAGGAGAGAGACAGAGGCTCATACAGGTATTATACTTCACTTCGAAATTAAATCTCTTTATCTCAGCTTCTAAAAAAACAAAGCTCGTTTGTTGATCATTTCTCTCGTGTGCGAATGGTCTAACATATTTCACTTTAGTCCCATTTCTCAACTTAAAAAAGAAGTGACAAAAGTAACAATGAAAAAAGTGACTCGTTTTTACTTTGCATTTTCATCCGCTTTACAAATTTGAAAAGTAGTTTTCAAAACCCTATGAACATTGGGAAGCTGAACAGATATACTCTTCTTAACACATTTAATAGGCATCTCTTAATTTAAAAAGATCAAAAAGATCAAGCAGTTGGCCATAATATCATTAAAACTATCATGAAAAGGGAAAATGTTTCTCTTTGTCTTGAACAATTTTCAACGTTTGAGTTTCAACGAAAAAAATATCACCTTAAAGCGCTTTTAATTAAAAAATATTTTAAAATTGAAAATTTTTTAATCAAAAGGACCTGGCATGAAAAAAGAGGATCACAAGATAACTTTTATTTTTAATTCAGAAGCCTATCAATTAAAATCCACCTCTGAAGCAATAAGTCACTTTTCCGCGTCATCTACATTCTTACTATTTTGTTCTGCTTCTTGTGCTTTCCATTTAGCAACCGAATGTAGAAAAAACTTAGTTTATGACTTGAACATTTTCGAAAAACAACCCAGCATATCAATTCGCTTTAAATCATATCAACCTAAGACAAATTCGGTTTATTTGCTAAAAGGAAGGAAAAATGGCGCAACAAAACGTGAAAAACTCTAAATTCGAAGGTGGATTTTGAAGTCCCAGCGGAATACGCAAAATTGACTTTTGATTCTTTTCATCAAAAAAGTGCCAATTAGAGGCAGATTTCAGCGAGCGCCTAAAACGCTATTTTTTGGTCGAAATAGGTGTTTTTTCTTCAAAAATGTGGCCTTTTTGTTTTAAAAAAGTTCGTAGGACGCAGAAATTTTGGTCAAAACACGGTCTTTACAATTTTTTTGAAAATCCCCTAGCCCCCATCCCCCTCTAAAAAATCCTAGCACGCCCCTGGTAAGAATCATAAATTGTTCTTGAAATACGAAGAGCTTTGATTCCATTTATTTTACTTTGAAACTCGAATTTGTAATTTTTTTTTCAAAAACAAGTCGGTATTTTTTCTGTTTCTTACATTCATTGACACTTTTCTAATTGTTAGTCCAAGTCAACGATCGATACTTGTGAGTGATTATTTAATCCAAAATATCCATTTTTCTCATGAAAAAAAATTAACACAAAGGCGACGCCATGCTTAGCAATGCTTTTGATGCAATATTAACATAGCATGGTAAGCTAGCCGACAGAGAATTAGGCTGAGGCAATTGGAGTCGAAATATATATTTGATAACAAATCAAACAATACGTCTACGATAACTTCACGCGCTTGGCTCGAATGAAGTTCAATTTCAGAAAAACTTGTCAAAAAACAATCTTAAGCGTTAAATTCGAGCAACTAAAGCCACTTACTTGCCATAAAAATTTAACCACAAAAAAACCTATTTTTGCTCTTCACACGACACAATAAAATAGGACTAGGTCGATATAAAAAGTCGAAATTACTTCAGATATATGAAATAAAAATCGAAAAATGCTTACTCGACAAAGAATCTGGATCCTGATTATGAAATAAGGGGTCCGGTTTTCACACGATTCTCCCCTCACGAAATTATTGGCACATTTCGCGCCATTCATATTTCGCCGCTCAAATCGTCAATTAAGAAAGCGGCGATTAATTAATTGTTTAAGAAGTAAAGGGCGAAACGTGCGAGGACGAAATGTGTCAAATTTTGAGGGGCAAAAAGTGCTACTAAATTTGAGAGAAGCTAAATATGTGTGAAAATTTTTTTTGAAATTTTCGAATCACGAAATATGTGGTTCGAATCACGAGAGTAAGGGCTTCAATATGATATATCACTCAACCCAGTCTGATGGTTACTTGAGGTACCTGATTTTGTATTAAAAACAAAAAGAACAAACTAAAACACACTCAAATACAAAGTTCCTTACCATTTTCAATGGTCGAAACAACAACAAATTTAATTCTACCGTTGAAATAGACTGAGCATATACAGCAGCTTCGAAAAAAAACCAATTCTAAAGATTTTCTACTCTATGATCTTATATCTTATCTACAGAATTACTTAATTTCATTTTTAATTATTTTGAGCGTATATCAATTGATGCCATCAATGATTTAACCAACTGTAACTGATAAAAGTCAATAGACTATTTTCGAACATCAATGAATTGTTTGAAAACTTTCGAAAGTATAAAAATCCTCAAATCTCGGAAATCAAAAAGACTTTAGCAGTTAAATTTAAAAGCCAAACTTACAACCTCAAAAACTCTGCCAGTAGCGCGACCTAAAAGCGCAGTAGTTTTTTCACTCATTGAAATAGCTTTTCCAGAGTCATGAACAAAAAATCCCAGAACTTCACAATAAAAACAATCATTTATCTTATCGATGTAAAATTAGATACAGACAAGAAATCCAGCCACGAAAACTCAAATTTGAGCGAGAACAACGTCTAAGACTTTTTGAAAACTATTAGCGAAACAAAAAAAAACACCTGAATAAATGGAAATTCACTTTTTTCATTAACACATGCTCACCATAGGAGAAGAGCTAGTTTGAATACGACATTGTCGAAAATCTAGACAAAGATGTTGACAACTCATTAGACAATGATGCCTATATGTCCGTTTCTCGGCAGGCCAACAACACTCTACGTAGTCAGGAGAGAGACAGAGGCTCATACAGGTATTATACTTCACTTCGAAATTAAATCTCTTTAGCTCAGCTTCTAAAAAAACAAAGCTCGTTTGTTGATCATTTCTCTCGTGTGCGAATGGTCTAACATATTTCACTTTAGTCCCATTTCTCAACTTAAAAAAGAAGTGACAAAAGTAACAATGAAAAAAGTGACTCGTTTTTACTTTGCATTTTCATCCGCTTTACAAATTTGAAAAGTAGTTTTCAAAACCCTATGAACATTGGGAAGCTGAACAGATATACTCTTCTTAACACATTTAATGGGCATCTCTTAATTTAAAAAGATCAAAAAGATCAAGCAGTTGGCCATAATATCATTAAAACTATCATGAAAAGGGAAAATGTTTCTCTTTGTCTTGAACAATTTTCAACGTTTGAGTTTCAACGAAAAAAATATCACCTTAAAGCGCTTTTAATTAAAAAATATTTTAAAATTGAAAATTTTTCAATCAAAAGGACCTGGCATGAAAAAAGAGGATCACAAGATAACTTTTATTTTTAATTCAGAAGCCTATCAATTAAAATCCACCTCTGAAGCAATAAGTCACTTTTCCGCGTCATCTACATTCTTACTATTTTGTTCTGCTTCTTGTGCTTTCCATTTAGCAACCGAATGTAGAAAAAACTTAGTTTATGACTTGAACATTTTCGAAAAACAACCCAGCATATCAATTCGCTTTAAATCATATCAACCTAAGACAAATTCGGTTTATTTGCTAAAAGGAAGGAAAAATGGCGCAACAAAACGTGAAAAACTCTAAATTCGAAGGTGGATTTTGAAGTCCCAGCGGAATACGCAAAATTGACTTTTGATTCTTTTCATCAAAAAAGTGACAATTAGAGGCAGATTTCAGCGAGCGCCTAAAACGCTATTTTTTGGTCGAAATAGGTGTTTTTTCTTCAAAAATGTGGCCTTTTTGTTTTAAAAAAGTTCGTAGGACGCAGAAATTTTGGTCAAAACACGGTCTTTACAATTTTTTTGAAAATCCGCTAGCCCCCATCCCCCTCTAAAAAATCCTAGCACGCCCCTGGTAAGAATCATAAATTGTTCTTGAAATACGAAGAGCTTTGATTCCATTTATTTTACTTTGAAACTCGAATTTGTAATTTTTTTTTCAAAAACAAGTCGGTATTTTTTCTGTTTCTTACATTCATTGACACTTTTCTAATTGTTAGTCCAAGTCAACGATCGATACTTGTGAGTGATTATTTAATCCAAAATATCCATTTTTCCCATGAAAAAAAATTAACACAAAGGCGACGCCATGCTTAGCAATGCTTTTGATGCAATATTAACATAGCATGGTAAGCTAGCCGACAGAGAATTAGGCTGAGGCAATTGGAGTCGAAATATATATTTGATAACAAATCAAACAATACGTCTACGATAACTTCACGCGCTTGGCTCGAATGAAGTTCAATTTCAGAAAAACTTGTCAAAAAACAATCTTAAGCGTTAAATTCGAGCAACTAAAGCCACTTACTTGCCATAAAAATTTAACCACAAAAAAACCTATTTTTGCTCTTCACACGACACAATAAAATAGGACTAGGTCGATATAAAAAGTCGAAATTACTTCAGATATATGAAATAAAAATCGAAAAATGCTTACTCGACAAAGAATCTGGATCCTGATTATGAAATAAGGGGTCCGGTTTTCACACGATTCTCCCCTCACGAAATTATTGGCACATTTCGCGCCATTCATATTTCGCCGCTCAAATCGTCAATTAAGAAAGCGGCGATTAATTAATTGTTTAAGAAGTAAAGGGCGAAACGTGCGAGGACGAAATGTGTCAAATTTTGAGGGGCAAAAAGTGCTACTAAATTTGAGAGAAGCTAAATATGTGTGAAATTTTTTTTTGAAATTTTCGAATCACGAAATATGTGGTTCGAATCACGAGAGTAAGGGCTTCAATATGATATATCACTCAACCCAGTCTGATGGTTACTTGAGGTACCTGATTTTGTATTAAAAACAAAAAGAACAAACTAAAACACACTCAAATACAAAGTTCCTTACCATTTTCAATGGTCGAAACAACAACAAATTTAATTCTACCGTTGAAATAGACTGAGCATATACAGCAGCTTCGAAAAAAAACCAATTCTAAAGATTTTCTACTCTATGATCTTATATCTTATCTACAGAATTACTTAATTTCATTTTTAATTATTTTGAGCGTATATCAATTGATGCCATCAATGATTTAACCAACTGTAACTGATAAAAGTCAATAGACTATTTTCGAACATCAATGAATTGTTTGAAAACTTTCGAAAGTATAAAAATCCTCAAATCTCGGAAATCAAAAAGACTTTAGCAGTTAAATTTAAAAGCCAAACTTACAACCTCAAAAACTCTGCCAGTAGCGCGACCTAAAAATGAGACCTTCAAACTGAGATTTATTTGAAACTGTTTTTAGAAACTTTTTAGAAAACTCATAAATCGCCATATCTAAAAAAAATGAATGGAGCAGTCAAACGTTGGGGCCCTACTCGGAACCCCTGTGCGAAATCTGACGGGTCCCTATTTTAGGGCTGCTTATTTTTTCAAATTTTAAGAAAACGAAAACTTTTAACTATTTACTGAAACACAAACTTTTAAATGTTTGAGTTGCAAAACAGGAAAAACATTCGCACTCCATGGGATGCATGGTAAATAGCGTATAGGACTTCGCATTCAGTAATTTGCATTCAGTAATTCGTATGGATAAAGTGGCGTATTTCAACATCGGTATAAAATAATGTAAAATGATGACTTGAGAAGGCAGCATTTCAAACGTAAGCATTTCAAACACGTCAACCCAGGGTCTTTTTAAAAAAGGGCGCAGTAAAAAGCCAGTTACATAATTTATTAAATAGAAAGATAGATAGATAGATAGATAGATAGATAGATAGATAGATAGATAGATAGATAAATAGATAGATAGATAGATAGATACACACATCGAATATGGATGAATAGATTGCTCTCACAAATGCAAAAAACTGGTTATTGTGCCGACCTCTCTTTACAAATTGAAAACAAAAATAGGTTTTTTTTGCGATTTTTTTATTCTTCTTTACTTTTGATACAAGTTGAAAATTTGTCTTTGGTCAGAACATTCTACGCTTCTTGCACAGCAACCGGCTATCTTTGTTTTCAATTAAAACAAGACTGCTCGTATCAGGGCAAAGCCCTGAATGTTCCGACTGCCTTTTAAGGTTTATGGAGCAGTAATAACATTGAGAAATTAAATAAAACAATGAAAAAAAAAGTACAAAAAGATTGATTTCGCTCCATGTAACAAATCAATTACGGCAAATAAGCTTCTTTTAACCCATTTGGAACGATTTCTAAGACGGATCAACTCTCCACTTACGCGTTAAAAGCGCGAAATATATCGCGCGTTAATTGTCCCAAATTGGCCAAAATGGCACTCTTTATACCCCCATAACTTTACGAAAAATGATCACAGGTGAAATATCTTTTCAAATTTGGGATCAGGACAACAATACCTTTCGAAGGATAAAAATTCCGTCAAAAATGGCTAGTTAAAAAGTCGAAATTTGTCTGAAGAAAAAAAACCCACCCCGAGCACAAATATTCCGTTACTCAAAGCACATCAAACTCGCCCCGTTGATCTATCAAAATTATGCAAAATGAGTCAGCTAGGATCGCATCTCGCATATCATTTTTAAAAACAGACGGAAGCATAGCATGTGTGTCGATTAGCATGCCATCCCAATTAATGCAGTTGATTTCTCGCTAATTCAAGGTTGGTGTTCTTTGAGTTTACCATTCTGGATTGACTTCTTGCCTTGGTCAAACAATGAAGAAAAAGTACTTTTTATTCACACTTTTTACGCAGATTAAGAATTTAATAGACAACATCATTTCAGTAGATCTAAATTGGTATAATTGACACCTAATCGCCTATTAAAGCATGCTAAAAAGCGACCAAACGTCGCAATTATAAATAGCAAAAATTGATCGCAAGGCAATTTAATGAGGATTATTTGCTAAGTAGTTCCGCGAAACATTCCATATCGAATCCCACGCCCGCTATGGCATGGCCTTTTGGTTGCTCAGCATTGTCAACTTAATCTATTTCGAATTAGTTCCACAATTAATATAGAAAATTGCTCTGCGACGAATTGTCGCTTTTTCAAAGACTACGAATTGCCGCCTGCAACGAGGCAGTACAACAGTGCCGAAATACAAAAATGCCGAAAAAAAAATTGGTTGAAAAGTGCGTAAAATCATCAAATTTTGGCACTATTGAACATTATTTCATTTTTTGGCTCTGTTATACTTCGGCACTGTTGAACGCCCTCTTCCTGAGACCAATTGTCGCTACACTGCTTATCGTTGTTAAGGACGGGTACCTCCTGTAGGGGGTCTAGGAAATTAGACGATAAGCAAATTAGACGGATGCTACAAAAACGAAATTAGACGGAATTTAATTTTGACAAAAAAGCCGTGAAAAGAAAGGGGCCAACAAAATTTTTTCATAAGAGTCAAGTTTCACAAATACGAAAAGAACATAAAATGTCAATACCTATCAAAACAATTCGTGTAAATGAACAAAAAATGTCAAATCCGAATACTACAAGGCAGTTTTGAATTGAATAAATTATGCATGATTGACTTGTAAAACTTTTGGCTACCGAAATTTAACTAATGTCTACAAACAATTATATTTTTCTCTCACAATTTGTCTGCAAACAATTTTAATTTCTCTCACTTTCGTCTATCTTCCCACAATTGCAGTTCTGCAAAATCGTCTATATTCCTTTTAAGTAGCTCCGTCTAATTTGCTTATCGTCTAATTTCTCAACCCACCTCCTGTAGCAGTAACATCAGCCATGGGCGTGGGGCTCTATATGATTACTTATCAACTGCATTATTCTTAACGCAGAGATACGGGGGCTAGGAAATTAGACGATAAGCAAATTAGACGTGACCAACAAAAACGAACTTAGACGTTAAATTGTTTTTGCAAAACTAGCATTTTAGACGGAAATCAAAGGGCTAACAAAACTTATTGCTTAAAACAAGTTTTCATAATTACAAAAATAATATATGATCCCATTGCATATCAAAATATTTGTCTCAATTGATTTATAAAATGTTAATTTCAAGATTATAAAACATTTTTGAAATGCATAAGTTATACAATTGAGGCATGTGAAAAATGCGGAATGTGAAAATAGCGGCATGTGAAAAGTTGATTTGCATTTAAGAAAGCTGAACGAAAGTTAATTGTAGTCGGTAAACAAATTTCAGACTCGGACAATACAATTACGTCTAATTTCCCATATTTGCAATTTTGCATCGACATCTAAATTCGTTTTTGTTGGTCACGTCTAATTTGCTTTTCGTATAATTTCCTAGGCCCCCAGAGATACAGTAGCGGCTTTGGGAGGGGGTGGGGAAGTGGTGCGGACGCAAAGTCAGCTCTAAGATGTTTCAAAAGGCGACAATAGACACAAAATTCAGATTTCGGCTTTTCCAAAAAACACTGTAAGCCGCTTTGTTTTTAAGTTTTGAAATTAAAATTGAAATCACGCGCGCAATAACAAATTGAAAAAGCCCTTATTTTAGTTAGTAGCAATTCCAATGTTATTTAAAGGGATAAACATCATATGTGCTTGACTGCAAAATAAATAGGGCAACTGTTTTCAAAATAAGGTAAACAGAATTCTATTCTACTATTTACCATTTGAAAGTATATCGAATTACTTTAGAATTTTTAAATACGAAATACTGAAGAAGAGCATTAAAACTTGAATTGAAATTTCAACGTATTTAGCTTATCCATACGGTAGCTCTATGAATGCCAAGGATCTTCAAAAAACTAATCCTCCACGGCTATTGCCTTCATTTCCATTAGACCTATAAACCTGCTATTTCATTTCAGTTATTTTTAGCAGCTCCCACGTGCTTTCACTGTA
Source organism: Symsagittifera roscoffensis (assembly GCF_963678635.1). Taxonomy (NCBI): domain Eukaryota; kingdom Metazoa; phylum Xenacoelomorpha; order Acoela; family Convolutidae; genus Symsagittifera; species Symsagittifera roscoffensis. The sequence continues at coordinate 11,120,185 of NC_087068.1, forward strand.
TGGGTGGTTCTTTTTTTCTAATTAAAAACGGATATGTATTATTTAACCAAAAACTGTTTGATCTTCTATTGCGAATGGTTTTATATTAAATTGACTCCATACATACAGACTATAAAGACCCTGTTTTGCCCAGGCGTGGAAGGCGCCTTTGGAAAAGTTTGGGTGGTCAGAAGGTCGAATCCCCCGAAAGGGATGGGGGGTATAAGAATCTACTGTTACATTTAAGGGACTCTAGCGAACCGCCGAATCTCCAATGCAAATTCCCAGTCGGCAAATTCTTATGAACGAAAAATGCTCAATTTTCAGAAGAAAAAAAGAAAAATTGTCCCAGTAGAAAAAAAAGGTATCAAATTTTTCGCAAGATCATCAAAGTGTATCAACAGTTACCCAAGGAGACGTAAAGACGACTGATAAAAAGTATTTCAGAAAAAATGAAATCGTTTTTTTTTTCATCTGAAGATGAACATTTACACAGAGACGAAGTAGAGCTTCGCAACAAAAGGTTGAAGAAAACACTCACAATATGAGAAATAAAATCGCAGACGTTAAATATTTTTTCAGAAATAGTTATCAAGCGGCAACTAAGCCAAAAAATGTGTGCTAAGCAGTTCTGAAATTATAACATTTTAATCTTTTTGTATTTCAGGAAGAGGGGAGCTTACACGTATATTTTCCTTTAAGCACGGCAAAATTATGCTAATAAGCCGAAAACACAAGTCGAAACCATTCAAACCAAATAAAGCTTTTCAGCGAAAAAAAAAAACAGGAAAATTCCGTGACGTGGTAAATAAACCGACAAAAGAGATAGTCCGACAATAATCAGAAAAGCAATTAAACGAAAAACTTCTTGAAAAAAAATTTTCAGTTTGAAAACAAAACAGGTCCTGACCGCATTAGAACATAGGACATTTGTCATTCCAGGCATAGTCGTTTTCTTCAGGCCAAGTAGGGTGCAGATGGCAAGAAATATCAAAATTAATCAACTGATTTTGTTAATCAAGTTATTCACCTTGAAAAAATCTATATTAAGATTTGATAACACTTGCTAATCAAAAGAGCGATGACAAGAAGTTCAGTTCGAAAACAGATAGCTGTTCTCACTCAACTTAAAAAACAGCCACAAAAAGGAAGACCTTCAGAGTAATTATTAAGTTTATTTACATCAGCTGAATTCTGATTTTTTGTGCCGAACTATTCTCCAAAAAAACTATCAACTCACACCGAGCTCATCTTAATCTTTGTATATATTAAATATCAGATGCATATACCTTGACTAAGAAAATATATGCGCCTCTATTTTTTTTCTTTAAATACCCCTCCTGCCCTCTCCTTTACAGGTCGTCTGAGAAGAGATCGAAATCAGAACGGGGCAGAGACAGGACCAGACAGAGTAGACATCAAGGTGGGGGGAGCAGCAGGGGATCCCGAAGTCCCCCGAAAGACGAAGAGGGCGAAAGAGAGAGGGTGAGTCGGAAATCGAAGAGCCAGCCTCCGGACAGGCGAAAGAGAACAACTGTCAGCAAAGTGGGGTCTTCGATGCGGCCAGAAGAAGAATACAAATAATTCGGAGAAAGATTTCTAAAGGGCTTCATTCTAATGAAAGTTCTGAACGATCGAAAAAATTTGTCATAGTCTCTTACCTAACTGTTACGCTTTCGTTTAGAATTTTGATTTTTTATGAATGCTTCTTTGATTTTTTTTCCAGTGGCCTAACCGGGTTCAATATTTAATCGGAGAATCCTTTACAAAACAAGCAAATTCCCTTCAGACCGAACATAGAAGCACAAAACGCACAACTAGAGAAAAATAAAAATGGCTTTCTGAATAGCATACACTAGCAAGCCTGTCTCAAATTATTAATGTGCTCGCAAAAAGTTAGTTGTTGTTCAAATCAAGCTATGAAACTTTAACAAAATTCAAGTTATTTCATGAATCAAAACGGAGGGCGCAAAGTTAAAAGTTTTCTAAGCAATCTACTACAGATATAAAACTCAGATGACAAAAAAATTAATTTTTTCTGCTGAAGCTATTTAAGCGATGAAACTTCAAATATTTCAAATTACTTCAAGTTATTTCAAGACCGAATCAGTGTGCGATAAGCTCAAAAATTTCTAAACCAGCTATTCCAGCTATGAAACTTTGAAAAATTTCAAAGTCATATCATAGAGCGAACCCGTTGGTGTTAGTTTTTCGAGCAAGCTATTCATGCTATGAAACGTTTTAAGTTATAACATAAAGGGGATCGGATAGCATAAAGAAAAATTGTAGTTTTTCTAAGCAAGCTCTTAAATTTAAGAATCTTTGAAACGAATTGAATCGGATGGCAAACGTTGACGTTTTCATATTGCAGCTAATCAAGCAATGAAATTTAGAAACATTTTAAGCTTTTCATAGAGCAGATCGCTCCGCAAAAAATCAATTGTTTAGGAAGCTACTCAAGCTATGAAATGCTTCAGGTAGTTTCAGGCTAAACCTAATCGCGAAAAGTTTTCTGAGCAAATTATTCAAGCTGTGGAACTTGGCTATATTTCAAGATATTTCATGAAAGGAATCGGATTGCGAATAGTTTAATATTTCCTGTTGGAGCCAAATTAAATTTTTCTAAGCGAAATAATCTAGCAATGAAACTTTGAAAAATTTCGAATTATTTCATAGAGCAAATCAGTGCGCAAGTTGTTTTAAGCAAGCTATTGAAGCTATGAAAATTCGAAATACTTCAAGTTGTTTCTTAGACCGAAACGTTTCGTTTTTGTGAATGAAGCTATTCAAGCTTTAGATTTATAAAAAATTTCGTGTTATTTCAGAGACCGAATCAGTTTGCAAAAAGTTCATGTTTTTCATAAGCAAACCACTCGAGCTATGAAGCTTTGAAATATTTCAATTTAATTTACAGACCAAATCGGTTCGCGAAAAATTCAAGCTATGAAACCTTGAAATAATCCAAGTTGTTTTAAAGGCCGAATCGTGTTGTTTGCAGAAAGCTTCAGCAAGCTAAATAGTTCAAGTTATCTCATAGATCGAATCAGTTCGCAAGAGTAAAGGGTTTTTTAGCAAGCCATCCCAGCTATGAAACTTAGACACAATTTAAGTAATTTCATAGACCGATTCGGCTCGCAAAATGTACTTCTCAGCATTTCATTGAAGCCATAAAACTTCCAATTTTTTAAAAACTTTATAGGTAGAGCAAATATTTTTGCAAAAAAAATTACTATGGAAGCTATTCAAGCAAGGAATCTTTAAAATATTTCTAAGCAAACTATTCAAGCCATGAAACTTCGAAAGATTTCAAGTTACTTCATAGATCTATTGGGTTCGCAAAAAAGTTCGATTTTCCAGAGCAAGCTATTGAAGCTATGAAATATCGAAAAATTTAAAGTTGTTTTTTTTTTAAACCAAATTGGTTCGCGAAAAACAAAAGTTTTTCTAAGCAAGCTATTTAAGCTATGAAACTTTGATTTATTTCAAACTATTTCATAGACCGAATCGTTTTACGAAAAGCCTAAGTTGTTCTTAGCAAGCTATTAAAGCTCTGAAACTTTGAAATATTTCAAGATATTTCAAAAGGCAAATCAGTTTGCAAAAAATTTGCTTAGAAAAGGTTTACGAAAAGTTTTGCTTAATTAAGATTTTTTGCAAAACGATTCGGTCTATGAAATAGCTTGAAATATTTCAAACTTTTTCTGAGCATGTTATTCATGCGATCAAACTTCGAAAAAAAAATCAATTTGCTTCATCAAAGTGTCATATGTTTTCTAAGCAAGCTATTGAGGCGATAAAGCTTTGATTTCTTTCAAAATTTTTCAAAGCGCAGATCGGTTTGCAAAAAACTAGTTTTCTTCAAAGAGGTTGCTGTTTGTAGTTGGCTCATTTCAGAATGAAATCTATCTGAAAATGCAAATTTTCGGAAAAATGGACATGTACTGCGTAGCCTTGAAAATGAATTGAGTTCCTCTGGTCTAAAAAAAAACATTCCAAACTTAAGAAAGTTTGAAAGTTCTTGAATATTCTTGGTCTTCTCTTAAGCATCAAGCCTAAAGAGTTTTTTAAACGTTGTATTCGACATAGCAAAAACAGTGCGTTCAGTTAAACATTGGGTCCATAGCGCATTCCGACTTTCATTTTATGTATAATATTGCCGAAAATTCAACTGAGGAAATGAGCCGAAAAAAAACCAACATAAGATAGCCCGATAATGCTCCATTTTCATAAAGCAGATACATTCCAGTTTCCAGAAAGTGCAATAAGGACTGACCATTTTCGTTCCAAGCAATCCAGGTAGCGTTCGGGAAAAATAGTAAATGGAATTTAATCTTAAAAAAACTAGACTGCGCCTATCAAGGCAAAGATTTAAATGTTCCAACTGCCCATTGAGATTTAAAGATTAAGTCATCTTTCAGAGAAATTCGAAAACTGAAAAAAAAGAAAAAAGAAAACAAATTAACACTTAATCGGATTTTCCAAAATTATATCCACCACACGCTATTAAAAGCACAAAGTTATGTAAATTCGCGTCTAACGATATTTTATTAGTTGTAAATACTGCCCCAAACCAAATTGGAATAATTTCTGAGCCAGATAAAGTAACCGCATATGTTTTAATAGAAGGAAAGTTAAACATGAGCAGCAATTTCGATTATTCGTTCAGAATTGAGATTTTGCAAATGCTTTTTTGATTTTTTTTATTATTACCACAGGCATAAATCATGTGAATTATGTATTCCGATAACCATTTACAAAATAAGATCAAGCAAAATAAAACTAGCCAAATTTCAGAACTTGAAGCTGATTCGCAAGAAAAACGTGCAAAACAGCCGAAATGGAACTTGAGGAAAAACCCCAAAACGGTTTCCTTCTTCTGAAAAGTTTGATCAAAAAACAAAGCTGGTATCTATTTTTCAAAACTAGAGATCTCCATGCGTTTATATTAGAAGAGTATCACAAAGCCCGTGTAGAAAAGTTTCCTTCTCCTGAAAGTATGATCCAAATATTATATCTGGTATCTTTTAATTCGAATGGCAGGAAAACGTTTGTCCTAGTCTCTGACCTAATTGCTACGCTTTCATTTCGAATTCTGATTTTTTTGAATGCTTCTTTGATTTTTAATGAATTCCAGCGGCCTAACCGGAATTATCATTTAATAGGAGAATCTTTTACAAAATGTGCAAAAAAATTTCAGAGCAATCATTAAGTAAATTTAGCTCAATTAGCAAGCTTGAAGATGATCCTCGCAAGAAAAACTTACGGAAATGAAATTTGAGGAAAAATCCAAAAAAGGTTTCCTTCTCCTGAAAAGTTTGATCCAAAAAACAAAGCTGGTATCTATTTTTCCAAACTCTATGCGTTTATGTTACGAGAGTATCACAAAGCCCGGGTAATTGAAAAGAAAAAGAAACTCATGTAATTTTAATCTTAAAAAAAAAAACATTTTTTTTTAGGTAAAACCAGTTTTGCAGAAAAAAAATTCATCAAACCGAGTTGTAAAAATTCAACTAATTTAAAAAGTGCAGAGGGGAACGTTCAATTTCTGTTTCCCTTAAATTGACGCAAAAATAGGTCACTAAGCTACTAAAAAATCGGCCGAATAAAGTTTTGAATCGAACAAAAAAAATTAAAATAGGAAACACGAAAAAAGGTACAGCAAATTTCAAATTCCAGGAGTAAAAAAAAATAATGAAAATTGCGTGCAGCTATATAAAAAAAACGATTCCAAGAAGAAGCAACTAAACCGAAAAAAAAACATAAGAGGACAATTAATAGGCCGAAAGTTTTATTTGTACAGAATATTTCTTATTTGAAAAAAACAAGCCCGGGTCAGATTCGAACAAAGGCCCTTTGTGTCCTACGCGTACTCGTTACCTCCAGGCTAAAAGCGCGAGGAACGCTAGGAAATTTTAACACAGAGGCGAAGCGAGAACACGACAAACAGCAGCTCTAGAATTCTAAAAAGTGCAATAAGAAAAAGTAAACATAAGCCTCGAATTAAAAAAATTTCGGCAAGGTCTCGGATTCGAACCTACGACCTACAGTTACCAAGAAAATATGAGTCTCACGAACTTACCACTCAGCCACGGACGCTTAGTCTAGCCTAAGCAATATCCCCAAATAAAGCCGAGAACAGATGCTATGAAATTTCCAATGCTACAGATCGTGATTATAACAAAACGGCACACAAGTGAACTCTTTTAATGAACACTTTTATTTGCGAGTTAGATTAGAAAAAAAGAAGGTTCGTACTAAAACACTAGCTGCTCGCTAGCGTAATTATTTATGAAACAAGGTATACCACTGGAGATGAGTCCAGAAGCCCAGATGAGTCCTGTGAACAAAGTTATATACGTGAAAAAAAGGTCTAGTACCCGATTGCAATACATATGCATATCGTTATTTACTCAATCAAGGAAGCAAATAATCCGCAAGCTAGAACAAAATGGCATTCTGAATAGCAAAATTACCAAAACTCGAACTCTGTGGCGGAAAATGAGCCAAAAACACGCAAACACGCAAATTTCATCTTTCTAAAGCAGATACACTCCAGTTTCCGAAAGTTTCAAAAACAATATGGCCCGACTCTTTTTTGCTTCAAGTGTTCCAGCTAATTCTGCTAATAAAATTGAACTGCTCCTATCAGGGCAAAGATTTGAATGTTCCGACAGCCCATTAAGGTTGAAGGATTATGTCATCTTTTTGTGAAATTCGAAAAATGAAAAAAAAATTACAGACGGAAAGCTGCGCTTGACAAACACTTGCGAGTACACGACCAAAAGGCAGCACTATCAAGGGAAAAAAGAAAAAGTAGAAGTAGGCCTCCAATAAGCAAAATCTTGGCTACATATGCTAATAAATTGCCAATTTCATGCAGCAGAAGTAGCATCAAATACAAAAAGACACAATTTTGCATGCAATAAATTGGAAAACATGAAGCCAAATTATGTGTAAATTATGCAATTCAAAAAAATTGCGAGATACATTGAGTTGGAAAATTTTTGAAATCGAGCTTTTCATCATTGTACTGCTGTTCGAAAAAACTTTTTTCGTTTCATTTGATGAAATGAAATGCATCAGCTGTGTAAACTTTTTACTAATCAATTGTGAAAGCACATGAAATTATACTGCTACCGCAAAAGTATACTTGGTACTTATACCAAAAGTAGCACTTTTAATTGCGACTTAGTTGGAAAAAAGAAAGTTCGTACTAATGCACTTTGTTTCGGAAGCGATAAAGACTGAAAGCAATTAGAAAAAAATTCAGTTTTATTTAAAAAAACATGTCCTCCACAAGCTATGTAAAGCACAAAGTTATGTTAATTCGAGTCTAACAATGTTTTAATAGTTCCAAATATTGACTCAATCTAAATTGGAAAAACTTCTGAGCCGGATGAAATAACCGCTTATGTTTTAATAGAAGGAAAAGTATCGCGCGTAAACTATATCAAATTGGCATTATTTCCAAACCCTCATTTACTTGTGAAAATAAAATATCCCAAATGAAATATCTCTTTAAAATTGAGCTCAGTGCAGCAATGCTTTTCAGATGGTATTATAACGAAGTTCAAAAGTGGATCGTTAAAAAGTTTATATTTGCCTGAAAAAATCACACTGCGCACAAATATTTCATTCTTTTTTTCGGAATTCGCAACAATAAATTGAACAGTCCAAAAGAATCATGGGAAAAAATTTCTTAAGGAAAAGTCTAGTGCCCTGTAGTAATTGCAACAGTTAATGAAGTTAACCAAGTATTCAATCGCGGGACTATAATGAAACCTTCTGACTGTAACATAACTACAAAAGCAAACAAGGAAAGCCGGTTGCTACGCAAGTAGCTCAGATTATTGCCACCAATATTTTGAACTAATATTTTATTATTACTTTTCAAACAACTTTTCATTCTCCATTCGTAGTGTTTTTAGATAAACGGTCAATTAAAAACGGTAAAGCTAATGGAACAATATATACATAAACAAGACTGCTCGTATCAGGGCGAAGCCCTGAAAGTTCCGACTGCCTTTTGATGTCTATGGAGCATTAATAAGATGAAAATTTTCAAAGTAATAAAAAAAATTTTAAAAAATTTTGAAAAAATTTGAGATTTTATGTAAAAACATCCCCCCACACGTCATATTAAGTACAAAGTGATAAATTTTGCGCCTATTAACAAATCAATTATGGCATATAAGCTTCCTTGAACCAATTTGGAACGATTTCTAAGACGGATTAAACCTCGCTTACGCGTTAAAAGCGCGAAATTTATCGCGCGTTAATTGTCCCAAATGGCCATCTTTAAGCCCCCATAACTTTACGAAAAATGATCACAGGTGAAATATCTTTTCAAATTCAAGCTCAAGACAACAATAGCTTTCGAATGATATAAAAAAATTGCGTCAAAAACGGCTAGTTAAAAAGTCGAAATTTGTCTGAAGAAAAAAAAAACCCACCCCGAGCACAAATATTCCGTTACTTTCGTATCGAAAGTCGGAACAATAATTAAAAATTGATCGGTGTTATTCAGTCTCCGAGTAATTTAGTAAACAAAAACAGAAAAAATCGGATCCTTTTTTCACGACAATGAGAAAACTCTGTTTGAAATCCGAATCACAAATGAAATTGCTCGTCGATGATACCACACTTGATATTACGAGACGTTGTTGAAGAAGTCAATTTGGGTCGAAAAAACACCGTACGCTATTTGTTCCTTCCCGTTTATTTTTTGTGGCAAAAACTAGTCGTGATTGTCGAAAGACTGACGAATGGAGTAAAAAAATTTTCCCACTCCCTTTAGTTTTTACACCAATATTATACCCTTTCAGTTTATACTCCAATACACCCCTATAGCTGATGCAAGCAAACTCTGATTATAAAAAGGCAATGTAATAAATTACTGCAATGGAAATTTGAACTTGCATTGGAAAAAATTACCTTGCATTGTAACAATATCATCTATTGTGTAAACCACAGAATTTCTATCCACGATGTGAGAGATCAACATGTGAGCTGTTCAGCTCGTTAGGCAGAACGGTCGAAGTGTCAAGTATCTAAGTTGTTGACATTTTTGATCCAATTGCTACCTGACTTCCTATGCTACAAAGTCACAATCGAAGGCCGATATGCAACCAGCGGCTGGATAACAACTCGTAAGAGGCCACAAATCGAAACAATGATAGCTGGTTGCTGTATAAAAAGCACAGAAAGTTCCGAACTCAATCATAAAAAGGCATGTTCGAAATCGTGGTGTAATGAGGACCTGAATGAATGATTAGAAATTAAGCATATTCAAAAAAAATTGGCCATATTCGACAACCGTTTTGAATCAAACAATGATTAGAAAAGCAAAACAGTAATTTTTCGCAAAAATTTTTTCCTCAGAATTAGCTGAAAAACTTCGTTTTCCTGATGAGGATAACAAGTATAATTCGGTATTTTTTGGTTTATACAGAAGCATATTGCATATTGCATATTAGACCACAAATCAAATATTTCAAACTAGTTTTTTCTCGAAGCCGAGAAGTTTTCTAGGATTTTTTATATGCTTCGAATCACGATTGAAAGAATTTTAAAATGATGCATCATTCGAACTATTCCATGAAGTATTTGCGGCACCTGCTTTTGCGTGAAAAACAAAGATAGCCGGTTGCTGTTCAAGTAGCACAGAATGTTCCGACGATAGTCTCAGAAATACAACAACAAAAATTTTCAAAGTAGATTCGTTTTTTTTTCGGCTTGGTGTGATGAAAAGAGCTGAACGAAAAACTAGAGACTAGGCATATTCGACAATAATAGTTAAAAAGGGAAAATCAAAAGGAAATTTTGTAGAAATATGACTCGAAAAACTATTTTTTTAAAAACGAATGCAGTTTTTTTTGAACTTTTGCTTCCAAAAAGGAACTAAAAGACTATAAAAAACTAACGTTACTCAAGCAAAACCAATTTGTTACGTTTTATTAAGCAATTGTAAGCTTTTAAGCCATTAAGATAAGCTATTAAAGGCTTGCTCGCTTCTCATCACCTTATTTGATCTAAGGGCTTCAATAAGATATATAACTTAACTCTCTCAAATAAATATTTGTAATAACTGATTTTACGTGGAAATAACAAAAGAAAAAACTAAAACACACCCGAATACTAAGTTCCTCCCCACTTTTCAAATGGTCGGAACAAAAAGACACTGAAACACAAGCGATAGCTCAGTGGTCCGAACAACAAGAGACAATTCGTATCACGAACGGCAATTTCATCACCTCTAATCTTGGGTGTGTTTGTTTGCAGTTCAACTTACCGTTACAAACTGTCGCCTGTTACGAATTCTCTCGTTTTTCCGAGACAATTATTCAGTATTTCTCGTTTACCATGCAAAAAAATAGCACAAAAAACGAAGACGTTCGAGTGAAATATTATATTAAAGCTCTTCTAAAATTATTTAAAAAATCCAACTGTCGAGAAAAACCAGTTTGAAATTTTTGATTTTTCATCTAAATTCGAGCGAGTAAAGCGAGCGAGCACGCTTATTTAAGCTTAATTTAGGCCGTTTCGAAACTTATTCATGCTTAAATTTTAATTTTACCCGAGTTAAATTAGTTTATCGAGATTTTTGATGCCATTTCGGGAATCCAAAACATCAAAAATTCAAAAAAAAATTATGCAAAATCGAAAAAAAAAAGATTTTGTTTTTGTTTTTCTTGCCATTTTTCTTCAAAAACTGTTGTCCTATTTGCCCAAACTACTACGACTGTCGAATATGCCTAAATTGTAACTTTAAGTCAGATCCTTTCATCACACTAAGCAAAAAATAAGGACACTACTTTGAAAAAAAAAAACGTTTTTTTCTTGTTCTTTTTTAAAGACTATAGTCAAACTAAGAACATTCGGAGCTACTTGCACAGTAACCAGCTATCCTTGTTCAATTAAGTAAGCATAACTAAATAAAAACCTGTGCGAGAGGTTGGTATGTGGACTTGCGTGGGAGAGAGCATTGTTGAACCTCCTTTAGATTGTGGAGTTCTTTAAACTTGGAGATTTCCTCGCACGTTTGTGAGTAACGCTCATGGCCTGTAAAATATTAACAGCTGCTGAGTTTCATTCTAAGCCATTCGTCTACGTCATTCTAAGTCATCATTCCTTGTATTAAAAACTTCGTTTTACCCCAGTAAAACTTGTTTCGGAAGCTTCATTTAGCGCTTCCTTGGCAGCAGAGTTAAAATCGAAAAAAGATAGTAATAAATTTAGAACTTTTGTTATTCATTATTTATGTTTGTTATTCAATTTGTCAATTATGCTTAATGCACTGGTGCTCTACGCGGTGCTATTAATTTCTCATTTTCATGACCAAGAGCAAAAAAAAAACTATTAACTTGAGAAAAATTGTAGTTTTTTTATGAATGCGTTCCTAACATTATTTGCTAGTTTCACAGCAACCGACTTGCTCGTCAAATAGCACATAATTTATCGGCAGCATGGTTCTATCAAATTTTCAAAACATTTCTTATTTTTTGTGAGTAGAAACTTAGTTGTTATTCTGATCCAGCATTTCAAGTATTGAAACTTAAAACAATTTTATATTAATCCAAGACGTAAACCGGTTTGATAAATTTGAAACTTCATAGACTGAATCAGTTCGTGAAAATATCAGGTTTTTCTAATCAAACCACTCAAGCTATCATAAAGCAAATCGGTTGGCAAAAAGCTTAAAATTTTTCTTTGGGGCCATTCAGGTGGTGGAGCCTTTCATGCGGTGGAAGTTGTTCTTTTAGACCTCATCATTTTACGAAAAACTTAAAATTGTTTTTCTTTGCAAGCTATTCAAGAAATTTTATAGACCGAAGTGTTCCGCTACAAATTCAGTTTTCGAATCAAGCTAATCAAGCAATGAATATTTCAAGTTGTTTCTTAGACCAAACTGTTTTGCGAAAAGTCAAAGTTGCGAAGAGTTGAAGTTTTCTATGCAAACAAATCAAGCAGTGAAATACTTTAAGTTTTTCCGCGCAAGCTATTCAAGCAATGAAATAATTTAAGTCAATTTTTGAAGTTCTTTCATAAAGTGAATCAGGTCGCGAAAAAATTAGAAATTCCTAGCAATCTATTCAGTGATATAGCTCAGAACATTTCGAGGTTATTTAATGAAGCAATTCGGATGACGAAAATTTAAATTTTACTATTGAAGCCATTCAAGCGCTGAAACTTTGAACATTTCAGCTTATTTCATAGACCGAATCAGTTCGCGAATAACGCAAGCTATTCAACTTATGAAATTTTGAAAAATTTGCAGTTCATTTATAGACCAATTCGATTCGTGAAAAATTCAAATTGCTTTTAGGCAAGCTAATAAAGCTATGCCTATTTGAAATATTTTAAGTTCTTTCTTCGACCGAATCATTTTAATGAACGTTAAAACTTTCATATGCAAGCTATTCAAGCACTGAAACATTGGAAAATTTCTAGTTATTTCATTGAGCGATTTGTTCGGCAAAATGTTCGAACTTTTCTATGCAAGCTGTTCAAGCGATTTAACATTGAAACCTTTCAAAGTTTGACTTTGAAAACCAGTTAATTCATGAAGCGAATCAGTTGACGAAAAATTTTAGTTTTTCAATTTAAGGTATTTAAGCATTGAAAATTTGAAATATTTCAACTTGTTTAATAGACCGAATCACTTTGCGAAATGATCAGATTTTATTAATCAAGCTTTTGAAGCTATGAAATTTGGAACTATTTCGATTTGCTTCTAGACCAAAACATTTTCTAGACCAATCAGTAGGCAAAAATTTTAAGTTTTTCTTTTGAAACCATTATTCAAGTTATTCCATATATCAAATAGGTAATTTGTCAGGCTAGCTATTTAATCTGTGAACTTTTTCAAGTAATTTCATGGAGCGAGTCAGTTTACACGCAAGCTATAAACGGTCTGTATTTAGTAGACAAAATCGGCTCGCGAAAAGAATAAATTTATCTAGGCAATCCATTCAAACTATGAATTATATCAAGTTTTTTTAAAGACCAAATCGGTTTGCGAAAGTATAAATTTTTCTCAGCAAGCTTACTCGATTTATAAGACTTCAAAACATTTCAAAATATTTCGTAGCGGAAATAGGGCCAAAAATTGGGTTATTTCAGTAAAATAATTAAAATTATTTCGCAGTGCGAATCGGTTCGCAAAATATTTAAGGTTTACCTAGCAAACTATTCAAGCACGGAAATAATTTAAGTTGTTTTATAGACCGATTCATTTAGCAAAAACTTTTTTAAACAATCTTTCAAACTTTTTTTGCAAAAATTTTTTTTTAAACAACCCATTCAAGCTAAAAATTGATGCATCTTTTTTTTTCAAAGACCAAATCGGTTTGCCGAAATTTAAATTTTTCTACGCAAGCTATTCAAGCAATGAAAAAATTCAAGTTGTTTCATGGCGTGAATCGTTTATCAAAAAAGTAAATTTTTCTAACCAAGCTAATCACGCAATTGAAACTTGAAACAGTTCAATTTATTTCATAGACCATGTCTGTTCGAGTAAACTTCATTTTTTTCTAAGCAGGCTGTTCAAATTGAATCGAGTGCATTTCGTTCATAGTTTCAGAATTTTTCAAAAAAGTTGTAGAATATTTCAGATTTTAGACTATAAGATGGTCGCTCTAAATGATTCTTAGACGTTCAGGACGCTCTGATTTAAACGCTGCGCTCGATAGTCCCTGCAACATTAGGTCTCATGCTAAATTGATGTCATTCGTTTAATATATAAGATAAGATAAATCACTGAATAATTCAACCGCTTTACTTGCACCAAATGATTTGTCAAATTAACAATATATAGTCATAGAAACAAAAAACTTGCAACATTAGGTCTCATGCTAAATTGATGTCATTCGTTTAATATATAAAATAAGATAAATCACTTAATAAGTCAACCGCTTTACTTGCACTAAATGATTTGTCAAATTAACAAAATATAGTCCTAGAAACAAAAAACTTGAATCCTTTTTGTCAACAGAAAGTAAAATTTTCCACTGCTTTAATAACGATCGAACCACCGTTAGCGGTTAATATGAGACATCACTCTACTTCATAGGACGTGTCTTTGAACTACGTGATTACGCAAGAAAAGACACACGAGACGCCTTAGCTTCTACAGCCGTAACAAAGCATTTGATTGTCGAGAACAGTATTAGGTCTAAACATTTTACAGAGAAAACAAGAAACACGAAAAGAAAACCAAAACTTAACATACAAAATGTCGAAAACAAAAAAGATGCCTCCCACTACGGGTTTAAACCTTCGCACATGAAACATCGAAATTTCATTTCAAGTGCCCTAACAAAATGCGCCATCTCGCTATAATTACCTGAATAACTATAACCAGGATCCAAAAGAGCCAATTTGGTGGCGCTAAAAATTGCGTCTTGGGTTTCAAAAAGTTTGGATTCATAAAAAACACAAGTGTGCTTGTTCATTAAGACTTTAAACCAAAGAAAAGCAGAGTAAAAATGCTTGTTGCAAAAATAAAGTATCATTTCTCAGACCAAAAAAATTATCGGACCAAAAATTTCCCTGAAGAGCTAAAAAGCTCGTATTATGGTCTTGATCTTTATCTGGCTCATTAGAACTTCGAGAAACACTATCGATAGAAACAGAGGTGCTTGAAGCCAACTCTTCAAATTTTAAGTTCAAACTATAGCGTGACTCGCATTGCGGAGCTTCAAACAGAACAAAGGTTGCAAAAAGGAAAAATGAAGAACTGAAAAAATGCTTCCTGAAACAATTATTAAAAAAAGCAACAAAAATTATTCTAACCGCAAACAAAGATTCCAAGCTTCGCAAACACTAGTGAGAACACGACAAGAAGCAGCTCTACAAAGTGCAATAAAAAAACAGAAAAAAAATTCGGCTACGTCTGAAATTCGAACCTGCGACCTTGATATAAAACAGTCTCTCACACTAACCACTCAGCAATGGACGCCTAATAGGAACAAAACACTAGCCACAAACAAAGCAAAAAACAGATGCTATGGAATTTCCAATGCTACAGTGAAACTTCCAAATAAGTGAACAGTTTAAATGAACAACTTCATGTGCGAGATGGGTTAGAAAAAATAAGGTTCGTGATAATACACTAAGCTGATTGCAGTGTGAATAGACAAGTCAATACAACGGAGTTTTCTATTTCATGAATTGAACGATTTTAAACAAAATCAACTTTAAGGCTGTTAATGACTAAAATGGTAATATCTCCCTGCGTTTCAATCAATTTCAAAACCGAAAAAAAACACCAATAAAGCCGACAGCGTACATGTGCACTTTCCATATTTTTAACAAGCACAAAATTGAATAGTATATTTTGTATAACAATTGATTTCTTATATGCGATTTGAGCTTAAATTTTGTAAGCCCGTCTATATATATCATTTGCAGCCATAAAACCAGCGTAATCTAAAATTTAAAATCAAACCTTTTTTAAACTTATTCTTAAGCATTGAGTCTTAAGCATCGATGATTTTTTTGAATTCAGAAAAACATTGAAAAGTTTTGAAGAAACACTTCAATCATCATATCGCGGTAACCAAAACTTTTTGCGTAAAAATAATTGGAGGCCACGTTTTCAGTACCAGGGAGTATAGGGTTAAAAACCTAGGGTTAAAATTTTGTGAAATATTTTTTTGAATTAAGTTTTAGAAAAATCAATAAAAAATATCACATCTCAGAAACTAAAAGTATTCAAGCAGTCATAATTGGACGCAAAAAAATGGAATATTTAAAATGGAATAGTCTGTGTTAAAAATTTTAGCATTGGCTGTACTTAATAGCTGGTTATTGTTCCGACTTTCGATACGAAAGTAAGGGAATATTTGTGCTCGGGGTGGGTTTTTTTTTCTTCAGACAAATTTCGACTTATTAACTAGCCATTTTTGACGGAATTTTTTATATCATTCGAAAGGTATTGTTGACCTGAGCTTAAATTTGAAAAAATATTTCACATGTGATCATTTTTCGTAAAGTTATGGGGGTTTAAAGATTGCGATTTTGGCCAATTTGGGACAATTAAAGCGCGATATGTTGTGCGCTATTTACGCGTAAGCGGAGATTTAATCCGTCTTAGAAATCGTTCCAAATTGGTTGCAAGAAGCTTATTTGCCATAATTGATTTGTTACAAGGAGCGAAATCTATCCTTTTGTACCTTATATGGCGTGTGGGGCGATGAATTTATTAAAAAATTTCAAATTTTAGAAGAAAAAAAATTTAATTCTATTTTTACTACATTTTTTTCATGTTATTACTGCTTCATAAAGCTTAAAAGGCAGTCGGAACATTCAGGGTTTCGCCCTGATACGAGCAGTCTTGTTGGTCTTATGTACACACTGCAATAAGAGAACACTCTCAAAATGAACACTAATATTTGCTACTTAGGTTGGAAAAAGGAGATAAAAAGGAGACTTTGCTTGTGTAACCATGCGTATGATTCAACCATGCTGATTACCATTTGAATATTCTGTGGCCAAAGTTATTTACGCGAAAAAAGTTTAGTGCCCGATTGCAATACCCTTGCTTATCCGCAAGGGTAATCACCAAAATCATCATATCTCGTGAACTAAAAATAATTGGGCAGTCCAATTTTGAGGCTAGATTCGCAACCCTGGGAAAATCACGAAAGTTATCACCATAGGGTTGTTTATTTCAGACAACGTCAAATGAACACTGAAACAAAAGTAACACTGTGTGCGTTGTGCATCAAAAACTTTGCCACAGATGTATGGTAATTGTACATAGGCATTCTAACATGTCGAAATAGGCACTTCTTAAAATGTTTAAAAAGGAAAGCCAAAAAAATAATTCATAGATGATCTATATACATCTAAAAAAGGATCAATTGAGCAATATTCCCCCTGAATAACCATTAGAGCTTCCCCTTCCCCAAATAAAACTCACAAAAAATAATTCAAACTATTGTCAAACGGTTATCAAGATGCATCAAGTACCTATTGAGTTATCTCAAACGCGGAAATGGAAAATGATCGCTCACTTTATCTCTTAACTAGTCTTCAATATTTATGCTACTTCTTTAACACTCCATATGAAAAATTTATTTTGTACGAAGTTAATTCAGAAAAATAAAAATTTCATAAACATTACTAAGAAGAATTCTCAAGTATTGCGTGTAAACAGGCTTATTAGCACCAAAGAGGTACATGTGCAGAAAGTACCGAGCATGCGAACCCACCAAAACTACTTTCAAGACTTTTTCAAAACATCAGATTTCTTTTTTCCAAAATGACAAAACTTTATTTTGAAAATCTCTATTTTTTCTTTGTTTCAAATTCATTTATGTATCCCGTGCAATTTCAGCCAAAAAAATTGAAACTATATTCGCATACTCCTTTTAAATTCAGCAGAAGAAGCAACTAAGTCACATGATAATTGAAAATGAATGCGGTGAATTACTAAGAATTGCGTGAGACATTATGAGTCCATTTCAGTCCTCTAAGCAATCCGACTCATTACATTGATGGTCGTAAAAAGCTTTCAGTGAGTAAAGCAAGCTAACGTGTAGTCTCGCAATGCACACTAGAAGGTTGATTGCAAATCGCTCGTGTTTCGAGAAACATTTCAGGGACTCGTTTATAAGTGTATCGGTAATACGGTCCGGGTAACACGCAGCCGCTTTGACGAACAACTTCAAATCCACCTTCAACACTTTGTTCACGTTTTCGTGATCAAAATCCTGGAACTGAATTCCGAATAAAATGTGAACATAGTTCCAAATATGGTCTTTGAATTCGTCTGAGAACAACTGAAGAGTTGATGTTGATTTGATCAGGTCGTCAAAAGAGGAAGCAACTGATTTGGCACCGCTTTTTGAATTTGTCGAGGGTAAAAGTGACGATACTAAAGAATATCCGTCCGTTTCCCAATTAAATTGCTCGAATAAATTGTAAGGTTGGTGAACTTTTGGAGTGGAGCTTTCAGTGCCTTCGTATCTTGAGACCCCGAACATACAACCTATACGACCACGCTCAAACTCCCTACTCGATTTTTCGGTTCTTCTCGGTTTGAAGTCCGAGTACTGCGTTTCTAGATTATCAGTGACGAACTTGGACGCTTCTGTTACGAATTCTCTGGTTTTGATTTCAGTCGCACTTTTAGACCTCATACGTCTAAAGTATTGCAGCAAGGTTTTGTGGTTGCCAGCATTACACGTTAAAGGCGACTCCGAACAATTAATACCTGGAAACAAAACCGAAACTGCATTTTAGAAAACAATTCAAAATTCCAGTTTAAAAGTCAAAACTATATTTCGGAAAACAACAAAATTCCATTTTGAAAGCATACAAGTGGATACGCTCTCCGTGACTCGATCTGTCTTGCTACTAGTTTTTCTGATAAATCAACTTAAATTCCGAAAAAATGAAGATATCGTTTGGATTGGTTTCAATATTTACCGCGCACCTCCACGAACTTTGTCTTTACAATAACAAAGAATATTCCATCAATGTAGTGGTTGAATAAAAATTCAGAAAATAAATCGAGATTCGGTAAAAAAAAGGATCTTAGTAAAAAAGGATCTTAAAGAAATAACCTCGCTTGGATTCCATTTCGTCTACCAGCGGCACTTCGAATGCCACTTCTTTGATCTTGGCCGTCATCTGTGACGAAGTCTCCACTAGCGTGTCGAGAGAGATGTCTTTTGAGATTACAATTGTGCAGAAACTGTGAAAGAAACAGAGAACCAGAGTTGCATGCAGTGCTTCTGAGTTGCTCCAGTTGAGTGCAGCTAATTCGGCGAAACTGGCCGCCGTGACTTTCCAGGGGTGATGTGCTAACATGATGTTGAGTTCGCTGAGAGCCTTAAGACAGTGATGCTCATTTCACAGATTTTACGAAAAAAAATTCATTTATAAACTATTACTATTCCTTGATTTTGGATTATGCACTCCCTATAACACGTGCAAGTGGTGAAAAATTAAAAACCATGGGTTCAACAATAGATCGAAAAATGAACCTTTAAGAGACCGGGAAATATTTCAAACAATTGGCTGGAAATGCATTTCAGATGTTTGTATCTCAAAAACTTGATTGCCTCATAAAACCTGCGAGCGTATTATTTAAAACATTCAAATTCGGCAGATTTCCTGACATTGATTTAGGCATATTAATTCCTTTTTAAAATAACAAATAACTACCGATATTTTTGTGTTAAATAACTTTTAAAAGCGCTCGTAACTTTTCTATATATAACGTATACGCCACTCTGTTGTCATTCTATTAACCTGGTTGCAAACGGAAGTGAATTCTATAGTATGTTTTCACAATTGATGCAAGCTCATACACTGTCGTACCAAGTTAACACTTCAGGCGTTTTGGGTTAAGGATTTTAACTTGGTTCTAAGTTTCATTTATCAGCCAATCAGGATCGAATATTTCACACACAGCGACGCTGAGCAAATTTAGTCCAAGCTAAATGGTGGATGGGAGATGTTAACTTGGTCGGGGCAGTACAACAGTTCCGAAGTACAACAGTGCCGAAAAATAAAATTTAGTTCAACAGTGCCGAAAATGAAAACTTTGTTCAATAGTGCCGAAAATATGAACAAATTTCAAAATATTAAGTGTGGCAAACAAAAATTAAACGGCGAACGTTTACAATCTTAAGTGGTACTTAAATATTTTGGGAAAATTTGCAATTTAGACGTTTTGGCGACAAAATAATTGGGGGCTATTCTCATGCGCGAAGGACCCAATGCGCGAAAAAACTTAGGTGCGAAAAACCGTTGTTGTCATTCAATTAAAAAGAAGTAAACGAAGAAACAGTTTGCATCTTTCATTACTTGTCCCAATTTTGCGGCGGTCAATGATAATATTAAAGTTTTGCATGTTTCTGCCGTTTTTATATTCGGCCAATCTCAATACCCCAGTCCCTGGAAATGTTTACTTTCTTTCCAAGTTTTAGATTACTGAAATCTGATTGGCTGATTTATATTTTCGCGCCTTCGGACCTTCGCGCATGAGGCATTCCACCAAAATAATTGTTTTTAATTTGCAGTTGCAGACGGGGGTTGAGAAATTAGACGATAAGCAAATTAGACGGAGGTATTTAAAAGGAATATAGACGATTTTGCAAAACTGCAATTGTGAGAAAATAGACGAAAGTGTGAGAGATAAAAATTGTTCGCAGACAAATTGCGCGAGAAAAATATAATTGTTTGCAGACAACAGTTAAATTTCGGTAGCCAAAAATTTTACAAGTCAATCATGCATAATTTATTCAATTCAAAACTCTTGTAATATTCGGATTTGACATTTTTTTGTTAATTTAAACTAATTGTTTTGATAGGTATTGACATTTTATGTTCTTTTTGTATTTGTGCAACTTGACTCTTAAGAAAAAAAGGCTCTTTTTCCTTTACCCCCCACCTGCAAATTTTTATATTTGAAGTTGCTGTTAACTTTGTCCGATTGTCATGAAAATTGCCATGCAGACTAATTAGGCCATGACAAACATATTTGGTCTTCATAATTAACCTTGTAAAACCACTCGTTAGACCATAAAAATCATGTTTGAGTGAGGTGGGGGGAAAAGGAAAAAGAGCCGAAAAAAAATTTGTTGGCCCTTTCCTTTTCATAGCTTTTTCGTCTAAAATGCCAGATCTGTAAAAAATAAATTCCGTCTAATTTCGTTTTTGTAGCATCCGTCTAATTTGCTTATCATCTAATTTCCTAGGCCCCGTTGCAGACATTTTGGCGCCGAAATTGGAGTGATTTTCTTTGATAATTAGCGTCAGTAATTTCTCGCTCTTTAGAAAATGCGTTTGAATTATTCGGAAATTTTCCCGCCTTTTTCGGCACTGTTGTACTTCGGCACTGTCAAACTATCCATCCATCATTCAGCTTAGATAAAAATTGCTCATCGCTGTTGTGTGAAATACTCGATCCTGATTGTGTTTGAAAGTTGCAGAAAGATACGCTTCTTTTTTTTGAATACTAGAATATGATATGTCACACATTTTCTATTTTAAAAAATGCTAAGCAAATGGAATGATACTTGCTACCCCCCACCCCCAAGCATGCATTTTTGTTCTTAATCAGCTGATTGCTTTTAAAATAATTTAGCCTCACCGAGCCTTTTGTAACAAATTATACCAATCGAGCTCTCATAAGTTTTAGTGAAAAACTTATTTAACTATTCAGATTGATCATGAACTAGTCAACTTGACCAGAAAATCAAGCTGGTTAAATGTATCTCGAAACTAATCATATCTGCCTTAGCTTGGTGTATGTTTATCCCCCATCCTTCCCGTGTCTAGTAGTAAGGTACCTTTAACGCTATTACAACAGACGTGTTCGGTGAAAAAATCATTACATAAACTAATTAAATGGATCTTGAAACTAGTCATCTCTGCCTTTAGCTTGGGAGGCACTGCTGAGAGGCCTTTGTTCAGCCACTGCATGACGTGTTTGGATCTCACTCGCAGACTCCTCAACTCCTCCTTCGCCTCCTCCACTAGACTCTGCTTCAGAAATCTACACAAGCAACAAACGCTCCTACATGCTAACCTACATGTACTTTTTCAAGCAACACTACTTGTCATTTACATGTAACAGTTACCTTTTCAAACAACATTTCTTGGGCCCCATGTGAATAATCTCCCCCCTAAATAAACCCAAGCGAACAATCCCACCCCCTCCCCCCTAAATTTAATGACAAATCCAAACAGTAAGGCCTGCATGTACTCTGCTCAAATTTGATTGTCAAAAAGTAATGCTTTTGATCCATTGAACTATCTCCCCCTGTTTTGATTAAGAAGGAGATCATTATTTTGGTCCTATTTCTTGCAACTTATGGGCATTTTTATTCAAAAAAAATCTTCTTGCCACCGAGTCGCTAATTTGTAGATTGAAAGAAACTATTTCAAAAAAAATGACTATTTTTATAACGCTTGGTAATTGCAAGCGTAATTAACCTGCAATTAAACCACGGTGCATATAAAACATACCTATAGATACAGATAATAACTTAGAGCTGCAGAATTTTAGTGCAAAACCTCAAACAACTGCCTCAAAATGTCCTTCAAAAATCTTAAAATAGCCACAGACAGTTGGAAAGGTATATATGAACTCAAGGAAACCAAATAGGAAAAACTACATCACTTCAAAGCTCTTTGAAACTCGAGAACACAATGATTAACAATTTCTAATTCAGCAATCTAATCCAGAAACTAATCCAATTTCGAACTCAAAGTTAATCATGTTTTTTTTTCATGCCATTACCAATTTTGTGACTGTAGAGCGTAATTTGCTTTCCATTAAAATTTTCCGCAAAAAACGACCGAATAGATTGAAAAAGAAGTTCAATCACACTTAATTAAAGAGTAATTTCCTATTTAGGAAAACATTGCATTGAACTAGTACCTGGATGATGCCATGATGGATATGAATTTGGTCCACTCTTCGGGTAATGAGCTGCATCTTGAGACCATGAGAGAGTCGAAAACGGAGTGGAGACACTGAAAGAGACTAGTTCCCTCTGCGGAGTGGCCATCTAAGTCACCATCAAGGTCGATCCCATTCCTGTCTTCCAGTTTTTCTTCCTCCTCGGTCATGCTCAAATGTCTGAAAAAGTCAATTGAAAATTTCATCCAGCTTAAAAAACATTGGAGACGATTTATTTCCAATTATAGACAGTTCAACCACCTAAGATAGGCTTGCTTTCCAAGTGTATGACGCAAAATTGCATGAGTACGCGAATTTGTTCACGCACCGGCTTAACCTATAATTGTTTTTATTCCTCATTTAAAAGACACATTTTCCATCGTTTTAATCACCTAACAAGAGCTTGTTTTCCAAGTGTCTGACGCAGAATTGCCCGATCCCGCAAATTTGTTCACGTGTCGACTTGACTTAACCTATAATTGTTTTTATTCCTCATTTAAAACACATTTTGTTTATCGCTTTAAATTCTTATGATATCAACGTAAAAATTTTGGCAGCTGCCAAATATGTCTGAAGGAAAAGAAACTGGCTACCATACATTTTTTCAAAAGTCGGAACGAAAACTTCGAGTTGAAAAAAATTCAACAATTTGAAAGAAAGCAAGAACAATTTACGAATTTATGGGTCAAAGCAAGACGAGCTTTTAAATTTATTTAACTAGAATGAGAACGCAGGAAAACTTTTCGAAAAAAAACATCATCCAATTCTAGACGGTTTAAACAACTATTATTGACCACTGAAGTGGGGAGGGGATTTTATTTCTGTTTCATTTTCACGCAAAATTAGGTAAATCGCCAATAATCCTCGGATAGTGTCGAGTTAAATACAATACTTAAATCCTTTCAGTCATGATTTGATCAACACTACAAAATAGTAATTGAGGTGAAAATTTCCTTTTCTTTAACTAATTTAGAATGACAATTATCTTCTGTCGTAGTTGAATTTGATTTTTTCGATTTCAACACAAAAACATAGCCAACAGACAGTTGAAAAGAGTCAGCCAACAGAACAGTTGAACGCAAGCTAAACAGAACAAAAATACTGACTTGATTTCTGAAAAAACTCAACTATCGAAATTCCAAGAAAAAAAGGTGGCCTTAAACCCTTCGAATTTCTAGAACAATTAATGATTGACTTTTTTGATAAACTTAATCTAATTTGAGAAAACTGGATCAATCGTAAAATGTTAATTTTGCTCACAAATCTGTAAATAAATTCCTTTTCGAAATTAGTCAATCACGTTTCTCGCGCCCTTTACACTTTTCATGTTCGATAGTGGAGTTTGCCTTCCCTTTGAGATAAATGAGCTGTGAAGTCAAATCGCAAAAAAGTAAATTTGAGCCTTAAAAAAACACAAAAAAATCATTGGAATCTATAGAAAAGTCTCAACTACGTTCACCGACTTTTCAAAAAATTGCAATTTGCAAACACAAAAGAAAAAACCCAAAAAAAGAGCTGTAAAAACTCAGAAAAACGCAAGAAAAAACAAAAAAGCCGAGAGACGTACATATGTACAGCTTGAAAAAGAACGTATGAAAGATCGCGATTAAACTGACAGCCTAACACTTCCCTATCTTTCATTTTACGAAGACAAGAAGCTGCGCTTCGGAAACACCAGCGAAAAAAAAACGACAAAAGCAGCTCTATACAGTGAAACAAGAAAAAAGGTAAAAATAAGCCTGGAAAAATAAAACCTTTGCTGCGGCGGATTTTACAACCAGGAGATTTAGAGTCGCCGGTCCTCGCATCTGCGCCACGAGCCCATGAAAATTTGCTAGCTCTAGCAAAAAAAAACAGCTATATGTGCTAATAAACTGCCAATTCGTTGCACTAAATTGGCACCAAAAACAAATAAACACAATTTAAGTTGTAATAATTTTTAATATAACAAACTGGCTATGCGCACGCACTTCGCAAGGTAAAAACTGGAAATTAGAAAGCCAAAATATGTACAAATTATGCATGTCAGAGATATTGCAAGATTTATTGAGTGGTAAATTTCTGAAATCGAGTTCTAATTTTTGTCCTGTTGTTGAAACAAATAGCTTTTTTCGGTTCATTTAATAAATAAAAAATGCAAAAATTGTGTTAACCTAATCAAATATCAAAGCACATGCTATGAAAAGGCCATAAAAGTGCCAACAAACTTTAGGTTCCGTCACCAAAACTGGATATCTCAAAATAGTACAAAGGGGGGAAATTTAGCTAATACTTTGCTAAGTCAAAAAAAAAAATAAAAATTTTGAACTAGATCTATCGATATGGCTAGTTTGGAAACAACAACGAGCCAAGACAATAGAATGGAAAACTAGCATCGAAAGAAAAAACATCACTCGGTAATAAAGCCCGAAATACCTTTGCAGAAACCCTTTAGGCCGATTTTTTTTAACTATCAAGTCCACCACGCCTTCAAACAAACAAAGGAACACACATACACACACAAACTTTATTCACGCGTCAAATGAAACAATATGCGGCCACTATGTCGATATAGTATTAGCCGATACCCATAAAGCCGAACCAAAAATAAAAAAACAAAGCCGAAAAAAAATTAAGGCTTCTAAAAAGTTAAGTCACCCTCACCCTCAGAGCACATACACAGCTCGGCCAACGACGCAAAATGTGGCGACCAAGCCGATGTTACATAAGCCGAAATCTTTCAAGTCGAAAACAAAAGAAAAAACACAAAAGCCGAAAAAAACTGTTGTCATGAAAAACTTGAACTTTAATTTGTATAAGATTTTAAACATTTTGTACGATCCAGAGGCGGACATCAAAATTATATTTCTCCTGAAGCCACTCGACCACTAAGCCGATATAAAAATGCCGGAGCCTATTAAGCCAAAAAAAAAAAGAAAGAAAATTAATATTTTATTAAATCGAGTTGGAAAAATCACAACCAACATAAAAAGCAAATTTCGGACTGGACGGATATTTAAAACAATAAACTCAACCATGTTTGATATTTGCAATGGAGAGAAGACGGATTTGCACAGAGGACGAAGATATGAAGGAGTCCAGAAGTGAGTCCTGTGGACAAAGTTGTCTACGGGAAAAAAATCTAGTACCCGATTGCAATACCCTTGTTATCGCAAGGGTAATCAACAGACAGTTGGAATAGAGTAAATGACCGCAAACAAAATACGAAAAAAAACTGACTTAATTTTTTTTTTAATACAACTCATATTAAAAGACAACTCGCAATATAATCACAGCCTCATTCGTACCAACGTGTTGCGCGATTGCCAACAGAGAGTGGTCCTTAAAACGAAATTAACAGCCGTTTATCGCTGCGAAGCGATGACGCGACGCCCATCGGCAACCTTGAACCCAAATTCTTCTATGAACTATTTTATGAACTAATTTCTAAACTTTGCGAGTTGTCGCATTCCTTAATTTTTGCAGGTTGTCTTTTGTTACGAGTTGTCTTTTGTTGCGAGTTGTCGCGGTACCGAAAAAAAAAACAAAAGACCCTAAGTCTCTTTCAACTACTGAATCACATTCTTATTGAAACTTTTTTGATAAAATTTACCCAATACAGAACATTCCTTACTCGATAGTATATACTTAAAACAGACAAGAAACAAAAAGTGCAGAAATTTGAAAACTGCAAAAAACAATTACTTTATCTCCGTGCAACTAAGCACAAACTAACTTAACTCTACAGCCAACTGCGATCACTTGCGATACAACAGTCTTAAATATTTACCTACAGGCGAAGTCTACAGAATCTCTTAATGACGCACGCCAATTATGAGTCTACATAATTGCCAAGTGACTCAAGCCAATTATGGCGCAGTAGCAGTACCCGGTCAATTTGAAAAAAAAAAGAAATTTACAAACTAACATGCCTCAATTTATAGAGCGGACGCATTTTAACTATTATACAAAAAAAATTCATTTAAAACACCCGACCCTTCGAACCCTTATTTTCGAACCCTTATTTTGTTGCGGGTCTCCTTTCGTACCTCTACGCTACAGATCCATGATACCTTGAAGCTAAATTACTATTTCTATTATAATAGTCTGTGTTAATGACCTTAGCATTGGCTGATCTTAATAGCTGGTTATTGATCAAAATGAAAACTTTGAAAATGAACACTAATATTTGCGGTTGGAAAAAAGTCCATTATATCACACAAGCTTTGCTGGTCTAAAAAAAATTGTTGAAAAAAACGGCGAACCAAAAAAGACGGTGAACCAAACGGTAAAAAAAAACGGTGAACCAAAAACCGTGAACCAAAAAACGGTGACACAAATTGAAAAAAAAACGGTTGAAAAAAAAACGGTGAACCAAAAACGGTTAACTAAAAAACGGTGAACTAAACGGTGGAAAAAAAAGGTGAGCCAAACGGTGAAAAAAAACGGTGAACCAAACCAAAAACCGTGAACCAAAAAACGGTGAACCAAATTGAAAAAAAAACGGTTGAAAAAAAAAACGGTGAACCATTTGTTATACTGATGCGGTACAAAATGCGAATTTGCTTAAAATGGACCTACCCAAAACTTTAGTTGTTTCTCTACTAAATTAAATAGAAATGAAAATTTGATAGGAGATTTTAAATTTTCCAAAGACATAAAACTTATCTTGCAAAAATAATAAGAGAGACACTTCTGCAGGAAAAACTTGCGCAATTTGCGCTTTCGATTGGACTTTTTTTCAGATTTCATAGGGTAGTTTTGAAAAAAAAATTCAAGAAAGCTAATAAACAAGAGAAGATTCCCAAAATCGAGTTTCTCGACTGAATGCTTAACCTGAGAAATGGCATGATAATTTTGGAGTAAAGTAACAAAACTTCCAAAAAACGGTCAAAGTTGCAAGACCTTCACTTGATTGAAGGCCATAACTTTTTTTCAAAAGAAACTGGGCAATCAAACTACCAATTTGTCGATTGAACTTAAATTACCTGCTGTGTCGATTAAAACTCTGACAGACATTGCAGAATACTCAAAGAAAAATGAAAAAAACATTCAACAAATCAGATAGTTGTCATTTCCGAGAATCATAGCTTTATTTGAAAAAATCGAGCGTAGATGCTTATGCAGAGATTTAACTTCAATTGCACACGAAACTGTTATTTCAACTGAACCCAAAAACCCATGTATAGAAGGGTAGTTCTCGAGAAAAGTCGAAAAATTTCAAAAAACTGTCAAAAAATCAAACTTTTGATTTTTCCTTGGGCCATAACTTTCAGTGTTAAAAAAAATATGGTTGTAGTCGCATTAGCAAAGGAACGTCTCACAACCCGTTCTTGAATTGAACCCAAGATCTCACACATGGGAGAGTAATTTTTGGAATTATTCATAAAATTTAAAAATGACCGCTCAAAAACTCAAAAAATTGACTTTTCCGAGGCAGATAACTTTTTTTGTTAAATATTTTTGAGTGGTTGCTAATTCAAGGTGCTTTCCACTACCCTTCATCTCCATTAAACGCACTACTTCAAGTTTTTGGGAGGTTAGTGTTCGTGAAAAGTCAAAAAGATTCAAAAAATTGTCAAAAAAATCAAAAATTTCACTATTCCGAGGGCCACAATTTTGTAAGTAAAAAAATTGGGCTTGGCCGCTTATGGAGGGGAAATTTAAAAATCTGCTCTATTCATTTTGAAAAATCACACATAGGGAAGGTTAATTTTTGAGAAAACGAAAACAAAAAATCGGTCAAATATTCCCCCCACAGACTTGTTCGAAGGCTGCAGACAAAGCGTAAAGCAAAAAGAGACCAAGGGAGTATGCAGGCACACATGAATGTAGACGGTCTGAATTTTTTCATGATACTTGTTTTTATCAAACAGGAACTCGAGGCAAATATGCCAAGCAAGACATTTGAAATTCAACTTAGAAACGAACAACTTTACGAAGCGGAAACAAGGCCGACAATCTTTGAGCAGACAACCGTTGAGCCGAAAAAAAACGGATTTTGTAAAAAAATTTTAGGAAGTTTCAAGTCCCCCAGAAACCACAATGAACAACCCTTGCAACTAACATGATACTTGCTTACAGCAAAAGAAAAAACCTTGATGCCGCAGCAAAACGTGTACAAAACTGGAGCAAATAAACGAAAGTCTGACAAATCAACTTTAACCGGAAATTTTTTTGCAAATGCATACATACTGAACAAAACAAGGTCCCGTCCGGATTCGAACTACGGACTTCAGGGTGCAAGGGCGACGGAAATACCTCTAGGCCAAGTGCGAAGTAACCTGTGAGTTGTTAAGTAACTATTAGTAACTAGTACCCACCCAGCTGGTACCCACCAATAAGTTATTCAACAGATATTGTCAACTAGTTGTTATCCCGAAAGAAAGCATTCCATTTTCATAACGCTTGCTAATCGCAAGCGTAAAGAAACGGATATTCTGCTTACCATACTCGACAAAAAACCGCAAACAAATTGAAATAGAACACATCTAGCGTGTAAGGCAGCTCCAAACTCTTGAAAAAACCGCATAAATTGAAAAAAATATCTGCAACCTTTGAGTGTACTTTGACAGCTCCCAATAATAGGGTTCAGAATTTCAAATTTTGCCAAAAATTTTTCTTTGAGTTGATTGAATTCAAACCTTGAAAACCCATTCAATTTTTATAAAAAAAACTTTAAAATGACAAAAAACGTCACACCTTGGAAACTAAAAGCAAATGATCAGTCGGACGCGACAAATTGCACTTCCTGAGAGTATTCTCACAGTACCAAACTACAAGGTTAGGAAAACGTTGAGAACATTTTTAAATTCAAGTTTCTAAAAACCATGAAAAAAACGTCACAACTCGAAAATTGCAAAAACTTGAACAGTCATATGTGGAGGCGAGATCCCCAACCCCCTCGAGTGATCTGGCAGCTCCCAACTAAAGGGTTGGGAATTTCAGATTTTAAAATATATATATTTAATTTACTTTTCTGAAAAATTTTTTATAAAACCGCATGGCTTATCTAGAAAACTACAAGAAATTGAGCAGTTATATTTGAAGGTAAGACTTGCAACTACTAAAAATACTCTGACAGCACCCCATTGCAAATAAGAGGGCGTCAAACAAAAAACGTCATATCTCCAAAGCTTAAAAAAATCAGAACTTGGAGGCCAGATTCGCAACCCCCGATAGTATTCTGACAGCCCTTCAATAGAGTGTTGGGAATTTCAAAAATAAATAAAAATAAGTTTTGTAAATTTTTTGAAAAATCATTAGAACCGTCATAACTAAGAGCATTTTAGCAGTCTCATTTGGATGTAAGATTTGGATCTTGAAACTTCTGAGAGTACCCTCACAGTACCCAACAACAAGATTAGAAATTTCCAATCTTTATAGAAATTTTAAAATAAGTTTTCTGAAAAATTAAAATGAAATCAGAAAACACGTCATATCTCAAAAACTACAAGATTTTGAGCAGTCACATTTGGAGGCAAGACTCGCAATCCTTGACAGCACCCAGCAACACGATTTGAAATTTCAAGTTTTTGAAATTATTATGTTTATTGAGTTTTCGGAAAAATTTTGAAAAAATCACAAAATCGTCGTATCTCGTACACTGAAAGGACTTGGGCATTCATAATTGGAGACCAAATTCCCAACCCCTGGTGGAACTCTGGCAGTGTCCCTCTATTGTGTTGCTAACTTTTAACTCGGTGGAACAAACACTGGGTTCAAAATGGAAAATCGTTTAAAAAATTCTCAAGCATTGCAATTTACGATATAGCTTAACCACTCATAGATACGTAAATGCGCTTTACTGTTGCAAAAAAAATGCTTAAACATGGCAAGATACGTGTCACACTCATTTAAATATAGTATAGATAGATAGACATTCTTCTTCTACATAATGATTGAATAATGAATCAAATTTTGTAATTGGACGCACATTAACTTAGTTTTCACGTTAAATGAATCTTTAGGCTACTAGCTGCGTGAAATATATTTTCAGCCGAATTCGTTCAGTTATGCAAATAAAGTCAATCAGGAATTTGCTTTGAAACCAAATTGGTGGGAAAAATATACGTTCAATTATTTAGAAAAGCTCAATTATTTAGAAAAGAGATTATGTGAAAAATATTGAATTAACAACAGCATCTGTACAGATATGACATTTAAATTTAATGTTCGTAAAATTGATCAAATAATTTTAAAAGCTCATTTTCAAATTTACAAATTAACAGAAAATTGAATTAGGGTACTGCTGTTAGCTAACTATCTACTAGCTTAGTGTATTACAGCACATTATTAATTAAGATAGAAAACAGAAAAGTGAACTCTGAAAATCATCACATAAAAATTAATCGAATATATTTAACATAAAAAACGAACGCATCCGAGATCTAAGTGACGTCATTGTTAATCTCATTTGACCATTTGATGTTTCTGACGTTAGTTGCTATACCAATACAGATCCTAAATTTCCCTCTAAGCGATGTAACATCATCTCAGGCGATTTTAGGGGACTCAATTTTAAAGCAAGTTTTTCTCCCTTTTGAAATTCTCCAGGTCTATTTCCTGGTCGCATAAATTACTTCTATTTACAATGGTAGGTAGTAACCTATTTCCATTATTGCACATGAAAAGGTTAAAAAACTGCAAAATGCATTTTTGTTTTGCGGAATAGAAATTATAAGTCAGTTCATTTCTCTCAGCAAAGCAGAATCACTCAGCTGATAGTTTTGCAATGGTAGAGAGAATAAGTGAAAAACTCTTCAATCAACCAAACTTAATTATCAATGCTACTTGCCAGTAATGATCATTTGATCCCTTTGACTGAATTTTGGGGTCTATCCAACTTAGGGCTCCCCAATTAACCGAAAAAAAATATTAAATCCTGCTTGTCATAAATATTTTTTCTAGTTACTGAATTAATTTGATAAATAATGATCCGAATTTTGAAACTTAGCAAAACACTACACGAGTACGCATGTTGCACTCATTTTCCGGTAAAAAATCAAATTACATCATCAAGACCATGAAATGTGGACTATATGGCACTGCTTTTATTGAATTGAAACATATCTCAATAATTATGATGATTTCACCAACTGCACGTCAGCACTTGATAAAAATGGAAAGGACAGACCAAAACACTTTTGACCGGAAATCTCTTCTAAAAATAGACACATTGCACGGTTCGATAATTCGCTTGCTACAATTGATTGAGTTCTATAGCAGCAAACCGATTAGAAATGAGCTTGATCGTAATTGATTTCATTTACGCATCTTCAATAGATTTACTCAAAAATTGCCTTTCTTGAAATTACAAATAATGTCAACGCCCCTTCATAACAGAAAAAAAGGGTAAAAATAGCTGGACTCGCCATGTTACCAAACTTTACGCCCAAACATCCTAAAATATCACTATCATATTTTTCAAAATTATTGGATAAAATGAAAATTTTTCATTTGAGATTCACGTCGTTTCCATGCACGGCTATACTTCAATGGTTGAAATCAATTGAGGACAAAATAATTATGCGGATATAACATTGGGGATTTAAATGTTTCAAGTATTTAGATTTTATTTTTTAAAACTGCAGTTGTTTACTTTTGTTGTTTAGCACCAAATATAGCGAGTCACGTTAGGGAATAGTTGAGAATTTCTTGTCAATAGAGGTCACGAAGACTTCTAAAATTCAGTTCACTGTATGAGCAAGGAGTGTGCGCAAGTGCGGTTTCATCACTACCGATTAGATTAATCAAACAGATTAATAGAAAAAAAAATTTTTATAATCCAATCGAAAATACATGATTTAAAAATCAGCACTCAAATGGTACCGAAACTATTGTAAATTATAATTGAAACTTAATTAATAATCGAGTTTATTCAAACACATGCTTTTGGCATTACTCGATTTAATCAGTTTTCGAATACAAGTTTTGGATCTATTTAGTGTTCGTTCAAACTAGTTCTTTGGCAGTCGCCAAGTAAAATGGCGAGATTAAATTATCCTTTTGTTTTCATAAATTTCCATTAAGTTAAGCATAAAAAACGATATCTCGAAACTCGATTTTAATGAAATTTGCTTGCCGGTTAACCGTTTTCAAGATAAAAATCTATTAAAAACAATCTTTACATGTATCACTAATTGAACTTGATAGTGAGCGCATCAAGCAAACATTATCTAAAACTGAACAGAAATAAAAAAAACGCATTAGACGTTTAAGGTGCTAGGCTGGAAATTACAACAGTAAAGTCATCGAAGTTCGCTCTCAGAAAATCGCATTTATTTCCAATTTATATGGTCCAAGTTTTGGATACAATACTTATTATATACCTTTCATTTCCTTCTTTCCTATAAGCTTTTTTTGGGATTATGCCATTTTCATGAGCAGCAACAAAACTCAGCAGAAATATTAAAACCGAGTCTAACTTTGCTCTAACCAACTGTAGAAAAATAAAAGTAGACGTTAAACTTGCTTTGAAAGCGATCTATTTTCCTGCTATTTTTTCTCGCCTAATTTTGTGAAAGCTATCATTAAAACTCACATTTATTTTAAATCTCCGTTGACAAATTGCACTCAGCTTTTGACATGAACTCCCGAATATCCTCAGAATTCTTTAATTAAAGAATGAAACTAGTGACGTAATTTGAAAATAAATTTAACTGAAAAACAAATTTTTCAAACCGCTAATGAGCCCATAGAAGTTTCATCCTATTTCGCTTTAAAAATAGACGTTCGTGGCCTCTCGTACTCAGTGTTTTTTAAGCCATGGAGATCAAATTTGTACAAATTACATTCCTAACCATACAAGCATAAGTGAAGCACACTATTAGCAGTTCCTTATTTATGATAGATCGCTCAAGTTTCATTATAAAATTCTTAAATAGATACTTTTCTTCATGTTTAGCACTAAAAATATATCTGATCTCAAATGACAAGATCAAATTCATTTCATCATTTCGGTTTCAAAAAAATTAACTACATTTTTTCTCTAATAAATAAAATAATTCCAGATGACTTTTCAAGAAATAAAACATTTAATCATGCAAATTGTATACAGCCATTTTATCTTAAATTCAAAAATTTTCAAAGAACGAAAAAAAATACGAACATAGACTTGGATCAATTAACATTTAGAGGTTTATTGCAGCAGCACAGCAGAAAAAAAGCAAAGCTTCTCTAACTAACTGATCGACTAAAACATTAATATATCAATTCAGCAATAACTGCTAATATAGAATTTGAAGAATTTAGAAACATAAACCCAGTAAAGTTTATGAATAAATTTTTAATCAGACTAATTAATTTAATTGATTCTACTATAAATAGCTGAAAATAGAATCTGTTTCTCGTGTATTTTTGACTTCCGACTCGTTTAGGATTTAGGGTCTGATGATCCTTGCGTCCTCTTCATTTCTGTCTTCTTTTCAGGTGGGCATATTTCTACCATGCATCTGTATATCGGATGTCCACTTCCTGCAGCAGTGGCAGTTCTTTCTTCAGTGCCTCAAAAGTGTGCGCAGTTAGTTTGGTGCTGTTCAGATTCAGTCGTCGCAGTGATTTGATGTGCTTCAGAGAAGCTAGTCCCTTGTCCGTAACTGGAGTTTCGCACAGATTCAACACCTACAACACAAATTACACTTCTAAATGAACCCATTTGAAACTAAATTCAATAGCAAATTTCTTATACCTCCGATGAACTCGAATAGTTTTGAGCCAATTTAAATCTAGATATCAATGGTTCGAAACCCCTCTAACGCTTCTTTTTTTAACTTCACCTACTCGCTAAAATAGAGGGAAAAACAGAACTAATCCGGATGTCTATGAAGAGTTGAACATCTCGTTTGTGAAATCTTTGCTGGTGAATAAATTCCCAAATAGAAAAGAAGTAAAAATATCTTATGTACCGAAAAACCCTTTCGGCTGACTAATCATAAAGGTCAACTTTACTGACGCTCCCAGCGGTTCACAATTAATAGCATAAAAGTTTGTATAAAATTTGACGCTGAAATCTTTTTATTCGTGTAAATTTTGGAATTATACAATCTAAACTCCCGCATCACACGAATTGCATTGCAGCTTTTTGGAAAAAAATTCAGTATATTGAATTTATTGGTTGGGGTTAATATTCAAAAAAATGGAGAGGAGAATAAAGCGAGTTCAAATCTCTAAGTGACCTGCAGATTGAGCAAATTGTCCGCAATCATCTGCAATCCCAGGTCTCCGAAGCTAGTCGCCCACAAGTTCAAATACTTCAGACTCCTCAGCTTCGAAATGAGATCTCCACTAGCACTGCTCACATTCGTGAATGCCAGACTGAGCGACTCCAGGTTGCCAAAATAGCCGGACTTCAGAACCTGTATATAAATTCAAGAGTAGACAGTGGATGTGTCAGTTAGACAATGTTCCGATCATAGTAACTAATGCAAAAAAGTAGCACAATTTTGTACCGTTTTCTTGGCTGGTCAAAAATGAACTGAGATGAGCAGCACATTAGACCATAAGGCCATAAACTATAAGGCAATAGAAATAAGTTGCAATTCGTAATCTTGAACTTTTAAATACGGTTCACTAAGCTGTTACGGTTCACTAAGCTGTACTTCGCAAACAAGCGAACATTGGCAAAAAAATAGTTCCAAAAGGCATCGAAACAAAAATGCAAGAAAATACAGAAATATGTCTAAAAAGAAAATCAAATTCAAAAAAAAACACGACTGCTCGTATCAGGGTCAAGGTCTAAGCAATTTGGTTGCCATTCAAGGTATCTGAAGTAGGTTTGAGTTGACAAATGATAAATTCAAAAAATGAAAACCTAAACTTTTATTGAAAGTATTTCCCCGAAACACAAAGTCAAGTACACAGTGATATGTTTCTCATCTCATTTTCACGATACTGAGACAATTTTTTCAGAACTTTTTAGTTTGAATCCAAAATGTGACTGAATAGGGCTTGATATAATATATCACACCGCCTCATCAGATTTATTTGCGGTTTCTGATTTGGCATGAAAAGCAACCAACGCTAAATCATAGTTCCTTCTCAAACCTAGAAAAAGTCAAAACTATTATAACCATTTGGGTCACTGGTAATCATTTCACGCAGAGGCGAAGCTGTACACTGCAGAGGCAAGCAAAAAATGTCAAAGAACACTCAACTGAGTGAGTTCAAAAAAGAAAAAGGTCTGAAAAATAAAGGATTCGAAAATAAAGGAGTCAAATACGATTCCATTGCCTTCGCAATTATGCCATTTTGTCTTGATGTCTGAATTCGATGTCTGAATTCGTTTGTCTTGATGTCTGAATTCGTTGATGTCGATCAAAGCGATTTAACAAAGATTAGCTATCAAATCGCTAAGTAGCATTTGAAGCAGGACACATACTGAAACTGAGCAATAAAATGTGCGGATTAGGGTATACAAAGTTAGCTCGTTTTATAACACTTCATAACAGAAGCGTTAACGAAATAAAAAAAAATATTCACAAGCTAATTTTTGACATAATTTCGAATGTTAGGAATCAGAATTTCGATAAGTTCAAGACAAGGCTGCTTTTCTTTACTAAAATTAAGAAAAAGAATAGACAATATTCTAAAAAAGATATAAAACTCTTAGAAAAATTTTTTGCAAAAATTCGCGGAACTAATTCTTCATTAGGTACTATTTTAAAAAGTGATTGTCAAAAAAAACTAGATTTTTAGAAATTGTTTCCAAATTCGTCCAAAGGAAAACAAAATTTTCCAACAATTCTTACACACAGAGGCAAAACAGCACTTTTTAAACACAAGCGAGAAAACGGGAAAAATTAGCTCTCTTAGAGTAAAAACTGAAAAAAAAGAAGATAAAAACTAATCAACAACTTGCTATCAGAAAAACAGCCTAAAAACATAAACACCATTATTATCGACATGTCTACCCACAAGCCCGACAATAAGTGGTTAGACGCCTATAAGGCCGAAAAAATGCGATAAGAAACTGTTGTCATGAAATGAATTAAAATTTTTTAAAAGCAATTAAGTTGTAAATCTTGCAACACAAACTAACCCAATTTTCCAAAAGAATCAACCATTTTTGCCTTTGAAGCGACACAAAAAATTAGCTAAGCCGATAGAACATCAGCCAAAACCATTTAGGCAGAGTACAGCTTTTAAGCAGAAAAAAAACCATAAGAAAAAATCGAGGAAAATAAACAACGCCAGGTCTACTAATCTTACAAATTAGAGAGGTAAATCAAAATCACTTGCATTTACAATGAAAATCGATGCCAGCACAAATGTGACAACTAGGCCGAGAATACATTTTTACCTGACTCGAACCCACGGGCGGATCTAAGATTTTCTCAAGAGGGGGGATTTTCAAAATCTTGTCGACCTTTTTTTTAATTAGGCTGACTAAATTGATTCAGAGCACTAAAAATTTTCAAAACCAGGAAAAAACGAGTTTTCAGGCACATTTTGGAAATCGCATTTTTTCGGCGCGCGCTCCCCTCTCAAAATTAGTACATATTGGCGCCTATAGAAACTTTTTGGGTCCGTCAGCCAAAAAAGGATATCTCAAAATCGTATAAAGTGGGGACCATTTGGGTCGTCAAGGGGTCGAATCCCTGAAGAGAAGGCGTTCGCCCCCCACCCTAAATCCGACACTGCTCGAACCCACATCACAGAATACAAAGGCAGCGGTGTGGGAAGGTTCCAGGGCTGCAAAAAAAAACACGTTTCGAGTAAAAAAACTTTTTAAACAAAAAAAAAACAATGAGATTATATGCAGTCTGTGCACGTACTGTTCCAAGTTGAGTGCTCTTTTCATTTAATTTTCAGTAGGATCGACTCCAAAAAAGTCGGATACAAAAACAGCGCAGCAAATCAAGAATCCAGAACAGAAGAATATTACCGTTTCGTGGCACTTTCGAGCCATTCGCGTCGTTCGATTACCTCGTTCACGAAATCCATCGAGGATATTTTTCCACGAATACAGTTCAGTTAGTCAAAGCATACGAGAAAATCTGCCAATCAGGGGAAGTTAATTTAAAAAATAAATTATTCAGTGTGTTAAAAGTGTTTTAAACGTGTTTAAAACAAGACATGTTTACAAGACAAGATACCTGATTACAAGATACCTGCTGTCGCAACTGTAATAAAACTTATGCATCCAAAGTAATCCGGATATAATAATTATGCAGCATAAGTATAACTAACATAATGCTAGTGATGCCAATTCACCATATGAGCACTTTTGTTATATGCCAATTTGACAACGATTACATTTTCGTTTTCAATAACTTTTATTTGCGACTTGGGCTAGAAAAGTGGACTTCGTAAAACGACACTCGGCTCCGTTTGTGAAAATACCTTTATACTTCACGCAATGCATCACGTGAAAGAATTAGTGAGTGCACGATTTAAAAGAAGAGTGTCAATTCTGAAACAAAAGTTTAGGACAACAAAAAAGTCAGTATCCGATTTGATAACTCTTACATATCGCAAGTGTACAAAAATGCAGTCACCTTTAGAAAATTTAAGGATTTAAGTTCAAATTAATTTTCGCTATAAGAGCGAGAAAAATTGCATCAAATTTTGCATCTTACCTATAATTAAATTAAGCAAATATAATTAAATAACTACCTGTGCGAGATGTTGGTCTGTGGACTTGGGTGGGAGAGAGAGCATTGTTGGACCTCCTTTAGATTGGAGTTCTTTGAACTTGGAGATTTCCTCGCACGTTTGTGAGTAACGCTCGTGGCCTGTCAAACATTTAACTGCTGTTCAGTTTCATTCTAAGCCATTCGAATTTATCAAAACGCTTTTAAATTTTTTTTGATGTGTTGGACAGAAAAAATAATTATGAGAACTCTGTGAGAATTAATTAGTTTTTTAGCTGTCAATGAGAGCCACATTAGATAAATTAATGGACAAAATAGCGACAAAAATTTCAAAGGTACAGCTGAAAAAGCAATTGACAGTTGAAACGTACCAGCTTTGCTGCTCTCCAAGGTTGAGATCACTTCTACTCTGACATCAGCTGAGTCTAAGATCTCGAGCTGCAACATCAGACACAATAGATCCATCATATCGGTATTGCCTTTCGATGCCATCAAGAGTATCGGAGACAGAAAGTATGTCGCCAGATAGAGGATGAATTTCTTTCTCTTATAGCAACAATTTATCAATGCGCTTAGCATCGAGCAGAAAAGACTTCCGTCATTTGCATCGTCCGCAAGGAGTCCTCCAGGCGCGAACAGGTGGAACCATCCCAGTTTGCCGTCTCGGACTCCTAGCACGCATGTGTGCACTTCACATCGCGAGTCACCGGCGAATGAAGCAATGATTGGAGCCACGCCGTTTACGAAGGAGTCGCACACAAGTGCCGCCTTAGCGAAGGGAATCGGTTGCAATAAAGGCGCCAAACTGTACCGCCAGTCTTCATAAAAACAAATCGATTTGAGAATCGCCAGGAAACACTTAATGGTTCTCTGTTCCGATTCAGAAGCAACCACCTCTTCGTCGTTTAGGTTCCCATTCGAGTTCGAAAGGTCATTGTCCGAATCCAGGTTTGACTCACTGGCGCAGATTCCCATTTTGATGACGTCTGCGTATTCGTTCTGCTCCTCAGAGTATCTGTCCTCGAAGTTGTTGGCAGATTTCTCGATAGGTTTTGAGATTCGAATCCCATCGTACACGAAATCAGAGCGATTTCTGCATAGCTGTAGAGAAGCTAGACATACTGCTACTAGATTGCTCAGCACTCTTATATGCGGACATGTCGCATTGGGTCCATGGGCTGTCTCTACGAACGAATCGACTTGTTCTTCGAATTCCGGCAAATTCATCAATGCTAGAAAGAAGTCAGCAATGAAATCTCGGACTTGAGGTCTCTTACCAAAATCACTATTATGTTTCAGTAGCTGCTGAATCAACGGAACAAACACATCAAGTAGGTGAGAAGTTTTGGGGCATTGGACAAAGAACCGGGATAAATACTTGCACATTTCGTCTGAGAGTATGTAGTTTTCAACACACAGTAGCAACGGTTGGATGATGTTTACTACTTCGATAATGGGTACGGATTGAACGACGTTTTTGTTGTCTGAGCAGAGAAACTCTGATAGAACTTCAAGAACTGAGACTTTCACCTCTTCGTGTGAAATCCGACACAGGAGAACATACTCTACTAAGCTTAACAACTCGGCTCGTACTCGGTCGAAGCTTTCAGCTTGAAGAAGTAGCAATCTGCCATGAGCAAGCCTGTTTCTCCAATGTAGCGTGTAGAACCATTGGCAGCAAATATGGCTATTTTTAGCTTGTAGCAAAATTTGGTGATCGGCCAACGCAATTCTTATACATGGCCTAGTGATCCTTCCAGGTTCCATGTTTTCGTTTATCTTTTGCTTGCGCGGGAAAATCTGTATGTGTCTGATATCGCTGTAGAACGTGCTTAACTCGGTAGGTTTTGCAGTAGCATTCGACTGACAAGTAAAGCGATCAGCGAAGAACTTGAGACGGCAACTCTCCCATCTTTTGAAAACTCTGGTCCACAGCAGCTTTCCTAGGGCTCCAGCAAAAGGTGCACTTCTACAAACGAGTATGTCACCTTCGTAAATTGGCTTGAACCGAGAGATGCACTGCTTCTTGGCTTCCGATTCGTCCGCATCTGAATCATCTTCAGGAGGCAGAACTGTGATTTCGTCTGTTCCTGGTTCCAATACAAACGGAGTCATTGTCTTCTTGTCATCGGCGCTTGAGCAAGCATGCGCTTTAAAATGAACGCTGAAATGAAAAAAAAGTTCGATTAATTCGGCAATTAAAGTATTCATCATTCAACGTTAATTAATCAGTAAGATAGTATTAGTCAAAACATAAAAAAAAACTGAAACCTGTTAGCTGATCGCGAGCGCAACTGGCCATCTGCAAGCACCACAGGTGGGCAATACAAGCAACAGATGTCGGGATTAAGCTCGAGTACAACCGCCTCCTCGCCTGGACTGTGATTTGATGAATCGCTGCAACTGCTATCAACAGTAATATCGTTCTCCTTCGGTACATTTCCAGAAAACGGCCACGAACAAGAACTTCCTCCGCCTTGATTAGACTTAAAGTCGATGTTCGAATGGATTCCGCATTGAACTGCAATGTTTGCTCCACCGTCATCTAATAGAAAACCATTCGTCGACTGAAGACTTCGCCTCTTTCGGAATAATCTCTTAGCTCCTCCTCCAGATCTTCTTTTGACCAGATCGGTTGCATTTTTCTGACAACTGGTGTATAATTTAGGTTGCTGCATTACATGCCTCCCAAGCTCAGTTGATTTAACGCTGTCACTCTGGCTTGGCTCCAGCTCGCCGGTTGATCCACAATCAGATTGCATTTTGCTTCACAAGTGGTCACATTAGTCTAGAACGCCGAGGCAAAAACCAAAAATCGTAGAAAAAAGTGATATTTAATAAAAACTCATAATCAGGTCGAAAGTATCATAGTACCCGAGGTTACAGTCATTAGTCCCTACATTGCATTATCCAGTCGAAATCCTCGGAATTTTCTAGATATGGAAGACTAAAATATAATGTGGACAGAAAGTATCAAAGTCAGATGGTTGGGAATCAAGCCAACCAGATTGAGAAAACAAACACCTGCACAGAAAAAACCGGAGTTGAAAGTGACTCAACAAGACTGACCTCATATGAGGCTACCATATAAAAAGTAAAATTCGCCCATTCATTACACATTTACGGAGCGTAGGAAAGGTACCTATTGACTACTGGCTGACGTCAGTTACCTTAATTCTACTCGTTTTTAACCGCAAAGACCTAGCCAGTTATTTTTCTGATCTGTTAAGGGCTAAGTAAAAAGTTACCATTTATAGGCGATAAGCCAAATGACTTTTGATCAGCTTTGGTTTACATGCAAAAATAACCACATAGCTGTCCCCAGACAACGCGAGTACTATTAAAAATGCTGCTAGAAAACTACAATTTACTGTTTTTAGTGAGTTATATACTGAATCCTTTACAGATGTATTGACTCTTTCCTCGACTCTCAATACTCATGCTGTGAAATGCTAAATTAAATTGGAGTTAATCAAATCGTTCAGGGCATTACAGTAGCTTAAATGTATATTCATTGTATATTCATTGTCTCTAATAATCTCTAGGCACCGGGCCTCTAATTCCGTGTTCTCCCGGAGATACTGTAGTTATGTTTCCAATTTCGTGGCACGGTAGGCTTTTGATCTGTTCGGGATGTGTGTGCCAGTCGGTCATATTTTGAAGTTTGACCTTGAGCTGAACGTTTAATTTTGATTCTGGGGAGAAAATTTTTTTTTTCAAAATTTCGAAATGAGCATATCATGCTCAAGTTTCTTGCGGCAACTGAAAATACGAGAAAAAGCAATCAATAGATTCGAGTGATAACCACGGGAAAGTTGCAAGAAAAAAGAGTGTGTAAGATTGCTAATCGCAATTTTACCGTAATAATCCAGCACGAGTAGAGCTATCTTTTTCCCGAGAGAAAATCAAGAGTTATAAAAGACGGATATAGAAGACGATCAGTTCGACCAGATTGACACTTGAGTGGAAAGGTGGACAGCTGAAGCTGCCGAAAGGTCCAGGAAGAAAACTTATTCTTGAGTTCTAACTTACTTATTTAAAACTCCTTGAGTTAGACTCAATTACTTTAAATCGGAAGTCAATATACGCGATAGACTACAGCAGGAGACTCGAGTTGTTTGAGACTGCGTGCAAAGTATTCGCCATACCGACGGAAGTCAGGAACGTATGGAGTCGCTTGAGGTACTTTCCATGGTTTCGGGCGACACTGACGTCTTGGTTGTACATGACAACGAAAGATCACATGAGAAAACATCAAAAAGAGTATCGACAGTTCCAGGCCGAGATTGGGCCGGAAGCTTTCAAGAGACCCCTGCTAACCCATCGTAATGCGATCACGACAGGATGGAAAAGAGTGGGTAAGATGTCTAGAGACAATACCAAAGCGAGGGAGTCGATACTAGAGGAAGACCTGGCGAAGAACGTGAGCTTGAGCCTGCACAACTCCTTTTGCTTGAACCGAGAAGCTAGGGTGAAGGCACTACCCAACCAAGCAAAGAGGTTGCAGGAGAAGAGAGAATGGATGCGATCCTATGAACAGCTGAAGGCTTGGGAGGAGATAGTGATTAGTTCCGATGATGAAGAGGAACGGTTGAGACAGTTTGCCGCATCCAGCACTTCAGGATGCAGTACCTCCAAGGCGAAGAGTACGAGATGAATGGGCAAATCGGATGGATCTTGAGTCTTGAGAGGGAAGGGGGGCTTGAGCGTGGATCCGAGTGAAACTTGGATTCACGAAAAAGAAATTTTAACAAAGCAAATATTGTTACTAATATACTATATTTATTATATAAATCGAAATGCTGCATGACAATTTCCTGATTGAATAGGACAAAAGAGATTTTAAAATGATTGGCTTGAAAAGCGAAAATTCAAGGGTGCAGGTGTATGCAGATTTTGGTTGCTGTTTAGCAATAGTGTGAAAATTTTAAATGGCTGTGAATTTTGGGATGTAGATGAGCTTAAATCTGCTGCAAACTTCTGTAAATGACCACTGGCACTGTATCTTGAGCAACACTCGGTTTTTCTGGGACTCACTGGCAGAAGACAGCGCGCGATGAGGACATCGATCTCGAGTCCGGGGAGTATGTGCCAGTCGGTCATATTTGGAAGTTTGACCTTGAGAGAAGCAAAAAAACACTTGATTTTGGAGTGAAATTTAATTTTTCAAAATTTCGAATGGAACCTGTCATGCACGATTTTCTCGCGAGAACTGAAAATCAGAAAAAAGAAGTTAGAACAATTTCAGAACGATTGAGACACACACGCGGGAAAGTTGTAAGAAAAAGCAGTAGGAAATTGCTATTCGCAATTTCCATCACTATAATAATCGAGAGTAGAGCTGTCCCATCTGTGACAGAGACGAGAGCATTCCCTCGAATTGGATTATAACGACTGGAGTATTATTCGGAACTGGACTAGAGTGAACCTTCGGTGGAAAGGTGGACAGCTTGAGTGTCCTAATGGTTCACAAGAAAACTATTGTCTAGAGTATAAACTCGTTCTCATTGTTAAAACTATAAAACATTAGACTCATTTAGTTGCGTTATTTAATTCTTGAGTTAATTACTGACTGGATTATTTCCCACTTCTTGAGCGTGCTACTATGTGAGTACAAATTTAAATTCCTAGAGTGTGTTTTATGATTGTTATGTTGAGGTAAGGCGAGTTTTAGGTTGATCCATCTGAAATGGATCAAAGTTCCACTGTCTAATAAAAAGTAACTTAACGGATTGTTCCAACCCGGTTTTTAACGGCGTTCATGTATTTTGGGTATCTAGAGACCTAAGTATGGGGACGTTTCTAATTCTAGAGTGGGGGGATATTTTAGTAGTAGCCTTTAAGCTGTAACGGGTCGTAGTCTCATGTCACAAGCGAACCGAACTGGCTCCGACCGTTCTTGAGGTAGAAAAACACAAGAGATGGTGTCCCTGACCCTTGAGCCAGTGGTTATAGGGCCTATTCTTCTTAAGCCTCATGTGTGACTGCAGTAGACGAATGTTACATAGTGTTTTTATGGCGCTCCTGGGTGTTTACGACATCAAGACTACGGAGTCGAACCCACTTGAGACAGCTTCGGGCTGAATGCCCATTCTAGAGTACCGGCGGTACGGTTCGACAGGAACGTGCAAACCTTCCGGTTGTACCGTGATAGCTTTTTAAGAAAACTCGAGAAAATTTCCTGGTACGCTCTCCGAACGAGGCTTAGCTAACCGAGTAAAGGGGGGCAACTAGGGGGACAAAAACACGAGCAAAAAGACAAAAAGCAAAACAAAAACCAAAAAAAGAATAGAAAAAGGAACAAAAACCATAAAACGAAAAAAGACAGTGACTTTGACACC
This sequence comes from Symsagittifera roscoffensis, assembly GCF_963678635.1. NCBI lineage: Eukaryota > Metazoa > Xenacoelomorpha > Acoela > Convolutidae > Symsagittifera > Symsagittifera roscoffensis. Next base: position 11,164,500 of record NC_087068.1, read on the forward strand.
AGATTAGTTGGATCAAACCTTTATATTAATTAAATAGTATACCCATACTGTTTTACAAGTTCGATCGTTTCGATCAACCTAGCAATTTAAACCAGTAAACTGAATAAAGTGCCCGAAGTGGGGCGTGGTCAAAGGTTTTCAGATAGCTTGGAACTTAGCTGGACCAATAGGAGACTTGACTGGAAGAGGTGACCAGCCGAGTGGGAAAGTGGTTCAGGGACACTTGAGCTGAACCAATAGGAGACTTGACTGGAAGAGGTGACCAGCCGAGTGGGAAAGTGGTTCAGGGACACTTGAGCTGAACCAATAGGAGACTGGACTGGAACAGGTGACCAGTCGAGTGGGAAAGCAGCCAAGAAGGATTTGGCAATTCTCGAGTTCTCAAGTTGGGCAGAACGGGTATCGTTAGAATCCACATTACATTATAGGAGATAAGTGTAAAATTGGATAAGCGAAATCCCCCAGTTTTGAGGAACGTTTTTACTTGAGCAGGCCTGGAAACAGGTCTACGGTTTTCTCTTGAGAGGTTTAGCACCCGGCGCTTAAAGTAATTTTTAGGCTTAAGAAGGGGGGCTAGAAAGGGGGGAGGTTAGAAGGGGGGCTGGTTAAGTTAGAGGTTGGCGGTTGTAAATTGTAAAAAGGGGGAAATTAGAGTAACTAATTAGTCGACATCGTTGACTTAGTTACATTAGAAATTAACACGCGTTGGTAATATTAGGTGGAGATCCAAAATTCAACTCGAGTTAAGACTGGTACGCTGGTTGGTTTGGTAGGGGGGACCGGATATAGACAGCTTTTGTGATACCCCATAAGATCACTAGTGGGGGGAGGAAAACGCGTGGCAATTAGGTACCAGACATTTTTTTTTAGACGAAAGGTAGACATTGGTCACCTTTGAATTTCAGGTGGGCTCATTTTTCTGTTTTTATTATTTTTCTTACTTAGATTTTTGTTGCATTTTAGTGAGGATTTGTGTTTGGTTTTATACGAACAGGTGATCACAAGATACCTGCGCACCTACATTGAAATAGAAACAACCAAAAAGAAGAGGGGGGTCAGCATTTGGCTTTTAAGAGAGGGTTTTTGGGAAAATTTTACTAGAGCTTGAGTGGTGGTACAAGGTACGGTGATTCAAGAAGACCCTACAACGAGGAAGACACTCCGTGACGAGTATTGGGACAAGACCGAAGAAGTCTTGGGACAGAGCAGTCTTGGGATAGTGGTCTTGGGACAGGGTCTTGAGACAGTGGTCTTGGGACAGGGTCTTGGGACAGTGGTCTTGGGACAGGGTCTTGGGACAGTGGTCTTGGGACAGTGGTCTTGGGACAGGGTCTTGGGACAGGGTCTTGGGACAGTGGTCTTGGGACAGGGTCTTGGGACAGTCGTCTTGGGACAGTGGTCTTGGGACAGGGTCTTGGGACAGGGTCTTGGGACAGGGTCTTGGGACAGTGGTCTTGGGACAGGGTCTTGGGACAGGGGTCTTGGGACAGTGGTCTTGGGACAGGGGTCTTGGGACAGGGTCTTGGGACAGTGGTCTTGGGACACTAGTCTTGGGACACTAGTCTTGGGACACCCGCCTTGGGACACTGGTCTTGGGACACTACCCTTGGGACACTAGTCTTGGGACAGTAGTCTTGGGACACTAGCCTTGGGACACTAGTCTTGGGACAGTAGTCTTGGGACACTAGCCTTGGGACACTGGTCTTGGGACACTACCCTTGGGACAGTAGTCTTGGGACACTAGCCTTGGGACACTAGTCTTGGGACAGTAGTCTTGGGACACTAGCCTTGGGACACTGGTCTTGGGACACTACCCTTGGGACACTAGTCTTGGGACAGTAGTCTTGGGACACTAGCCTTGGGACACTAGTCTTGGGACAGTAGTCTTGGGACACTAGTCTTGGGACAGTAGTCTTGGAACAGTGGCCTTGGTACAAGGGTCTTAGGACACTAGCGGAGAGTACTGTGATAGTGACGAATAGTCTTGGGACGGTATAGAAATTGAAGTCAAATTACAACAAGGGTGTTTTAAGACAGAATAAGACAAATCGAAATAGGTACAGTTGAGACCACATTAAGGGAAATTTTTCAAAGGTTTTAGAAAGAGAGCTACAACAAGGTTTTTAACACGTTGTACTAAATTTGTTACGACAAAAAAAAAAAAATTTTTTTTTTGTTGTCTTGCTGTTTTATTATTTTTTTTTTATTCTTAGAATAGAATCGTGTATATAATAAAATTGTAAATAAAAGCAGTTGTAAATAGAAATAATGAGGCGGAGTAGGGTACCGGTGCTCGAAAAAAGGTCAAGTGGATCAAACACGAAATATAATTCATCGCTGCGCGGAACGACATCAACGGGCCCAAAGATAACGAAGAAGAACTTTTCAGTTAACATGGTCAGCACAAGGAGTACAGCGGAGAACAGGGCGAAAGAGGGCACGGAAGGGGAGCGAGTAGAACCCACCATCGAGATTGATCTAGAGACACCCGATCAAAGTGTGGATGAAACAAGGAAGATGGCGACAGAGTCAACTCCAATGCCCAATGCAGAGGAACCGAACCAGAAACCCATAGAGTTCTCACCGATAGATGACGCGGAAGATGCAATAGGCAACACCGAAGAAACGGTGAAAGAAGACTCTCAAGTAAAGAGGACATCTTTTACGGAAAAATTGGGAATAATGTTCGGAATAAAAACGAAAGAAAACGTGACTGAAGAACCAAAAGCAGAAGGAGCACGAACATTTGGGACAGTGAGCACGAAGACCTCAGAAGCCAATCCAAGAGAGGAACAAGCTAAAGCAGAGGCTACGGCCGAAGAGAGACCGACGGCTGACCATGAAGAGACTACCATTGAGCTGGGTGACTTGTTGGCGAAATTAAATCAGATTGACAAAAGACTTAAGCACAGTGAAGAAGACAGAGAGGTGATAAAAAAGGAGATAAGATACAACAAGCACGAGTATCTAGACAGTTATTTTAACCTAGCTAAGGCAACAGATGAGAGACTCAAGGAAATGTCAGATAAGGTAGAAGCCACCAATGAAGAACGAGAAAAGAACATCAAAACAGACATGCAACAGTTGAAGAACCGATATGATGATGTCAACAGCCAATTAGGAAGCCTGGAAAGGAGAATGGACACAATGAGCAAGAGTCAGGCCGAGAGTTCGTGTGCAATACAGGCGAAGTTGGATGCAATCTTGATAGGTTCTACTCCACAAGAAAGACCGGCAGCGGATCGTACGCAAGGCACCAGAGTTGACTTTGCAGAACCACAAAGGAACAAACGACAATCGACACCGTTGCCCTTAACCAGGGATGCGATAAGCATAGCACCAACAGCTGCGAAAACAATAATGAAGAATGGAACGTCGAATACAACGACTGCTCCGGGAGATTCAACAGCTAACAGCAACACAGGACCGGATGCTATGACATGGGCCAGCACTTGGGAGATGATGAACAGGACTCTAGAGGCCTTCGCCACGAGGAACACTGACTCGAGCGACAGGAGAGAGGGAAAATCAAGAAAGACATTCAAGAAGCCAAAAGAATTCAAGGACGACTCCGATGGATGCATTGACACTTGGGTGGAAGTGATGAGATTACATCTAGAACAAGATAACTTGAGTGACGAAAGACAAGCATGTACAGCCATACTGAGCAACTTGGAAGGAACGGCATTAAAATGCGTGGTCGCAAAGAAGGAGGAAGAACGCGACACCGCGGACAAGATCTTCGAGATATTGCTGAATCGATTCGGGTCAGGCATGAAGGGTCACCAAGCGATGATGCGATTTGAAAAGAGAAGGCAGAGGGACGACGAGTCAATAGATCGGTTCCTAGATGACCTCGATAGCTTGAGAAGGAGGAGTGACCCAGAGGAGTCGACAAATAGACGGAACTTTAGCATTGCCTCGAAGTTCATCGATGGGGTGAAAAGTGATGACTTAAGGACAATGTTAGCAACATACTACACATTGTCGAAGGACAGCGCACCCACCCCAGAAGAAATGAGACAGAAATCAAGAGAATACATGCTGATGAAACCTAAGAAGTACTCATATTCCGAAAACAGGAACACGCAAGGGGGAAGCCAACCCCAGAGGTCATCATGGTACAAACCTAGAGATGATATGGACAAGCGCAGATCATGCGCGAACTGCGGGTCAGCGGATCATCATGTGGCTGACTGCACAACGTACAAACAAGGCATGAAGAGCCTAGGTTATGCACCGGATGAAGAGGATATGAGCCAGATGGAGGAACACGAGTACTATAATGGCTTAATCATCAAGATAGGCGCCAGATGCTTCTTCTGTAACCAGGAGGGGCACTTCAGAATGGATTGTCCCTTGTTCTGGGAAGCGGTCAAGGACCAGAATCACCCCAAACATAAGTTGGCATTAGCGGCGGTGCAGAATCAGCGGAACAGGCAAAACGAGTTTGAATCTAGGAACTTGGGGGCACCAAACACCGAATTGCCGACGAAGACAGTGAAAGCTGTTACACATGTTAGCGGTGCGTTAGAGTCCGCGGCCGGAAGCTCTCTAGAGATAAATTATGAGAAAGCGGCGACGGAAGCAATTGCCAAAGTGAAACAAGATCTGGCTGCGAAAGAACTAGAGCAACGACTAAAGTTGGAGATCGAAAGACAGAATTTTAACGAAGCATTAACCGGATCGAACTCAATACCAGAGGCTAGAACGGGCTCAATGAAGACCGGGAATTGTAACACCGTGAAAATGGTGACAGGTAAACCTTTTGGAATATCGAAAATCGGAGCAAGAATAATGTCGATAATCACAGTGGGCGGACACGAGGTAACCAGAAACTTGAGCGAGCCGAGCGACCAGACGATAATGCACATTGACGTGTATGCAGACTACTTGAGTGGAATAAGTCCACAAACGACTTCCAGAGCGCTCAGGGCACTACTCACGAGAGGGGGCAGCAAGTCGGTACGTGTTGATAATAGGTACACTGAAGCTTATGGTCCACACGAGGTCATGCTAAATATAGATGGAATCAACATCTATACCAAGACGATGATAACATGCGACGAAGACCTAATTGGACAAATCTATGTAGGGAAAGAGGAATTGAAAGTAAGATCGATTGGACACTGTGCTATGCTTGAAGAAGATGCAATGCACATCGGGACGGAAGCAGACGTGACAGGGCACGTGCTAGACATAAATGGCAAAAAGACTCAGTTACGTGGATTACTTGACACGGGAGCAGTCTTGAGCGTCATACCAATCGAAACATGGGAAAAGATGGGCTTTGACAAAGGTGACTTGATAGACTCGAGAATACGGCTGTCAGCTGCAAACAAAGGGGCCCTTCGGGTGTTGGGCAGGACGCCGATAATAGCCCTCAATTTGGGGGAACGTAACCTGTGGATGAGCTTCATCGTGGTAGAAAACCTAGATGAATCTGACCAATTCATTTTGGACAGAGACTTCATCAGGAATTTCGACGTAACGATAGATCTAAATAATGCAATGTTCAGGATACGGAACCCGGATAGGAGGTACGCAATCAAACCGGTAAATTTAATAATGGCAAATGAGAACAAAGCACCGGTATTCTTCAGTAGGAGAGTGAGGTTAAAAGCTAATGAAGCGGCAATCGTAAGCTTGAGGATGAAAAATTATAATGAACTAAGTGACAACAAGCAAGTGTGTATAGTTCCAAATCCTAATAGTCAAAGCGCTGCTGTTTTAGGAAGATCATTTTCGATAACGAAGAGCGGCCTCTGCGTCAGTGTCTTGTTGAATACCCTTGATATACCGATCACGATACAGAGAGGGAGGAAGCTGGGATATGCTTTACCGGTTAAAACTCGATATGAAACAATTGAAAACTCAAAACAAAATGAAGTTGTTGATTGTCCCAACCACAGGGACAAAATTTGTATCTTGAGACGATTGCAGAGAATAAAAGATTCTTCAGGTCTTATCAAATCACTTAAGTCAGAAACGGACGATGGGCTTTCGAGCTGTTCGAACTTTCCAGAGCGACCCACACCAGATGAAATGCAAACTGATAAACCGGTTCTGCCGGAGATTGAACATTTAAGGGGCAAACTGAAAGATGAACAGCTCGAAGCTATCAAGGACGTACTAGAGCGGAACGAGGAGGTTTTTTCAAGGCATAAGGCGGATATCGGGTGTTGTAATTTTGTTGAACATGAAATAGAACTTGAGGAAAACGCGGTACCACACAGGGAGGGGGCGAGGCGCATGACCCCACACAAATCGGACGCGTGTAGAAAAGAAATCGAAACGTTACTAGAGTATGACATGATAGAACCATCCAAGTCACCGTGGGCGTGTGGAGTAGTGATGGCCAAAAAGAAAGGCGACCAGTTAAGGTTTTGTTGTGACTTTCGATACCTGAACTCCGTCACGGTGAAGGATGCCTATCCCATACCTAGAATTGATGAGAGCCTCTCGAAGTTAGGTGATGCGAAATTTTTTACGACTCTTGATTTAGGCTCGGCCTTTTGGCAGGTACCATTAAGGAAGCAAGACAGGGACAAGACAGGGTTCGCCTGCGAGTTGGGTCTGTTTCAATGGAAACGGATGCCGTTTGGACTCTGCAATGCAACAGCCACGTTTCAGCGGCTGATGGCACACGCGTTGATAGGCGTGACGAAGAAGTACGGCAACCTGGTAATGTGCTACGTGGACGACGTGGTAATAGCAACGCCAACACTAGAAGACCACATCGAGAGGCTTGAAGAGGTGTTCGCGTGCATGAAAAGATCGGGGCTGAAGTGTAAACCATCAAAGTGCGAGATACTCAAGGACTCGATTAAATACTTGGGCAGGATGGTAGATAAACACGGTATCAGACCTGACCCAGACGCCGTGGAAGCAGTCCTAACCTGGAAATCACCGAAGACGGAACACCAGCTGATGAGCTTCCTGGGTTTCGCCAACTATTATAGAGAATTCATCAAGGGCTATGCGGACAAGGTATACCCGATGCAACAATTAATGAGACATAAGGGCAAGAAGTTCACGTGGAACAACGCGGCAGAAGAGTCATTCCAGAGAATAAAGAAAGAGCTGTGTGAGGCACCAGTACTGGGTATGCCGACTGAGAAGGGGATGTACGTGCTAGACACGGATGCGTCAGTAGTCGCTATTTCTGGGATTCTCCATCAAGAACAAGAATGGAATGGGAAGACAGTCTTGAGACCAATAGCATACGGGAGCAAGGTCCTAAGTGACACAGAAATGAAGTACGGAGCACCGAAAGCAGAGATGTTCGCGGTGGTCACCTTTGTCGAAAAATACAGAGCATACTTAGGCAGTGAGCCCTTCAAGCTGCGAGTCGACAACCGAGCACTAAGCTGGCTGAAAACGTACTCAATGGACCAGAGCTATATTGGGAGGTGGATAGTTCGCTTGGATGGATACAACATGATAATTGAGCACAGAACACGAGATAAACATCAAAATGCTGACAGCTTGAGTAAGAAGACGGAGTTCTACGAGAGGCAAGAACAAAGAGAGGCGGACAGACCTGAGATCAAAGACGGCTTCTCCTTTATGGACAAAGAAACGTACGACAGTCTTCCACTCACGAGATGGCTGGACAAATCAGGCAAACCGATTGAAGATCATCCCGAATTGCCGAAAGAGCCTCTTGAAAAGACCATCTTGAAGAAAAGCAGAGGGATTCCGATAGGAATAATGCTCAAGTCCAAGATCGTGAGGGAAACACTCAAGGCAAAAGGTTATGATCTCATCCAGGTAGAGGAGGGAACGGTCCGAATAGATGAAGACTTAATGAGGTTGCTTGAGAAACTATCAGATGACAAGCCCGTGATCCAAGGGAAAGGTCAGGAGGCACCGGAACTAACCATACTTCGGAGAGAAGAAACAGTGAACAATACTGATGTCTCAAAAGGAAGCATCACTGATAGCAAGGAAGTCGTGCGATCACTAGTTGAAAAAATCCCCGAAAAAATTCTGGAGCAGACAAAAGTCAGGGATAAGAAAGTAACATTCAGAGAAGAAGTTGAACACCTGGGACTAGATCAAGAGTCCGGGGAGTGGTCCAGATTCATGGAAGAAGACGAAACCGGAGAAGGGAAATTGTCCGGGGAGCGTAAAGAGTGGGATGAAGACTCGGATGAGAGCAGCGAAGACCAAGACAGTCTATGCATGATACTGGCGGAAGAGAAGATAAGACAGCACGACAGGGAATTACAGACGGATCCATCTTCAGGGACGTATAATCTGGAAATACAAGAGGTACGAGGTGGTGAAGAGCTCGAGAAAATAGCAGTTTCAAGAAAACCACTAAGGGAACTATCGTGCAACTCAAACGTCAGAACGAATCTGGTACCAGAAGACGACATGAAAATCGTGAAAAGGATGATATGTGTGAAACTGAGCGATGACATCCACAACCCTGGTGAGATGAATGGACAGATCATGGCGCTAAAGGAGCACGTTAAGGCGAGATACAGGCTGTCTGACCTAATAAGGGCCCAGAAGAATGACAAAATGACAAGTAATCTCTCCAAATGGATCCATTCGGGAGTCAAGGAGAAGGGGGAACTTGAGGAAGACAGCTACAAGATCTTGAGCCAGTTCTACAAAGAAAAGAGAGACTTACTTTATCACACAGCTGAAGGGGTGGTAGCGTGCAAGAGAAGAGATGAGGAAAAAATATTACACAAACACAACCTCATCATACTACCACAATTGTACCAAACGGAGGTGCTTTTCAGATCACACGACCAGATGGGCCACCAGGGGATAGATAAAGTACAACAAAGGATACTTCACAGGTTCGACTGGCCGGGAATGAGAAAAGCTTGCGAGAGATGGGTGAATGCCTGCCTAGCATGCCTTCAAGTAAAAGACCCAAGGAAGATGAAGTTTCCCCTCAAGTCTGTCGAAAGTTCGGAATTCAATGAAGTGGTGCAGATAGACCATCAGAAAATCTGCATGACGGAGTCGGGTTATAACCAAATACTAGTTATAATAGATCACTTCACCAAGTTGGCGGAAGCGGTTCCGTGCCAGACAGCCTCAGCAGAGGAGACATGTGATCACCTGATAACGCATTGGATATCGCGGTATGGTTGTCCAATGACTTTCCAGTCGGACAACGGCAAGGCTTTTGTGGGGGACTTGACAAAAGAATTGATGAAGAGATCACACATTGCTCAAGCACACTCGACGACCTATCATCCACAGACCAATGGGTTGGTAGAGAGACAGAACAGGACACTGGTCAACATAATCAGGGTGTACTGCTCGAGATACATGACGGACTGGGACAAATACCTGCCACAGGTAGTAGGAGCCTATAATAGTACTCAGCACTCGACGACGGGTATCAGTCCTTTCATGATGTTGACAGGCAGGGAAAGGGCAATGCCTATAACATTCTTCTACCCGGAGTACGAGGGGAAGAGGACGTCACCTCAAGCATACGTGAAGGAAGCGATCAAAAGACAACAAGAGCTAAACGAGCTATGTCGGAGAAATACGGCGCAAGCGCAAATGAGGCAACGCAAGAAATATGACGAAAAGATACTAAGAGCAAAGCCATACGAAGTGGGCCAATACGTGTGGGTCTTCCAAAATGTCATACCGCCCAAGGGAACAAAGAAACTACTCAAGAAATGGAGAGGACCGTTCATGATTACGGAAGTACATCAACAAGGACGGTTCTATCGCTTGAGTACAGGGCGAGCAGCACATTACGAAAATCTGAAGCCTCACGTCCCGTCCCCGGAGGACTGGTGCCTACCAAAAGACATGGAAGGTCTTGAGTACCTGGTGGTGGAACCAGCGTGCGAAGTGAATGAGAAAGGCACTAGAGAGAAAAATGATGGTAATGAGAACTTGAGTTTGGACGACAACGAAAAGATAGAAGTGGAGTCGGATGCAGGTTCATTTGTAGAAGAAGACTGGAACGACCCAGAGCAAAACGAGGTACCGAAGTGGATGGAGCCGGATCGACCAACACCACCGGAAACCAGGACTGGCAATCGTAAACGAACAGGTATGAGGTACAATAGGTACGGGGATGACTTCTTGATCGATAAGATACAGCCAGACAAGTTGGGCGATGAACTACTAAGCGCAGGCGAACTGGAAGCCGAAGAGGAATGGCAGGTCATTGACGATGGTGGACATTATCCGCAGGATGATTACTCGACGCCAGAATTGGAGACGGATCTCGAGCAGAGTGAAATAGAAAGGAGGGAGAACACGAACTTGAGGATTCTAGAGTGGATGCGTGATGTCAAAGACGAGAGCCGCGAAGGACAAAGCATTCAGCAAATCGATGTATCAGCAGCAAATTACATGAAGACAGAGGACCCTCTTTTCGGATGGACAGCAACAGACAGGCCACTGGACATCCCCAAGGACAATTCAGACCCGACTACATCGACGGGGACGTCGATAAATATTTTTGTCCGGGGAGTGGGGGTAGGACTTACCCACACCGAAAATTTGATGATAAAGAAGCTCAAGGAAGTGAGGGAAACAAGCGGATTGGAACTGGAGGAAGAAGAACCAGAGCCTACCATAGGAAGGGATTTCAAAACGAAATTCGAAATACCCAATGAATACTCAGAGAACATCATGATAACGGATAGCGACTTCATCCTGTCAAACAGGACCAGCGCAATCTGCATCACGGCGGACATGAGTTTCAAATCAAGATTGGAGGCTGACTTCAAAAGAGAGTACCAGAACGTAGAGTTTCTGTTCAGACAGAGGCCAGGACTGGGAGGCATAGCAGCGCTTCCACCGTCAGTGGCACAAGTCCCGGGCAAATACCTCTGCTTCCTAGTAACGAGAGTCAACGACAGAAACACAATTGATCCCGAACACGTGATATTGGCACTAACAAGACTACGTGACTTCATGATTGAAAGAGGAATAGTGGAGGTCTCGATGCCGGTGTACGACCCAAACAGGGGCAAACTGAGCTCGAGGGAATTGTACGCTATCCTACATGTGGTCTTTGCAGAAACAGAGATAATGGTGCATCTTCACAAGAAGTACTACTTGAGCATCGCCTGAGTCGGGTACATGGAGGTATCAGGTCGGGTGTGAGGGAGGAGTCTTGAGTTAGGTACTGGGGTGCGGCGCAGGTAAAGGGATCTTAAGATGTGATTGGCATGACAATTGAATTTTAAAAGAAAGAATTGATGGTGCTAAAACATAAAATGAATCTGCATGTTCTTAAGGGAAAATCCAATCTAATTGCTTTAAGTGATATGAGAATGATAAGATTTTAACCATATGGGTAGAAGGGGGGTCTCTAGGTTAGGAACGTGACATGCTAAGTTTTAATGAGCTTTCTGTTTTCAGATCAAGTTTGAAAAACAAAGTTGAAAATCCAACTACACTCAAGCGAGTAACAGAAAGAGAGAATCTTGATTGAACACGCGATAATCCGAATCTACAGCAAGTACTTGCAAGAGAACAGTTCTAGGTAATTCTTGAGTTGGTAAGGTAATTCTTGAGCTGGTTAACATCTACCTACATACATCCCGAAGTTACAAAGAATGGCAGACCGATTCTGGAACTACGTGCCCGCGGCCCTGAGGAAGCCCACTCTTGATGAGCTATACAGGCGCCTGAGGGACTTGGACTATACCCAAATAGACGAGAGAATGGCGGTGATGCTGAATGCCATCCTCCAGTTGGAGGACCAGGGTGAGTGCAGGGAGTCTGCAACGGAGGCTGTCTTGATGATCGGCTACACCACCGAGGGAATATCGAACCAAGAACAGACCAGATGGTTGTCTTGGAATGTGGATGGAGGAGTAAGGGGTTTTGACTTGGCAAGGAATCCTGGCCTGAATAACAATACCGAATATGGCGCAGGGGAATTCCCACTACCGACTAGGCCAACAGTAAGGTCCACCAGCCAGAGCTCGAGTAGGGTGCCATCGATGTCACGAATGCAACAGACGACCGAGGCATATCCGGATCTAGGCGTTCTAAAGAAAGAGCTCGAGAAGACGCAGAAGGAAAGGAATAAGGCGAACCTCGATCGGGATCAGGCAAATCTGGATCGGGAGAAGGTTCAGCTGGAAAGGGACCAGGCGGTCAATGAGCGAGACCAGGCTCTGAGGTTGCTTGAGATACAAAAAGCTGAGCATCAACAGGAGTTAAGGGTGCGGGAGAACGTCGCGAATCGTCATCAATTGAAGTCGGAGTTGGAAAGGATAGAACAGCGACAACGCGAGCTTGACGCACAGAAGGGAGCCAGGTCAAACGAACGAGTGGTGACCAGCTCGAGGCCAGAGTCGCGCATGGAGGTGGATGAAGCTCCCAGGGCTAGAGGACGGTTCAACCTTGACCGCGAGGCCAGAGAACACATGAGTGAAGGGTTGGAGGTCTGGATACCGAATGACGTGACGCCTTCCCTGCGCAACCTAGAGACACAACCTGTACGTCCCCTGATGGATGTGGTGTTACCAGGATATACCCCAACCTCGACCTCGAGTGGCAGTCAGGTGAGCGGCGCCTCATCGCGCCTGAAGGAGCTAGGCGAGAAATTGCAGCAGGAGAGTCGTGAAAGATCGACAAGGCCAGAGCTTCCCCCAACTTGGAGGGAACAGCCGGTCAGGAATGTCGTGATCGCAAGCTATAAGAAGAATACAGAAGGGAACTACCACAGGCACAATCGGCTGGACTGGAGTGCGGAACAGGGAGCCAGGAGGGACTGCTTCCATGACGCAGCCTGGGTGGAGTATATAGCGCCACCTCGTGTGCCAGAGGGTGCAGTTCACCTAATTATAGGGGATAGCCTGGTGCGGGTGTTGACCCAGATACGGTCACATTGGCAGACAGGAGTCTTGAGTTTCGCTGGAGCTGCCACGCCACAGATGTTGGCAACCCTGGACATGCTAGGGATGACCAAAGTTTACACAGTGACCCTGATGGTTGGGACCAACGACGTGTCAAGGGGAGAAGCGAGGAAAGTAACGAGGTTGTGCGACAAGATGAGCTGCCTTCTTGAGGAACTGAGGATCCAGATGGACCCCATCCTGCTGACGGTATGCACGGTCCCCTACAACATGATGTTTGATCAGCACGCCCTAGAGATGAACCAGAAGGTGCGGAGCCTGAACAAGGTGATCCGAGACATACACCGAAAGAGTGTGCTTTCTCTCAGGCTGTTGGACATAGCAGAACGTATGGAGAAAAAGGGATTCCCTGAAGACACCTCAAAAGATGGAATCCATTTCGATAGGCCAAGGGGAGCGGAGTGGCTGAACGACGTCTTCCAGGAACACATAAACACGCTAGAGGCGGACCTGCTGGAGACAGCCCAATTCACTTTAGGACCACCTCCCAACCCACCATTCCTTGCCTCGAGGGCCTTGGCTGGTCGTTTGGGAGCGAGAGTTGATACTAGAGACAGTTCAAGGAGCAATCAGACCCGATTGCAGAGTGCCACGCCAATGGAGTCGGAGGAGGTAGAGTCATCAACACCTCCGGGCTCGGCGATGTCCTCTGTGGTGGTGGCAGATGGCAGGAGAGAAAAGAAGTCTATGGAGACTGCCCGCTTGAGATATCCTGAGAAGGTGAAGGAACTGGATTTAGAGAGTTTGGAATGCAGACGAGAGTTGGCGGAAACCCTGGGGATCGAACGAGTGTCGCACGAGGATTTGAATAGACATCATTGCGTAGACTGGTTGAAAGCTCACGAGGCGCACTTCTCGAGAGCGAAGCTAATGGAGACCACAGACCTGACTGGAATTCCCACAAAAACGATCATGGGACCCATTAACTACAGGCCTCTCAAGCTGTTGGGGAGTCCTGGACTTATAATAGAACCTCCCAAGCACCGAACTGGCATCGCCAGGATCAGGTTGGCAACCCCGGCGCAGTTAAAGGTGGTAGACAAGCTACTCAATCCGGGGGGAATGGAATTGCCTGATGCCGCTTACGAAGGTCCGAAGTTGGCAGAAGATCCCAGGTACGGGAAGCCCTGTGGTGGCACCCAACTGGCCAAAACTCTGGCAGTTTATGATAGAGCAGATCCAGCTGCTGCAAGAGTAGTCATTGTGGCGGGATCGGACTTCGAAGGAACGTCTCCCAAGTTGTTCTGGCCGGAGACTCTGGTATACTCCTTGCCAGGAGCCGAATTGAACCAGATGTTGACTCTAGTGGCGGCAATAAAGTCGGAGATGCCCTGTGAACCTGAGCTGCTATTGTTTGCAGGAATGAATGATCACCTGCACGCGATGGGACTTCTTGAGCGACTGAAGGGCAAGGAGATTCCGACATCAAGGAAGATATGGGAGGCTATTCAGGCGTTATTTGCGGCGATGAATGAGGTACAAGAGATTGTAGCCTCGAGATTTGGGTCTAAGACGAAGGTGGTGTTTACCACATCCCCAGGATACGCAAATATGCCACCCGCCCTACAATTCGTGTACGCGGTCTTGATCCTGATAGCAGAAGGGAGTGAATGGCGGATTCTGATGGCAGCCCCCAATCGAGAGCTGGAGCCATCGAACTTGAGGCTTTACAAATCAGAATTGCCGGCGGCATGGGCTGACATATCTCATGCACTGAGGGGTTTTTACGGACTGGCCGACGTCCTGATTGTATTGGATGAGGTACTCTTGCTAGAGATATCGAACTTTGCTAGACAACTCAAGTTCAGCCCAGTCATCGGGGACGACCACCCGGCGATAAACCAGTTGACGGCCAGCCTGTGGTTCCGGAGTATGGATGTGAAAGTCGCAAATTCCACCAGCAGGTCTAGATGTCCCAGCAACGAGAGAAGAAATGTGGTCGAGACGGAGAAACAGTTAGAATCGATGAAATATCGCTTGACTCAAGAGAATGGCTGGTGGCCATTCCTGACACCAAGGCTGGAGAACGTCACGAATAAAACGAGGGAGGAAGCACCACTCCTCCTGAAACAAATCTGGAGTTTTCTAGAGAAGCAACTGGAGCTAGCTGAAACGAGAGACATGACGGTGGCTAGATTTGTCTCGGCCGCCAATGAAGTGACGATTGGAGGATTTTGGAGAGAGCACGCCAACGGCGAATTGAAGACTAGGAGAGATTACGAGATTCTCAAGTTCTTGAGTCCTTGCTGGGAGAAAGAATTCTTGGCAGGAGTATTCGGCACCACGGCGACTATCTTCGGAGCCTTCGTACAGGAGATACTGGGCATGTCCATCAGCCTGCTCTTGGCCCTGTATTTGGTTTACCCCAGATACTTGTTCAACATGGGCCCAGCATACATGTTTAGTCGAGGAGTGGAGACACTTCGAGTTGATGGGTATCTGGCACTAGTACTCTTGACCCATGGGGAATTGGTGTCGTTTCATCGGTTAATGGAATATGGAGAACCTCTGTCTATGGGGAGAGTCCACACGAGCATTGAAACCAGCTCCTACAAGTGTGCCGCAGGGTTGAAGACACTGCTGGTGCAATACCTCATGATGCAGAATCGATACATGACGGGTGAAGATGAGAACCCAACCTCGAGAGAAGAATGGGAGAAGGCGAACAGAGGGATGCCTCTGTTGACGGACCTGTGTCTGGCAATGAGGTCGGACCCAATGGGGATAATCCGGGGTCTAGAGGAGGTGGTGACCTGCATCTATGGTCCAGCAGTGACGTACGCGTTTCCAGATCCCCTGGTGATAACGTATCGTCACTCGGTGACGCACTTGAGTCTCATCAGCGTACTGGATGGTACAGCGCTGAATTGGTGTCAGCAGGAGGTGCTCAGGGCGCGTATGAGCAACACGGTACTCTTCGGAAAAGTGAAAGATGCCGAGATGATGGTGTGCAACTTCAGGGGACAAATGCAATGTAGAATGGGAGGCAAGCGAGAGGGCCCCATTGAAATGTATCCAAAGTTTTGGAACCTAAACCCATTGACGGCCGACGGACGAGAAGTCTTGAGAATCCCCGCCTGGAAGGAGTGCTTTGCACTAGTCAAGAGGGAGCTGGAGGCCATAATGGAGAAAGAAATCCTACCAGCCACCATGCCTGAGTTCCCGACAGTCAGGAGGATGACCTTGGGAATGAATAGTCCCTTGGTGGTTCCCTCCATAATGGCGAAGATGATGACGGAGGAAACGCAGAGGCATTTCACGGATGGCTGGGATCCCCTGTTCATCGGCTACACGGCGGCGGTCTACTTCCACACCAGCGAGATGAAGGTAAATTCGTGGACGACGCAAGCGAAAAAGAGTAGAGGTTCGCAGCCCCCTGGATATGAAGTGCGGAAAGTCTTGAGGACTCTTGAGAAGGAAGGACTTGAGAATATGCTACCCATATGGGATGATGGCAGGATGATCGTGATGGAGGGGCACGTCGCATTGGTGGACGAAATGAAATTTGCCACGAGAAAATACAAGGCACCCTATGGCTTGGAACAAGTAGAAGTGACACAGGAGGGAACAGAACTAGATGCAGCAGGTCAACTGCATGTAGCCCTGACGGAATATAAAAAGCTGGATCCTACGACACCGTCACCACTGTCTGTAGACACGCCTGGAGACAAGAGGAGTGGACCCGTTGAGGATCGATTCAAAAGAATTCTCGAGAGAAGAAGAAATGAATCAGAGGAAGAGAGTATGGATGAAACTCTCAGTGAAGCTGGAGAAGACATGGAGGTGGGGAATACGCCTGAACCAGGGCCATCAGGGGAGGAACTCACCACTCAAGAGCTGTTGAAAGACTTGAGCGAAGAGAATTGGGCAGATACTGCCACCCCACCTCTGAACCCGTCCCCGCGGAAGAACCTAGAGTTGCCATTGGCAGGTGAGACCTTCAATATGGGGATGTTACTCTTGAGCTCGGAGGAAAGGGAGAAGAACACGTTCGAAGGGAACAGGGACTTATTCTTGGGATCTCTCGAGGATGACGCTTGGCAGGAGTTCCTGGAGGAATTCAATCGAGAAGTGGGCAGCGAGACGACGTTGGACAAGTTCAAGAAGGAACTGTGGGACGCAGTAGTGAGATTCGGGGAACCGCTCCTGATAGGAACGGGCCTGGATGAGAAAGCAAGAAAAGAGCTGCTGAACAAGCTAGTGGAGCTGAGGAACGCACGATCGAAGACTAGAAAAGAGAAATGTGAGGACAGCTCTACTCTGAAACAAAAAACTGTGGATAAAATGGTTGATGATATAAAAAGGGATAAGGTTGGGACTAGTAATATGATTAAAAGTGTTAATATCCTTAAGGCTCGAGCAGGGGGGAGGCAAGAGTTGGAAGGAGTGGATGGAGAGGTCGAATCAATGATGATAGCCACAACACCCTCGAGCAGAGATGTGAAGACTCGCAAGAGGAAGAGAGAAGTGGAAGGATGGGGTAGTCCTTCAGTGGATGCTGTTTCGGAAGGAAACTTGAGAGAGACGGCGCCCATCGTTTTGGCTCGATGCAAGACGGCGGCATACAAGAACAGCTCGGAGCTCAGGAAACCACTTGAAGTAGAAAAGGAAATAGAGGTTTCCGCCAGTTCGACGTCAGAAGAAGACTTCAGGCCTCAGAAGGTAAACGTGAAGAGAGGTTCAACGAACGGACAGGTAGGGGAAGTGGAGATCGGCAAAGAATGGATCTCGAAGGCACATCAGGACATGGGCAAGCAAGTGACGAGTGATCCATTGGAGAGGAACAAGACGAGGAACACTTCCCGGACGTGGTGGGTGGCCCTCGAAACATTGAAGGAAATGGAGGACTGCTTGAAGAAGTTGGACAGTGGAATAGCTCGCAAGCGACGCAATTGGGCCACCCAGCAAAAAACCGAGGTTAATAAGATAGAGATGGCAAGTCATCAGAAGAGGTCCTGGCAGAGTTTGTTGAAGGATCATTTTGAAGAGGCGATGAGGACATCCTCATCAGCACCGCCACTGATGGCGAACCCCTTCGTTAGAACTGCGGGACAATTAATGTTCACCTGGAGTCTGGTGGGAATAGAGTTGGAGACATTGACCTCGTATGACAGGCTGAAGTTGGGAAGCAAGAAGCTAGAGGTGTATCAGGCACTGATGCAACACGTGGCCAGGGACAATTCAGGCTTGAGCCTGGCTAGAAGAAAAGATGCCACATGTTTCTTGAGATGGATAATGTCAATGATGTCTGATAGCACCATCCTGGCATGCCACCAGAGAGCAAGTGGAAGTAAAACCATGGAGAAAAGAGTCTCAACGATCATCTTGAACGTATATCAGAGTACAGGAATAGAGAAAGAAGATGGTTCCAGACTATCCTTAGAGAACCATCGAAAGCTGGACGAGGTACGGAGGTTCTCTAATAAGAAGTTCGAGGAAGAACATGATGTTCACCGTAACCTGGCCTCGTCAGAACAGTACTCGAGACTCAGTGAGAAGGGGGAATACCAATATGTGTCTGGAGTGATGGGAATAGCCTACAATCCCTTCTTAGCCTCGGAAGCTGGAGGAGCCCACAGAAACCATGAGGTAGCGGAGCTACTGAAGTTTTGGACAGAAAGAATAATGGAGATAGACGCGGTGGAGAAAGAGGGGCCGAGCCTGGGCCTGATTCTTGAGAAAACACCAGAGGTGATAAGCATACCGCGCTCAAACAAGAGAGTTGAAGTGAACGTGGGCGGTGGAAATGGCTTGTTAACTACGAACTTGGGAGTGATATGGAAGCTACTAAGACCCCATGCGAGTCTAATCGAGGAAACCACCGAGCGAGTGAGGTTAGCACCAACGGAAGATGAAGATCTGGCGAAGTTGAGTGTGCTACATAAGCTAATCACGCCCCAGATGCAAGAGCCAAGCGAAAGGACGAGCGACCCCGGGTCAGCAAAGAAATTGGAGCCGGGTAGCTGTCTGGATTCGACGTGTGGAAACGGAGAGCACATCTGCGATGGACGGTCATGCGTCAGAATACTGTCGTTTCAAAAAGAAGACCTGGTCACTTGGTTCGAAGACATCACAGAAAGGGAGAAAAATGAAGTGCAAATAACAGCGGAATGTTACGCGAGAACCACGGTGAATATAGCGACAGCTCTCGGATTCTTCTCGAGAATGTGTGGTCTGCAGGCACTGGAGAGACTGGAATCTGAACATCATTTAGTGACGGCGTTGAGCGTAGAATCATGGCCCGGGGTGTTGCAGGTGACTCAAAAACACATCCGGAGCTGGAAGGTTGGTCTTGAGGCGGAAATGGGATTTCCCATGAGCGAAGCTTATGGCTTGCCATTGAACGCGAAATCGCTGATAGGGTCAATGATGGCCAACTTGTGCGGAAGTCACTACCCGCTACACATGGCGATGGTGGAAGTGTCCAGCCAGAGAATACTGGTGGACAAGGCCTTCTCAGTGCCCAAGTGCGTGAGGTTGGCTCGGATGTCGCATCACTCGCACAAGTTGTTGAGAAAAATCAAAGGGACAGTACCAAAAGAATTGAGAGATGACTTAAGCGAAATCTGGGGAGAAGATCTTCTGAAGTTGGAAAGAGAAAACACAAGCGATCACGAGAGACAAAACGTGATCGGGAAACCTGTGGGAAGTACTCCGAACCTGGAAGACAACGACACGATGCACGAGAAAATGATGGAGCTTGAGCCTCTCTTGGAAGCCTCAGGGGAGCGTAATCTCAGGAGCATTGAGATCTCTCATGGGGAATGCCCATGCCACTGTTTGGCACAAACGGTGTGGTATCCAGATCACAAGAACCTTTGCCTGGTGTGGGATGTGGAAGAGATTCGGTCAATCGGACTACCGGATCACCGGCAGAAGGTGACGCTCTTAGTAGTGAGTACGATGTTAGCTCTGAGATGGATAGAAGAGAATATAACGAAGTATCGGGAGGCGACGACGCCAACGGCTGAGTCAATATACGCGATAGACTACAGCAGGAGACTCGAGTTGTTTGAGACTGCGTGCAAAGTATTCGCCATACCCACGGAAATCGGGCACGTATGGAGTCGCTTGAGGTACTTTCCATGGTTTCGGGCGACACTGACGTCTTGGTTGTACATGACAACGAAAGATCACATGAGAAAACATCAAAAAGAGTATCGACAGTTCCAGGCCGAGATTGGGCCGGAAGCTTTCAAGAGACCCCTGCTAACCCATCGTAATGCGATCACGACAGGATGGAAAAGAGTGGGTAAGATGTCTAGAGACAATACCAAAGCGAGGGAGTCGATACTAGAGGAAGACCTGGCGAAGAACGTGAGCTTGAGCCTGCACAACTCCTTTTGCTTGAACCGAGAAGCTAGGGTGAAGGCACTACCCAACCAAGCAAAGAGGTTGCAGGAGAAGAGAGAATGGATGCGATCCTATGAACAGCTGAAGGCTTGGGAGGAGATAGTGATTAGTTCCGATGATGAAGAGGAACGGTTGAGACAGTTTGCCGCATCCAGCACTTCAGGATGCAGTACCTCCAAGGCGAAGAGTACGAGATGAATGGGCAAATCGGATGGATCTTGAGTCTTGAGAGGGAAGGGGGGCTTGAGCGTGGATCCGAGTGAAACTTGGATTCACGAAAAAGAAATTTTAACAAAGCAAATATTGTTACTAATATACTATATTTATTATATAAATCGAAATGCTGCATGACAATTTCCTGATTGAATAGGACAAAAGAGATTTTAAAATGATTGGCTTGAAAAGCGAAAATTCAAGGGTGCAGGTGTATGCAGATTTTGGTTGCTGTTTAGCAATAGTGTGAAAATTTTAAATGGCTGTGAATTTTGGGATGTAGATGAGCTTAAATCTGCTGCAAACTTCTGTAAATGACCACTGGCACTGTATCTTGAGCAACACTCGGTTTTTCTGGGACTCACTGGCAGAAGACAGCGCGCGATGAGGACATCGATCTCGAGTCCGGGGAGTATGTGCCAGTCGGTCATATTTGGAAGTTTGACCTTGAGAGAAGCAAAAAAACACTTGATTTTGGAGTGAAATTTAATTTTTCAAAATTTCGAATGGAACCTGTCATGCACGATTTTCTCGCGAGAACTGAAAATCAGAAAAAAGAAGTTAGAACAATTTCAGAACGATTGAGACACACACGCGGGAAAGTTGTAAGAAAAAGCAGTAGGAAATTGCTATTCGCAATTTCCATCACTATAATAATCGAGAGTAGAGCTGTCCCATCTGTGACAGAGACGAGAGCATTCCCTCGAATTGGATTATAACGACTGGAGTATTATTCGGAACTGGACTAGAGTGAACCTTCGGTGGAAAGGTGGACAGCTTGAGTGTCCTAATGGTTCACAAGAAAACTATTGTCTAGAGTATAAACTCGTTCTCATTGTTAAAACTATAAAACATTAGACTCATTTAGTTGCGTTATTTAATTCTTGAGTTAATTACTGACTGGATTATTTCCCACTTCTTGAGCGTGCTACTATGTGAGTACAAATTTAAATTCCTAGAGTGTGTTTTATGATTGTTATGTTGAGGTAAGGCGAGTTTTAGGTTGATCCATCTGAAATGGATCAAAGTTCCACTGTCTAATAAAAAGTAACTTAACGGATTGTTCCAACCCGGTTTTTAACGGCGTTCATGTATTTTGGGTATCTAGAGACCTAAGTATGGGGACGTTTCTAATTCTAGAGTGGGGGGATATTTTAGTAGTAGCCTTTAAGCTGTAACGGGTCGTAGTCTCATGTCACAAGCGAACCGAACTGGCTCCGACCGTTCTTGAGGTAGAAAAACACAAGAGATGGTGTCCCTGACCCTTGAGCCAGTGGTTATAGGGCCTATTCTTCTTAAGCCTCATGTGTGACTGCAGTAGACGAATGTTACATTGAGACATGACCATGGGGGCGTTCTCTCTCATTTCTAGAGCGGGGGGTATTTTGGTAGTAGCCTCTAGGTTGTATGACGGGTTTTTGTCTCATGTCGCAAGTGAACCGAATTGGCCCCGACCGCATGAGGTAGAAAAAATGAAGAGAAAATGTCCATGACTCTTGAGCCAATGGTTATAAGGCCTTTTTCTCTTAGCCTCTTAAGTAACGTTCAAGGTAGAAAAATACAAGAGATAGTGTCCCTGACTCTTGAGCCAATGGTTATAGGGCCTATTTTTCTTTAACCTCATAAGTGACTTAAGTAGGCGACAGTTACATACTGTTTCTATGGCGCTCCTGGGGGTTTTTAAGGCATCAAGACTACCGGGTCGAAATCACTTGACGCAGCTCCGGGCTACATGCCCATTCTAGAGTACCAGTGGTACGGTTAAACGGGAACGTGTCCACTTTCTGGTTGTACCGTCATAGCTTTTTAAGAAAACTTGAGAAAATTTTCCGATGCGCTTTTCGAAGCGAGGCCTAATTAAGCGAGTAAAGGGGCCACTAGAGGAATAAAAAAAGAGAAAAAGACAAAAGCGAAACAAAAAAAACGAAAAAGATTACAAACAGGAACAAAAAACGGTTTAAAAAAATTTGAAAAAAAAACAGTGGCTTTAATTTCCAGGTTAGGTGTTCTGTTTGGTCAAACGAGTATCGTTAAAATCCACTTTATACTTTAAGAGATAAGTGTAAAAGTGAATGAAACAGTCCCCACTGTTTTGAGGAAACTTTTTGCATGAGCAGAGCTTAGAAACCGGTTTTACGGACCTTCTCTCGAGAGGTTCAGCACCCATCGCGCTGAATTTTTTGACATAAGTGGGGGGCTAGATATGGGGGAGGTTAGAAGGGGGCTGATTAAGATAAAGGCTAGTAGAAATTGTAAAAAGGGGGCTTCTTTACAGTAACTAAACAATCGATATCGTCGATTTAGTTACATTAGATTAACTAGAGTCTGGAACGGTCTAGTTAAAGACTCAGAAACAGAGTTGAAACGCGAAGGTACCTGGTAGTAAACTCAAAATGAGGTAGGTAACCTGGCCGGATCGAATGGGGTATCGGAAATAGACAGTTTTTTGAACCCAACAGGTGAACGCCCCATAAGAACGTTAATAGGGGGAGCAAAACGCGTGACATTCAGGTACCAGACAATTTTTTTTTTCGAAAGACGGCTCTTGTCGCCTTTAAACTTTGGGTACATTGATTTTTTCTTGTTTTTATTGTTTCTATTAGCTGGCTTTTATTGTTTCTGTTTTCATCATTTTACGCAGTCTTGGTGTATCTGCAACCACAAAAAGGCTTAAAAACAAGTTGTATTGCACTGCGCTGTATTGCACAAACAACTTGCACTGCGTTTGAGAAAAAAGTAAATTTCAGGGAAAATCATTTAAAATTTGGTTAACGAAATCGGGTTTTGGGGAAATTTTTTTAACCCGAGCTCTAGAGGTGGTATCGGGATAGTGGATTGATCATTCCAACACTCGAGTTAAGATACGGGGAAACTCTTCACACGAGTTCCGGAAGTGGTACTGGGATAGTGGATAAAGTGTCCAAACGCTCGAGCTACGGTATTAGAGGAGGCTACAAGAGTCTTGGTGGCAGTTCTGGGTTAGCGATGTAAGGGTCCCAACAATTGAGTCCTGGGATAGCTTTTTAAGGGTCCCAACACTTGAGTCTTGGGATAGCATTTTAAGGGTCCCAACACTTGAGTCCTGGGATAGCATTTTAAGGGTCTCAACACTTGCGACTTGGGATAGCATTTAAAGGATCCCAACACTTGAGCCATGGGATAGCAATTTAAAGATCCCAACACTTTGTCCAAGGGTCCCAAAACTTTAGCGAAGGGTGCCAACACTTTGTTGAAGGGTCCCTAGACTTTGTCGAAGGGTCCTAACATTTTGATTAAGGGTTCCAACACTTTAGCGAAGGGTCCCAACACTCTAGCGAAGGGTGCCAACACTTCAGCGAAGGGTCCCAACTTTTCGTCGAAGGACCCAACATTTTAGCGAAGGGTCCCAAGACTTTGGTGAAGGGTCACATCACTTTAGTGAAGGGTCGCAACACTTTAGCGAAGGGTCCCAACACTTTAGCGAAGGGTCTCAACACTTTAGCGAAGGGTCCCAACACCGTAGCGAAGGGTACCAACACTTCGGCGAAGGGACCCAACACTTTCGCTAAGGGTCCCAACACCCTATGGAAGGGTTCCAATACTTCCGCGAAGGGACCATTACTTTAGCGAAAGGTCTCAACACTTTAGCGAAGGGTCCCAACATCGTAGCGAAGGGAACCAACACTTCGGCGAAGGGACCCAACACTTTCGCTAAGGGTCCCAACACCCTATGGAAGGGTTCCAATACTTCCGCGAAGGGTACCATTACTTTAGCGAAAGGACCCAACACTTTAGCGAAGGGTCCCAACACTCTAGTGAAGGGTCCCAACATTTTGGCGAAGGGTCCCAACACTTGGGCTAAGGGTCCCAATACTTGAGCTACGGGTCCTAAAAATCCGGCGAAGGGATTTAAGGTTATTAAAATTATAGGGAAGGAAATTTGGATTAACAAACTGAAGTTCAGAGTGTGAAAAAGTGTTGAATTGTAATTGTTTTAGCATGTTTTAGGAACGTTTGTCTCATAATTTGGTTAGATTTTTGAAATAGAACTTGTACCTATTAGAATTGTAGATAGCAGAGAATTGCAGATAAAAATCACGAGAAGAACAGGAGTGTCCTTACCGGAAAGGAAAGGGATAGGACTTAAGCAAAACCAACAGTCGACACAACCGAAGCAATCACCCACAATTCCGAGAGTAATGAAAAAAATATGTTTCAGTTGACATGATCAACACAAAAAGCAACATAGAGCAACAAACTGGAGAAAAGCTAATTGATCAAAAGACTGCGACTGTCAAAGAGATTGATCTTGAGACGCCAGAGACAAGCATAGATTGAATGGAACGGAAAACGACGGAGTCGGCACTTATGCAGAATGTAGAAGAGCCAGTAACAAAGACAATATAGTTCTCACCTATAGGCAAAGAGGACGAAATCACCAACAACACGCGAGAAAAAAATAAAATACGACTCACAAATGAAGAGAACATCGTTCATGGAGAAGTTGGCGGCGATGGTTGGAATGAAAGCTAGAGAAAAAGAGGATGTACCAACAGTGACTAAAAAAAGCAAAACTTTTGGTACGGTTTCCGCGATAACATCGGAAACTAACCAGGAGAAGGGACAAGTCGCAAAGGGAGCAGCGGGTCTTCAAAATGAGTGAGCGACAGAGTCAAACGTACCTTTAGTTGAAATGGGGACTTGATGACAAAGTCGGAACAGATAGACAAAAAACTAAAGAGCGGTGAGAAAGATCGCCGGGCATTGAAGAAGGAATTGTGACATAGAGTGAATAACTAGATAACTACTTTGTCCTGGCGAGGGCCACTGTAAAAACTACAACAGATGGCGGACAAAAAGGATAAAACAGATAAGGAGCAAGAAAAACGTATCAGGAGAGACATGGAGGAGACGAAAAAACGGTATGATACCGTGATTGATAAGTTGTGGAATCTAGAGACGAGAATGGGCACAATGAGCAGGGACCAAGCAGAAAATTTGTGCGCCATTCAATCGAAGTTGAATGCACTCTTGAGAAACTCTATTGCTCAGGAGAAAACAGTAGCAGATAAAACAGAAAAGCAACCTGGAACAAGAGTCGATTGTGTGGATCCGCAACGCAAGAAACAGGAGTGTACACCATTACCCCAAATCGACAACAGCTTAGGGTCAGGGATGACCAAAACTGCATTGAAGGGGGAGCCTCGAATTCGACGAGGATAACAGGGGATTCAAGTGCACACACGAATATAACACTTGATGCCATAACATGGGCGAGTACCTGGGAACTGATGAACAGGACACTTGAAGCATTCGCCACAAGGAACACAGACTCGAGTGATAGAGGAGGTGATAAATCCAGTAAGACTTTCACGAAACCGAAGGAATTCAAAGACGATTCAGATGGTTGCATAGATACCTGGGTTGACATAACGATACCACATCTTGAGCAAGACAACCTGAATGATGAGAGACAAGCTTGCACCGCAATATTAAGCAATCTAGAGGGCACAGCACTAAAGTGCGTGGTAGCCAGGAAGGAGGAGGAGCGTGATACCGCAGACAAAATCTTTGAAATACTGTTGAATCAATTTGGATCAGTAATGAAGGGACTTCAAGCGATGATCAGATTTGAAAAAAGAAGACAAAGAGATGACAAATCGATTGATTCATTTCTAGATGATCTTGAGAAGAAAAACGATCCAGAGGATTCGACTAACAGGTGAAATTTAGGATCGCTTCAAAGTTGATTGATGTGGTGAAAAGTGCCGACTTGAGAACGATGTTGGCAGCGTATTATACGCTATCGAAAGATGTTGTATCAACCCAGGAGGAGATGAGACAGAAGTCTAGAGAGTATATGTTAATGAAACCGAAAAAATATTCATATTCGGAAAGCAGAAACATGCCAAGGGGAGTCCAACAACAAAGGTCAACATGGTACAAGCCTAGAGATGACATGGAAAACGAATGTCGTCACAAACTGTTGCTCGGCGGATCACCATGTAGCGGATTGCACCACATACAAACAGGGCATGAAAAGCTTGGGATATGCGCCTGACGAAGAAGACATGAGTCAGATGAAAGAACACAAGTCTGACAGTGGCATGATAATCAAAATATGCGCGAGGTGTTTTTCTGCAATCAAGAGGGCCACTTTAGTATGGATTGTCCCCTGTTTTGGGAAGCATTAAAAATCAGAATGACCCAAAACACAAAATGGCACTAGCTGCGGTACAAAAGACCAGGAAAGACAAACTAAGAATGACTTGCAGGCCAAGGAGGCAACGAGTGGTGAATTATCAACGAGAACTGCAAGACTTGGCGACCAGAGAAATTGAACAAAGTTTAAAACAAGAAATAGAAAAACAAAAGAGGAATGAGACACTCTCTATGACGGGACCAGAACCGGAGACTGGAGACAACATGACAGGCAGGAGTAATTGCAACACCCTGAAAATGGTGACCACAAAACCCTTTGCTATCACGAAGATTGGGGCGAGAATTATGTCCATAATCACGGTGGGCAGTCATGAAGTAACGAGAAACCAGAGTGAACAGAGTGATCAAACATCAATGCACATTGATAAGTATGCAATTTATTACGCACCACAAGCCCAAAAACCCCTTCTAGAGCACTCAGGTCATTACTCACGAGGAGGCGGTGGTAAGTCGGTTAGGATAGACAGCAGGTACACGGAAGCCTATGGTCCACATGAAGTCATGTTGAACATAGATGGAAACAACATCTATACAAAAACGATGATAACGTGTAACGAAGATCTAGCTGGTCAAATCTATGTAGGTCGAGAAGAACTCAAGGTGAGATCGATCGGGCACTGCGCCATGCTGGAAGAAGATGCCATGCATTTGGGAACTGAAGCAGACGTTTCTGCACATGTACTGGACATAAGCGGTAAGAAAACCCAACTACGAGGACTATTGGACACGGGGGCTGTCTTGAGTTTAATACCAATTGAAACATGGGAAAAGATGGGATTCGACAAAGACGACCTGATAGACTCAAGGATACGGCTGTCAGCGGCAAACAAGGGGACATTGCGGACTCTGGGCAGGACACCGATAAGAGCTCTGAAGCTGGGGGAGCGTAAACTGTGGATGAGTTTCAGGTGTTCGAGAATCTGGACGAGTCTAATCAATTCCTTTTAGACAGTCATTTCATCAAGAATTTTGGTGTAACGATTGATCTTAACAATGCGATAATCGGGATTCGAAACCCGGAGAGGAAGTAGGTAATTAAACCGCTGAATTTGATAATGGCGGATGAGAATAAAGCTCAAGTTTTCTTGAGTAGGAGGGTGAGGTTGAAAGCGAACGAGGCTGCGATAGTAAGTTTGAGGATGAAGGACTATAATGAACTAAGTGACAATACACAAGTATAAATTGTACCGAATCCGAAAAGTCACAAGCTGCTATTTCAGGAAGATCCTTCTCGATAACCAAGAATAACCAGGGAGATCCTTTTCGTCAGTGTCTTATTGAGTACTCTCGAATTACCAATCACAATCCAGAGGGTGAGGAATCTGGGATACGCACTGCCCGTGAAAACTAGATAAGAAATTACTGAAAATGTGAAACAAAATGAAACTCTTGATTGTCCGGATCACAAGGACAAGATTTGTATCTTGAGCAGATTGAAGACAATAAAAGTTTTCATCAAGACCTGTGAGGTCGCTTAAGTCAGAGACAGACGATGGACTTTCGAGCTGTTCAATTTTTCCATAAAAACCCAAACCAGAGGAATTCGAAATGAATAAAACGGTATTACCAGAAATTGAACACTTAAGGGGAAAGATAACAGACGAACAGCTCGAAGCCACCAAGGACGAGCTGGATAGGAGTCAGGATGTTTTTTCGAGACATAAAGCAGACATCGGGTGCTGTAATTTTGTTGAACATGAAACAGTACTAGAGGAATTGGCGGTACCGCACAGGTAGAAGGCGAGGCGTGTGACCTCAAACAAATCGGATGCATGTAGAAATGAAATAGAGACCTTACTAGAGTATGACATGTTAGAACCGTCCAAATTACCGTGGGCGTGTGGAGTAGTGATGGCCAAAAAGAACGGGGACTAACTTAGATTTTGTTGTGACTTTCGATATCTGAACTCCGTCACGGTGAAGGATGCCTATTCGATACCTAGAATAGATGACAGCTTTTCGAAATTGGGAGATGCAAAGTTTTTTTAAACTCTTGATCTAGGGTCGAATTTTTGGCAGGTACCACTCAGGAAACAAGACAGGGACAAAAAAGGATTTGCTTGCGAGCTGGGATCCCTCCAACGGAAAAGGATGCCCTTCGGCCTTTGCAACGCGACAGCCACGTTTCGGCGACTGATAGCACAAGCACTGACAAGCGTGACAAAGAAATATGGCAACCTGGTGATGTGTTACATAGATGACGTGGTGATTGCAACACCTACCCTGGAGGACCACATCGAACGACTGGATGAGGTGTTCGCATGCATGATGACGGCAAAATTTAAATGCAAGTCCTCGAAGTGTGCGATTCTGAAGGAATCGATAAATTACCTGCGGAAGATGGTGCATAAACATGGCATCCGACCAGACCCGGACGCGGTAGAGGCAGTACTGACTTGGAAGTCGCCAAAAACTGAGCACCAGTTAATGAGTTTTTTGGGTTTTGCCAATTACTACAGGGAGTTCAACATGGGCTATGCGGACAAAGTATATCCGATGCAACAACTCATGAGCCATAAAGGCAAGAAGTTCACGTGGAATAACGCGGCAGAAGAGTCGTTTCAAAGAATAAAAAAGGAACTGTGTGAAGCACCTGTGCTAGGCATGCCTACAGAGAAGCGAATGTACCTAGTGGACACTTCTGCATCGGTGGTCGCAATCTCTGGCATACTCCAAGAAGTGTGAGATTCTGAAGGAATCGATAAGTTACCTGGGGAAGATGGTAGATAAACATGGCATCCGACCAGACCCGGACGCGGTAGAGGGATGCAACTCAAACATCAGGACGAATCTGGAACCGGAGGGCGACAGGGAGATCTTGAGAAAGATAGTATGCGTTAAGCTTGAAGACAACATCCACAACCCAGGAGAACTGAACGAACAAATGATGGCACTGTAAGAGCACGTCAAAGCGTGGTACAGGCTATCGGATCTGATACGAGCCCAGAAGAACTATAAAATGACGAGCAATCTCTCCAAATGAATTCGGACGGGAGCGAAAGAGAAAAGAGACCTCCAAGAGGATAACTATAAGCTCTTCAGCCAGTTCTACAAAGAACGGACGGACTTACTCTACCACACAGCTGATGTCGTGGTGGCCTGCAGGAGAAAAGATGAAGAGAAGACATTACACCAGCATAACCTCATCATATTACCACAGCTATATCAAACGGAAGCGTTGTTCAGATCGCACGACAACATGGGACATCAGAGGATAGATAAGGTGCAACAAAGAAAATTACACCGATTTGACTGGCCAGGGTTGAGGATGGCGTGTGAAAGATGGGTGAATGCATGTTTGTCGTGTTTTCAAGTGAAAGACCCCAGGAAAATGAAACTCCCTCTCAAATCCATGGAAAGCTCAGAATTCAACGAGGTTGTGCAGAAAGACCATCAAATGATCTGCATGAAAGATTCGGGGTTTAATCAGATACTGGTAATTATTGATCATTTTGCAAAACAGGCGAAAGCAATACCATGCCAGACAGCCTCGGCGGAGGAAACTTGCGATCAATTGATAACGCAATTGATATCACGGTACGGTTGTCTGATGACCTTCCAATCGGATAATGGGAAAGCCTTTGTTGGGGACCTTATAATAAGATGACAAGAAGAACTCATGAGAAGATCCCAGATTGCACAGGCACATTCAACGACCCACCAACCACAAACGAATGGACTCGTTGAGAGGCAGAACAGAACGCTGGTGAATATGCTCAGGGTGTATTGCTCGAGGTATACGACAGACTGGGACAAATATCTACCGCAAGTACAATAGCACGCAGCGCTCAACACGGGGTTCAGTCCCTTCATGATGTTAACAGGCAAAGAGAGAGCAATGCCTCTGACGTTCTTCTACCCGGAATATGGAGGACAGAAGACATCGCCTCAGGCACATGTGAAGTAAGCACTTAGGATGAAAAAAAGTTGAATGAGCTAAGCAGAACAAATAGAGCTCAAGCGCAGATGAGGCAACGAAGGAAGTATGACGAGAAGACACGTCAGGCGAAGCCATATGCTTTGGGACAATATGTCTGGGTATTTCAGAATGTCATCATAAAGGGACGAAAATACTACTAAAGAAATGGAGAGGCTTGTTCATGATATTGGAAGTGCACCAGCAGGGTCGGTTCAATGGCTTGAGCACAGGGCGCACGGCGCAATATTAAAACCTGAAACCTCACGTCCCATCACCGGAAGACTGGTGCGTACCGCAGAACATGGAAGGAATCGAGTATCTACTGGTGGAGCCAGCATGCGAGGTAAATGAGAAAGGCACCAGGGAGAAGAATGATGGCAACTGGAACATGAGTCTTGACGACAACGAAAAAATAGAGGTAGATTCGGATGAAGGATCTTTCGCAGAAAAGGATTGGATTGAACCAGAGCAAGACCAGGTGCCGAAGTGAACAGAACCGTTATGCTTATGAGGACGGAAACGAGAAAAAGCGGGCGCAAGAGGACAGGCATGAGGTACAACAGGTATGGCGATGACTTCTTGATTGACAAAATACGACCAGAAGAGCTAGGTGAAGGGATGGTGAACATGGGGGATCTGGTAGCAGATGAGGAGTGCCAGATCATCAACAACAGTGAGCAGACGTGGCAAAAGGACCACACCTAATCAGAGAAGGAAGAAGCCCTAGAACACAGTGAGATAGAAAGAAGGGAGAATAAAAACCAGAGGATACTAGAGTGGATGCGTGATCTGGAGGCTGACGAGAGGGAAACAAAAAGTATCCAACAAGTCGACATATCAGCGGACAAGCATGTAGGTCAGGAAACCCGTTCTTTGGTTGTTTGACGACGACAGACCGGCCACTGGTTATACCACCTGACAACTTGAGCCCAGCACCATCGACGTCGATAAATGATTTTGTCCGGGGTGAGGGTAGGCATTACCCACACCGAAAACTTGATGATAGAGAAACTCAGGGAAATGAGAGAGACTAACGTACTGGAGCTGGATCAGGAAGAAGCCCATCCTACCATCGGAACAGATATTGAGATACCAAATGAGTGCTTAGAGAACATCCTGATAACGGACAGTGACCTTATCTTGTCAGATAGGACCAGCCCGATCTGCAAAACAGCGGATATGAGTTTCAACAGGAGATTGGAAGCCGATTTTGAAAAAGTAGCAAAATTTGGAGTTTCTGCTCAGACAGAGACCGGGATTGGGGGTGTGGCCGCACTTCCTCCTTCAGTTTCACAGGTTAATGGCATAAACCTATGCTTTTTGGTGACAAGAGTCAGTGAGAGAAACGTGATAGATCCCGAGCATGTGATGCTGGCATTGACACGGCTGAGAAACTTCCTGGTTAAAATAGGGATGAGGTTTCTACGATCCGAACAGGGGCAGATTGAAGGCTAGGGAACCATGCGCCATCATGCACGTGGTCTTTGCAGTAACGGAAATCATGGTACATCTACACAAGAAGTACTACTTGAACATCGCTTGAGCTTCGGGTGGACACCAGGGTTTCGAGTTAAGGTGCACGAGGGTCTTGAGCTAGGTAAAAGGGGGGCACGTGTCAGGAATGTAGGTTTTAGCATGATTGACATGAAAATTGAAACAGAATTTTCAAGTCTAGTTTTATGGTACTAAAACGTAAGATGGATCTGCATATTGTTAATACCTAATTGAACCATTTTATCAAAAATTGTCAGAAAATCGTTTTAAGGGTACTAAGGGAGGAGGTTTAGGCTGGTCATTGGCAGCACATCTTGGTCTAAGACTCAGTTTTATTTTCACATTGATTTGAATCACAAAAACGAAACCGATAACTGGATCGGAATTACACGAGTAACGGAAGAAAACAAAGACATCATACTGTTTTTCGCAATCGGTACTAAGGAAAGGTATCTCTTGAGTATTAATCTGGGAAGGATGTTTCTTGAGTTAATATAGATAAATAATTTCTTGAGCAAGGTATTTTGTGAGATCTCTTGAGAAATAAATACAGCAATGGAAGATCGTTTCTGGAAAATTGGACCAGCCTCATTTAGAAAACCCATACTCGATGAGCTCTACAAGCGCTTGAGGGATATTGATTAAACGCAAGTGGACGAGAGGGTGCCGGTGATGCTCACTGCTATCCTGAGGAATCGCAAGGAGAGTGCAGGGAATCAGCGACCGAGGCCGTGTCAATGGTGCGTTACACCTCGAACGGGATTTCAAATCAAGATCAAACCAAATAGCTGTCCTGGAACATTGACGGAGGCGTGAGGGGACTCGATCTGGCGAGAAACTTCGGCTTGAGTATCACAACGGAGTATGGCGCAGTAGAATTTCCCCTTCCAACCAAACCACTGGCAGGGAACGGGACCCAGTCTACCAGCAAAGCGTTACCGATAATACGGTCCCAACAAACGGAAGAGTCATATTCAGAAAAGGGAACTGGAGAGGGCCCAGAGGGAACGGGACAAAGCCAATCTGGATAGTGATCCAAACAATCATGAGCGGGACCAAGCGATTCTCGATCCAGATTTGTTGAAGGCGGAAGGGGAAAAAGGTCAGAAATTGCAAGAAAGCGTGGCGAGTTGAGACCAAATGAAAATCGAAATTTGAAGAACTTCAACCGAGACAGCAAGAATTCGCGAGTGGTAAAGAAAGGAAGATGAAGACGACGACTGAGCCTAGGATGGAAATATATGAAGCCCCAGGTCCAGTGGTCGCCTCTATCTGGACCACGTAGCCCAGGTGCATATGAATGAAGGCCTGGACACTTGGACGCCATCAGAATCCGTCGCTTCCTTGAGAAATCTGGAGTCATGTCGGATCAGACCACTAATGGACATTGCGCTACCAGGGTTGACGCCCAGTTCATCCAGTGGCAGTCAGGCTGGAGCAGGGACATCACATCTCAAGGAGTGGCAGGAAAGCTTGCAGTCAAGAACTCCCGAGAGTCCGACACGTGAGGCAGCGCCGATCACTTGGAGGGAACACACAGTCAGAAGCGTCGTGATCTCGAGCTACAAGAAAAACGCCGACGGCGTCTATCACCGACATAATCAGTATGATTGGACGACGGCGCAACGCGAGAGGAGGGATGTCTTCCATGACGCAGCCTGGGCAGAATACTCTACGCAGCCTAGGATACCCGAAGGCACAGTCCATTTGTTTTTTTGGGGCAATCTTGTCCAGGTCCTGAAGAGAATCCAGGCGCATTGGCAAGTGGGGATAATGAGTTTCTCTGGTGCAGCAATGCCCCAGATGTTGGCGTCACTAGAGATATTGGAGATGGGGAAAATGTACACGGTCACCCTAATGATGGGGACCAATGATGTTTCTAGAGGCGAATCAAAGAAAACGATGAGGCTGCATGACAAGGTGAGCTGCATTCTTGAGGCGCTGAGCGTCTATTTAGATCCAGCAAAACTCACAATTTGCACAGTCCCCTACAATATGATGGCAGATCAGAACGCAATGAGCATGAATGAAAGGATGCGCCACATCAACGAGATCATCAGACAAATCCAACAGAGAAGTGTCCTGCCTGCGAGGCTGCTCGACATGGCGAGAATGATGGAGGTGTCCATTCTACATCATCTCCGGATGGTATCCACTTTGATAAGCCCAGGTGCACGGAGTGGCTGAATGATGTGTTTCAGAGACACATCAACCTTCTAGGGTCAGGTCTGGTGGAAGCTGGCCAATTCATCTTTGGTACTTCCCCGAGGCCTTCCTTCTTCCCGGCTAGGCCAGTGGCTGATTGCTTGGGAGGGAGAGTCGATTCTAGAGAAAGCTCGAGGAGTAGCAGAAGCAGGCAGCTGGGTTCGACACCCATGGAGAGGAACGAGGCGGAGTCTTCCTCACCCCAGAGCTCGGTGTTATCATCGGTAGTTGTGGTGGACAACAAGAGCCCCGAGAAACCAGCAAAGCCAGGTATCTGGAACGAGTCAAAGATCTGGACCTTGAGGATCTGGTCTGCAGGCAGGAGCTAGTGGAGGTCTTGGGACTCAAGAGTCTATTGCATGAGGACCTGAGCAATCATTACTGTGTGGATTGGCTGAAGGAGAATGAAGCGCACGTCTCTCGATACAAGACCATGGAGACCGCAGACTTGACTGGGCTTCCCAAGAAGTCAATCATGGGGCCAGTCAAGTTTAGGCCTCTCAAGGAGCTTGGATACCCGGGCCTCATAGTGGAACCACCAAAGCATCGAACTAGCATATCCAGGTTCAGAGTGGCGATTCCTGCGCAATTGAGGGCGGTAGAGAAACTTCTTGAGCTGAAAAGTATGGGGCTTTCCGATACTGCCTATATGAGCCCGAAGCTCTCAGAAGACCCAAGATACAGGAGATCTCATGGGACCTCGCAGCTGGCCAAGATTTTGACAGTTTACGATCGCTCAGACCCTGGAGCAGCAAGGGCAATCATCGTGGCGGGATCTGACTTCGATGGAACGTCCCCGATGTTATTCTGGCCGGAAACGTTGGTGTACTTGCTACCGGGTGCGGATCTAAATCAGATATTAACTCTGATAGTGGCGATAAAGTCGGAAACGCCGTGTGAGCCAGAGTTGTTGTTATTTGCGGGAATGAATGATCACCTACATGCAGCGGGATTGCTTAAGCACTTGAGAAATGGCAAACCGACAACGAAGAAGATCTGGGAGGCGCTCCAAACGTTGTTCGCGGCAATGAATGAAGTGCAGGAGTTGGTGGCTTCTCGATTGGAATCGAAAACAAAGGTGGTATTTGCATCATCACCAGGCTACGCAGGCATGCCCCTAGCTCTGCAGTTTGTGAACGCGATGTTAATCCTGATAGCGGAAGGCAACGGGTGGCGAATGCTGATGGCAGCACTGAATGCTGGTCGTGAACTTGAGCCGGTAAACTTGAGACTTCTGAAGTCGGAAGTGGCGGCGGCTTGGGCAGATGTGCGGCAGATTTGAGGTTTTTTTGAGCAGATTTGAGGTTTTTACGAACTTGCGGACATACTGATTGTGTTGGACGAGGTACTTTATCTTGAGATATCGAATCTGGCCAGGCAGCTGAAATTCAATCCGGAGTTAGGGGTTGATCATCACGTGATAAGCCATTTGACCGCCAGTCTGTGACTCAGGAAGATGGACCTCACTATAACAAGCTCTACCAAAAGTGCGAGAGGGCCCATCAACGATCGAAAGAATGTGGCTGGAGCTGGGAAGCTACTGGAATCGATTGGGTATCGTCTGGCTCAAGAAAGAGCAAAATGTGAGGCACAAGACGAGGGAAAGGGCACCTCCCCTGATCAAACAAATATGGGAAATTCTGGAGGAGCAGCTCAAGATCTCAGAGAAGAGGGATAAGATGGTGGGGACAATTGTTACGTCAGCGGATGAGGTCACTATTGCCGGATTCTGGAGAAAACATGCGAAGGGTGAACTGAGGACCAGGAAAACACACGAAATCTTGAGATTCTTGAGTCCATGCTCGGAAAATAAAAATTGATGGACAAAATGTTGTACGTGGGAGAAACCATGGAGCATATCCATTAACATCCTGCTTACTTGTTCAGCAGAGGGGTGGAGACCCTCAGAATTGAAGGGTATTTGACATTGATTTTCTTGACACATGAAAACCTGGGGGCATTTCATCGACTGATGAAGTATGGGGACCGGGGACTGAGACTTACTCCTACAAGTGTGCTGCCGGGCTGAAGACTCTGCTACTGGAGTACCTCTTGATGTAGAACCGATACTTGACATGCGAGGAGAGGAATCCGAAGACTAGAGAAAGTATGAGAGGGGTGAATGGGGGTATACTTCTCTTGACCGATCTGTGTCTGGCAATTAGGTCTGATCCCCTAGGGATGATCAGAGGGCTAGGAGAAATAGTGACCTGCATCTACGGGCCCGCCGTGATATACGCCTTCCCGGATCCGCTTGTGGTGGCGTACCGACATTCAGTGGTTCACGTGAGTTTGTTCAGCATTCTGGACGGGACAGCGCTGAACTGGTGCAAGCAGGAGAACTTGAGAGCACGAATGAGTGAAACGGTGCTACACCGGAAGATGAAGGATCCAGAGTTGATAGTGCTCAACTTCAGGGGCCAGCTGCAGTGTAGAATGGGGGGGGGGACGAGAGGGCCCCATTGAGGCCTGCCCGAATTTCTGGAAGTTAAATCCAGTAGCGAAGAACAAGAGAAAAATCTTGAGGATCCAGGTGTGGAAGAGAAACTTCGATTTCGCGAAGAAAAAACTGGTGACAATACTCGAGCGGGATGTGTTACCCGCTGCCATCCCTGAATTCCCGACGGTGAGACGGATGACATTGGGGATGAACAGATCGCTGGTAGTCCCATCGATACATGCTAGAGAGGCTGTGGAGCAGCAACAAAAAATGTTCGCGCACAGCTGGGACCCCTTGTTCATCGGGTATTTGGCGGATGTGTATTTCCATAGTTGTGAAATAAAAATAAATTCTTGGATTACTCCAGCCAAGACGATGCGGGGTTCGATGCTTCCTAAGTATGAAGTCCGGGAAGTGATAAAGGGGCTTGAGAAGGCTGGACTCGAAAGTAAAATGCCCATTACGATAGCGGGAGAATGATCATGGAAGAAAGTCACCGAGCTCTTCAGGGTGAAATGAAGAGCAGTAAAAGAAATATCTGGCACCCTATGGTCTGGAAGAGGTGGAATTGCAAGGCGAGGGACGGAAGCTGGATGCAGCGGGGACCCTATATGTGTCCCTCACCGAATACAAGGCAGTGGATCCGGCGACGCCTTCACCTCTATCAGTGGGCAATCCTGGGGACAAGAGAAGCCTTACCGAGGAGAACAGATTCAAAGACGCGTTGGAAAGGGACCAAGGTGAGTCGGGAGAGGGATAGAGCATGAATGAAACCCTCACTGAAGCTGGAGAAGAAATGGAGTTAGGGACTACACCTGACGAGGGGGCAGTGGCCGGGAATTTGAGCCCCGGTACAACGCGTGAGCTACTGCAAGACTTGAGTGGTGATGATTGGGCGGACACGAGGGGAATAGGAATTTGTTCCTGAATAAGCTGGATGAAAATGGATGGCAAGACTTTTTGGGTGAGTTCAATCAGAAGGTAGAATGGAAAGTCAAACTGAATGATTTCAAAAAAGAGTTGAGGGACACCGTAGTAGGATTTCGAGAACCTGTCTTGTCTGCCACTGGGCTAGACGAGAAAGCGATAGGGAAGCAGCTCGACAAGATGGTACGCTTGAGGGAAAAGAAGCAGAGTGCCGTGGTTAAATTATGTAAAGATAGCTCTACTCCGAATGAAAAGACTGATAATATGAAAGGTTGAAAATGATGATAAACCAAAACTAACATTATGATTAAAGATATTGATATTCCTAAGGCTAGAGTAGGGGGAGGCAACAGTCTGAAGAGGGAGATCTGGATAAAGAATGGATTCAGTGATGATTATAAATAGGCCCCCGAGTAAAAGAGTGAGGTCGAAGAAAAGGAAACGGGAGGTAGACGAAGCGAGTCCCTCGGTGGAAGCGGTTTCAGGGAAGAGTTTGATGGAGATGGTCCCAACAGTTCTAGCGAGATGGAAGACAACAACTTATAAGGGCAACTCAGTGACCCGAAAGTTGGCTGAAATATTGACCGAGATAGAAAACGCGACATTTCTGGGGACGGAAGAAGATTTCAAACCCCAGAAGGCGAATGCGAAGAGAGGCTCCATCAGTGGACAAATATGGGAAGTAGAAATTGACAAAGAATGGATCTCGAGTCGACACCAGGTCAATGGGAATCAGGTAGCAAGTGACCCCCTCGAAAGAGGATTGACGAGACATACTGCTCGCCCCTGGTGGATAGCCCTGGATATTGCTAAAGAAATCGGGCTACCCAAGAGAGGGCGGAAGTGAACAAACTAGAGTTAAAGAACCAGTTGGGACAAACCTGGGAGAAATTGCTGCTGGAGTATATTGAAGACAAAATGAGGGCACCCTCGACGGCAAAACATTTGTTGGCGAATCCTTTCGTCAGGACGGCGGGAGTGGCGCTAGAAGCATTGACTTCGTACAATAAACTAAATCTGGGCGATAGAGGTCTGCATGTGTATCGAATGCTGACGCAGCATATTGCTCGAGACAAATCGGGATTGCGTATGGCGAGGAGGAAAGGTGCCACCTGTTTCTTGAGATGAATTATGACGGTAATACTTGATCCAGGCATGCTATCATTGTGCGGCGGGAGGTAAAGCATTGGAAAAGAGAGTCTCGAGCGTCATCCTGAATGTGTATCAGAGTACCGGGATTGAGAAGGAGGATGGTTTGAGGCAGCCCCTGGAGAACCATGCAAAACTGGACGAGAACCGACGGCTCTCGAACAAGAAATTTGAGGAGAGTCATGGCGTGCATCGTCGCCTGTTTTTGGCAGAAGACTACTCGAGACCCGCGAAGCAAGGGGAGTATCAGTATGTGTCCGGCATAATGGGGATATCATACAACCCCATCTTGGATGCGAAGGTAGGAGCTGCCCTAATGAACTTTGAAGTAACAGAGCTACTGAAGTTCTGAACAGATAAGATGGTCGAAATTGATCCGACAGAAAGGGAGAGACCAAGCCTAGAAGTTGTCAGCGTGCCGCGTTCTGACAGGAAGGTGGAGCTGAGGCTGGGAGGTAAAGATGACATATTGACTACGACATATTGACTAGGAGCTGTTTGAAAGTTGCTGAGATCATCTTGGTGTCCACATCCTCAGGCAAGTTGGAACGAAGAAGTCACGGAGCGAGTGAGACTGTCACCAGGTAAGGATGAGGATTTGGGGAATCTGAATTTGATACACAAATTAACCTTGCCTCATCGAAGAGAGTCTGAAGAAACCATGAGAATGCCGAATGATTCACCTAAGAGGCTGGAGCCATTCAGTTCTCTTGATCTAGAGAGTGGAAGTAGAGAGCATTCTTGTGATGGACGGTCTTTTGTCAGGATACAGTCTTTTCAAAGCAAAGATCTGGTCACTTGGTTTGGTGACATCGTTGATAAGGAGACGAGTGAAGTGCAAATAGTAGCTGAGTGTTAAGCGAGCACGACAGTGAATCTAGCGACGGCAATTGTATTCTTCTCGAGCATGTGTAGTCTAGAGTCACTGGAGATGCTAGAGTCCGAGCACCATCTGGTGACGGCGTTAAGCGTGGAGACTTGGCCTGGAGTGTTTCAGGTGGTCCAAAAGCATATCCAGGGATGAAAAATGGTCTTGAGGCAGAGATGGGGTTTCACGAGAGCGAGGCCTACAGTCTACCAATGAATGCGAAGTCTCTGGTGGGATCAGTCATGTTAAGCTTGCAGTGAAGTCATTATCCGTTACGTATGGCTATGGTGGAAGCGTCAAGTCAGAGGTTGGTGATCGACAATGCTTTCTCGGTGCCTAAGTGCGGATAGCACATCATTCGCATCGATTGTTAAGGGAGATGCTGGCAATGGTGCATGGGGATCAAAGAGCGGACTTTAGTGAGATCTGGGGGGATAAACTCTTGAGATTGGAAAAAAAGAACACCAGTGACTTCGATAGGCAAACACGATCGTGAAGACGACGATTAGCGTCCAAGCAGTGGACAGGATGACGTGAGGCATGCAAAGATGATGGAGATTGAGCCTTTGCTCGAGTCTTCAGGAGAGCTCAATCTCCGCAGCATCAACTTGACGCACGGAGAATTCCCATGTCATTGTCTGGCGCTGACTGTGGGGGTACTCGGAGCAGTCAAATCTCTGCTTGATATGGGATGTTGAAGAAACCCGGTCGTTAGGGCTACCTGACCATCAACAAAAAGTCACTCTCTTCGTGGTGAGCTCAATGCTGGCGCTGCGATGGATTCATGAGAACGTAACCGAAGTATCGGGAGTCGAAGACACCAACAGTGGAGTCGATACATGCCATTGACTATAGCCGTAGACTTGAGTTGCTTGGGGATATTTTGGTAGTAGCCTTTAAGCTGTAACACGGGTTGTAGTCTCGTGTCGCAAGTGAACCGAATTGGCTCCGACTGCATTAGGTAGATAAACACAAGAGATAGTGTCCTTGACCCTTGAGCCAATAGTTATAGGGTCTATTTCTCTTAGCCTCATATGTGACTTAAGTAGGCAACTGTTACAGCCCCACTGGACCTTCCTTCCATTCAATCTTTTTCCGTTAAGCGCCTTATCGTGTCTTGCAATCAAGATAAGAAGCTTCGTTTTCCCTCTTACTCTTCCGACTAATTTCCGTCTAGTAAATTCGGTTGTAAGTCTGGTTGCGTTTTCGGTTGCCATTTCCTGCATTTCTCAGAAATGTTCCAGATCAAATCGGAATTTTGAAAATTATGAGTTCTAGAATATTCTGAGCCTCCTTCTATTTAAAATTCCGGTGCTAATGCCTTTAATGTTCTATTTTGCTTGCATCGGCGGGTCTGATTGTGCCAATACATGGATTCAGGAGAACGTAACCGAGGTATAGGGAGTCGAAGACGCCAACAGTGGAGTCGTTACATGCCATTGACTATAGCCGTAGACTTGAGTTGTTTGAGACTGCCTGCAAGGTATTCACTATACCCATGGAAATTAGGCACGTGTGGGGTCGCAAACGATTCTTCTCATGGCTTAGGGCGACACTGACGTCTTGGTTGTACACGTTGGCGAAGAATCACATGAAAAAGCGTCATTAAGAATATTGTCAGTTCCTGGACGAGATTGGGCCGGAGGCCTTAAGGAGACCTTTGCTCACCCGTCGCAACGCGATAACCTCGTGTTACAAAAAAGTTGGTAGGGTGTCTAGAGATAACGCCAAAGCAAGAGAATTGATACTGGAGGAGAACCTGGCGAAGAACTGAGCTTAAGCTTGCATAACTCCTTCTGCTTGAACAGGGTATCCAAAGTAAAGAGTCTACCGAACCATACGAAGAGATTGCAAGAGCAAAGCAATGGATGCGAGCCTACGAACAACTGAAGGCATGGGAAGCGATCGTGATCAGTTCTGACGATGAAGAAGAATTATCGAGGAAAATTATCGAGACCCAGTACCTCGAAGACGGGGTGCGCGAACTGAGCAGGGTGCTCAGAAGTTGGTTTTTGAGTCTTGAGCTTGACAGGTAAAAAGGGACTTGAGTGTGAACTCTGATGAAATCTGAGGGCAC
Organism: Symsagittifera roscoffensis; assembly: GCF_963678635.1. NCBI lineage: Eukaryota > Metazoa > Xenacoelomorpha > Acoela > Convolutidae > Symsagittifera > Symsagittifera roscoffensis. The sequence continues at coordinate 11,206,221 of NC_087068.1, forward strand.
GGAAAAGAATTTTCAACATTCGAAATATTGTTATTAATATACTATAAATACTAGATAAATCAAAATGCTGCATGACACATTTCTGATTGGACAGGACAAAAGAAATTTTAATGAATAGCCTATACAGCTGGAATTCAGGTTGCAGGTGGATGCAGATTTTGATTGCTGTTTAGCGACAACGTGACAATTTTGCATGACTGTGAATTTTGGGTTGTAAAAAAAGTTAAATCTGCTGCAAACTTCTGTAAATGAACATTGGCACTGTATCTTGAGAAGCACTCAACATTCTGGGGGCTCACTGACAGACGACAAAACCCGGTAAGGGCATCGATCTTGAGCGCAGAAAATATGTGCCAGTCGGTCATATTTGGAAGTTTGACATTGAGCTGAACGTTTAAATTTGATTATGTGGAGAAAATTAATTTTTCAAAATTTCGAAATGAGTCTATCATTCTCAAGTTTCTTGCGTTAACTGAAAAAACGAGAAAAAGCAATTATAAGATTCAAGTGATAGTCGCTGGGAAGTTGCTAGAAAAACAGGAGTGCAAAGTGGCTATTCGCAAATTTACCATATTAATCCAGCACGAGTAGAGCTATCTTGTTCCCGATAGAAAAACAACAGTTACAAAAAACAGGTAGAGAAGTCAATCAAATGGACCAGAGTGATACTAGAATGGAAAAGTGGACAGCTGAAGATGCCCAATGGTCCAGAAAAAGAATTTTTATTTTTGAGTTTAAACTTATTTATATAACCTTGAGTCAGGTAACTTATATAGCCCTAAATCAATTCTAGAGTTTTTTTACCATTATTAGTTATTCAGTTCTAGAAGTTCTGTCGGTATGTGAGTGTCCACCTTAAATTTCTTGAGTGTGTTTTATGTGATTATGTGAGTTAGTGCAAGTTTTTAGGTTCATCCATCTGAAATGGATCAAAGGTCCACTGTCCAATAAAAACTAACGGTATGCTTGAGTTCCGATCCTGTTTTTAATGGCATTTGCGTGTTTTAGGTATTTTGAGACCTGACCATGGTAGGCGTTCTTATTTCTAGAGTGAGGTAGTATTTTGGTAGTAGACTTTAAGCTAACACGGGTTGTAGTCTCGTTTCGCAAGTGAACCGAATTTTCTCCAACCGCATTAGGTAGAAAAACACAAGAGATAGTGTCCCTGACTATTGAGCCAAGATTTATAGGGGCTATTTCTCTTAGCCTCATATGTGACTTAAGAAGGCAACTGTTACAGTCCCACTGGACCTTCCTTCCGTTCAATCTTCTTCCGTTAAGTGCCATATCGTGTCTTGCAACCAAGATAAGAAGCTTCGTTTTTCCTGTTACTCTTCCGACTAATTTCCGTCTAGTAAATTTGGTTGTAAGTCTGATTGCGTTTTCGATTAAAAGTGACCATTTCCTGCATTTCTCAGAAATGTTCCAGATCAAATCGGAATATTGGAAATTTTGAATTCTAGAACATTCTGAGCCTCCTTTTCTTTAAAGTTCCGGTGCTAACGCCTTTAATGTTCTATTTTGCTTGCATCGGCGGATTTGATTGTGCCAATACGTGGAAATTGCACATACTCACCGGACAGTCCTCTCAATGTCCCCATTGAATGCATAACTCCGGATTAACTTCAAGTGGTAATCCAATGTCCAATGTTCTTTAATCAACTTACAAATCGAATCAGAATTTTAAAATTTAACCACATCACTGCGTCGCAAAAAGAGCAACGTACTACTACATTTCACTGCCTTCTAACTTTTTCACAAAATATGCACCAAGAGGAGTGTCCTAGATAAAATTTATTTCCTGGCTACATACGTCACTTCATCAGAAAACTTCTTTTCGCTCTTGCTTGTTTAAAAAGTTTTGGGACGTGGCTAGATAAAATTTCTTTTCTGACTACGCACGCCACTCTTTTATAGAAATTTTTCTCGCTCTTGATGTTGTAAAAATTTTTAGGAAAAAAATTTAGAGTTTTTCACAAAGTGTAGTCGTTCGTTTATGCTGTTGCCCTCAGTATCAAACCAAGAAACTCTGCGGCTAGGAAAGGTAATGAGGTACCCACCCTACTCGAGCGAGCGTACCCAAAACCTACCAGGACGCCATAAAGTGAATCCTACACAGATTGAACACATCAGTCAGGCTTTAATAGGTTAATATACTCACCTAAGGCCTGCAAAAATAAACAACGAAAAACTAGAATTTTCCAATGCAATTCAACAATTGTAACAATTATTAACAGTTTCAAAATCTGGTCTGACCAGACATGATCAAAACAAAAAGGTTTAAAAACTTCAATGATCAATCTTTCTTGATTGATCATTCTTACAACAATTGACATTTTGATTTCTCTCTGTTTCTGCTCCGGCTCGCCTTCAATTCTTACTCCATGGCTTCTAGTTCCTGTTTGCCCATCTCGCTATCTTCCAACCCTTTCTGCAGCATGTCAACAGTGTTGAGGGCCAAGCCCCAACTTTCTTGTTCCAGCAATCTCTGCTCAAAACAGGGCAGTAGATCTACGTTCACTTTTTGCTCCCGATTACGACGGAAGCTGTTGTGCAAGCACAGGCTCATATTCCGTTCCAGGTCAGCTTGTAAGACCCTCTTTTGCTCGTTTTCAGTGGCACAAGGCATTCCAGCCACCCGTTTCACAGCTGTAATTACGGCATTCCTATGCGTCAAGAATGGTCTCTTATAGCCTCCGGTCCTATATTCAGCTGGAAGGATTGATATGCCTTCGTTTTTTGGGACAAATGACGCTTCGCGCGTTCATATACCTGTGCCATCATCATCGCTCGGAGCTAAGGCATCAATCTCTGTCTTCCCATATCCTTTCAATGGCTTTGGGTATCCTCAGGACCTTGCTGGTGGTTTTGAACAGATCCAGTTTCCTGCTGAAACTCACTTTGCTCAGTTGCTCAGGAGTCGCTACTGCCATCTCCAGCTCACTCGTTCCTGCATTAGCCTCAAGCCACTTCACTGCTAACATGGCACTGAACACCAAAATTGACACTTTCTGGGCCTGATCAGACAATCTCATGGTAATTAGTTCTCAAGCATCCCATACTAACACTAAGTTTGCTTTCTTGAGGTACCAAGATGTCTGCGCCTGGCAGTGACACGACTACTCCCCATGAGTCCGCAGGATTTTCCTGCAGGATCTATAAACCGATGTTATCAGCAGTGGCTCTTTTTCCATCATCATTTGATGCGTTTCATCCTTCTCGTCAATCAAGCGGAAATTGTTCGCCATCAATCCACTCGCTTTGTTCACTGACGATTCCGTGAATCACTGAAAATCCTTGACGTTTCCGTCACCCAGTTTCACGAAGCTTTCCCCTACTATCTCTTCTTATATGTCTCTCGACCTCTCCTGGACTGCCCGAAGGATCTTCGTCATTGGTTCGTGTGTTCTTTCATAATCGCATGCACTTGGGCATCGAGAAGAGTTGATCAATCAACAGATGCTGCGTTCTGGCATCCACAACCGCCATGTGTACTTGATATTTGCTGTGGCAGTATGGTACTGAACCGGATCTCACCAGGTACTTTGAGCCAACTGTCTTGTGATATTCCTCGCTATGCTTCAGGTTCATTTCATTCTCGAGAGCTGCTCGCCAGCTTCCAGTTTTCTCCCCAGTCTTCAAAAGACTTCCACGCTCAGGTCGGTCACTAAATCATGTGCACTCTCGCGACGTTCCAGTGATTCTACGGAGCTTGTCATACTGTATAACCCCGAGGCACCTACCAAATTCACGTCAGTAACCCCATGGCATTTGGCAATTAAATCCATCTCGCTCATGTCCGACGAGCTTAGCCTCTTGAATAGCCTCGCTAACTGGCAATGTTGTTCGGCTAGAAGTTCCAAGCAAAGACCCTTCCAGTCCACAACTGGTGTTCAGATTTGGGCACCATGAAGGTGTCATGATTTCCCACATCGTCACTAGACTGGTCTTTAGTGGACCGTCGCACGAACCACAGTCAAAGCTCACCTGCCCTTCCTTTCGATCACTCCTCCAGTAATATTCCCAGCTGCAGCTGCTCAGACGTGATCATCCCCACTTACCGCACTCTCTCCACTCAGAGTTTAAGGATTACCGCTTGCTCAAAGTCAAAGTACAATCCTTGGCTTCTTCGTTGACGATTGGCACACCTGACACATACTGGAAGGATCTCTGCTTCCCTAACGTCGCATATTCCTTCAGGCTTCTAACTCTTTCCAGCAATTTTCTAGTGATTTTCAATTTTTTGTTGGAGTACCCCTGATTTCTTCCAATCTCCGGTGGCTGTCGAGTTCGTGCAGCTTCTTCGCCGGGATCCGTAGTGGCATATCTTGATAGAGATCCAACAAGACCCTCAACAAGACCTCTTCACGCTTCACCACTCTTTGTCTGATAGCCTTCAGGCATTCCTCTAACACCGGAGTGGGTACACGATCCACCACGAACTTCACAAAGCAAAGCGAATCTTTCCATTCCGCCCATGCTATCGCGGAGTCGTCCCTGGCGATCAACTCTTTGAGAGCTTCCATCAGTTTCAATTGCTGATCCCTTACCTTAGTTTCGATGGTGGCTACATACTCCTGTCTCCTTATCCCAACAAGACACCACACCAGCCTTATTCGTAGATCTGTCCTGACGCATGGGTTAGCAATATACGCCGTTACTGACGAAGTTTGCGCATTGTCTCGTCGAAATACTTTTAGAGGGCGGTCCTCCAGGAAATTTTGACCAGCAGATCACCCATGTGAACTGACTCGGGCACAGTGATGCGAATGTTCTCGACCACGTCGAGCTGTCCCTCCAGTTTCATCTTCGCTATGTTCGCACGGCATGGTTTCTAATCTTCGAGCCCACCGGATCCACGCTGGCTGATAACCTCCATTTCCATTCTGGTGTCAGCCAGGGTCCTGTGGTTCTTCCTCGCTTTTGAGGCAATGGATATCAGTTCTGCTAACAACATTGGTGGCACCTAATTCTCCTTCTCTCTGCCGCCATTCGTGGCACCAGCCCCTTGTCCGTTCTCATTCGGACGGGGCACTTTTGTCAGCGACATCAATACTGCTGCCGCTTTCGATTTCACAACCTTCGGGTTTACCACCTTGTCGGATACTCTGCTCGTGAGCTTTTTCAACATGGATTTGTACTTCTTCAGCCCCTTGTTGATTCTTTTCACAGGCTGGTCTCCCACAACCGGACTCGCCTCAGCGCTTTTTTCCGTGACTGACTCGATCAGACCTTCAGACTCAGTGGGCTCCATGGTTTTTCCTAATACTTCACGCATGATGGGCTGATTCAATCCTACTCTCATCACGGGTTGAGCGCCGTATCTCCGGATCACGAAAGCTACTAGCGTCCACACTTCTCCAGGCTTCCTCTCAAGTTCTCTTTGATACCGTTCCCTTCTTCCTCTGGTAACGTGTTCAGGATTACCACTCGCATTGATTCAGCAATCATCCGCCTTCGAGGGGATTCGAGGAGCTACTTGGACGTGTCTCTTCTCTGATGTGCCTTCATTAAAGACATTGGCTCCACGGGAAACAATCTCGCTGGGGGTTTTTTGGTGGGCAAAGCAAACAATGATGGCGTCATCAGTATTTGTGTTTCTTTCGTTCCACCATCTTCCGCTTCATAAAAAGCATACTCTAAATGACCTCTTTCCAGGGTTTCCAGGTCGATTTCGCTCATCTTAACACCTTTGCCCTCCATGGGATCATCCTCTCCTTGGTTCCCTTTATTTGCGTCTTTGTCTTTTCCCTCGTCGTCTGGTTCGGTCCCCGTCCAGAGGGGCTTTGGCGCGTATCAACTCCTGAGTCCGCCCGAGCTGGTGTCATCAGGTCACCCGCCTGGTAAAACACCTCGTCATTCCTCACCATGCGGCGCCCCTACCTCTATCGTGAGATAGATGCCTCCCCTCGACTCTTTTACAACTTGCAGCATCAGCACCATCTCTCGCCTGGGCCACCTCAATCTGGACCTATAGTCGGCTGGTGAGTATACATCGTTCCAGTGACCTGCAGATATCTCGGGCTTCCTTGATGGTTTAGCTTTAATCTTTTTCCGACTCCATATATCAGGGAAGATGAACTCAAACGGGTGTAGGACTGCAGCGTTCCAACTGATGAAGCGCGGCTCCATTCCCTTACCCCAGTTCAGCAAAATTCTCTCTTCCACGTCCCGCGCGGCTCCAATGCTTGGTGCAAAAGTAGGACTGGTCGCCCGCAACAGCATCGTTCGTGGATATAGAGCATCCCTAGTGGATATAGATGGCACCTAACCGGCAGTAAACTTAAGCCCGCCAGCCACGTCTCTTTATTTTCCTTCACATGAGCATACGTCTCCGGCCAAGCCGGAATTTTCACTGCGTATTTTGTGCCGTTGACGACCGGTCGTAAATTCAAGAGATCAGGATTGAACTGGACGTTCGATAGATCTTCGCCGCCCATCCGACGTTTAAAGCAGTTCTTGAACTCCATCAGCGTCCAGCCAGGCTCCATAAATAATTTAAGACAAGCTTCTCAATCCAACCGCCCGTCCAAAGTCAGTATTTGTTGGTAGTCGATTTATCAGAGTACTAATTTGATAAAAAAATAACTTATGCTCGCATATTATTCAATTTAGTCTTCATGTTCAAACTTTATTCCTCCCGTTGCTCTCAAGTCTGTAGGAGTTTCTCTCAAGCAAACAAAGTCAATAATTTTGCAACTGCAATAACAGTTTAGTGCTTTAGACAGAAAAGTAAATTCTTCAGCTTTAAATAGAGGGAAAGTGGTAAAAGGTTGCATCTTTTGTCTGTTTTGCACTCTGAACCGATGTTTATCCAGCTTAAAGTTTTGTTCTGAACAATTTCCAATACCTTCATGTTTCCAACGTTTACACTCAAGTAGTTGGAACCATCGATTAAAATAGGGCAGTATTATAGACTTGAAAAAAATAGTTTTTGTTTTGGTGGGCAGTGAAGGAGAGTTTGGCAGCTTGCTTCCGACCACTTCTCTTGGTTTGTTCAATAAAAACAAGAAAGACGTCAGAAAAACCAGACAATAAATAACTTTTTCTACATTGTAGAAATTATCATCCATTTTATCCGGAAGACTTTCTGCACAGGTAAAATGCGAGTCCTTAGGTACTCTCTTGAGCAATCTAACATTAGAAATGGCTGTTTTTACTTAGCTTTCTAGCACTCAGTAATCACCAGTTGAAGCATTTTTGACAGACTTCACACATTAAAACACATGGGAAAACATTGAAACCAGTAGATCTTCCTAGAATAGCTAAGAGGTATACTTTCACAAATGAGATGATATTAACTAGAACAACAACCACATCTTATTCATTTTTAAAGTCCTGAAGGTTTTAAGCATTATTTGCTTGTATATTATCAGAAAACCCATTGATTTCAAAAACATGTTACAGAGCACCTTTGTGAATTACGAAAGAGTCCCTTTCGTCTAGTTGCGCTCATTGCACAAGCTGGATAGGGCAGTACCAGCGTCAAAAAACGCAAATATATCAACCAACTGTATCAATGTTTCAATGAAGTCAGTTATCAGCACTAAATGCATAGTCGTAAAGTTATTTTTCTTGAATGTCCTTCCTGTACAATAGTACCTATAGTGTTGTGGATAAATTGAAATTCGCCCAGCAATCTTTAACCCTTTATACATAACATAGAGCTCCTGAGGAGCGCGACTAAATTTTCAGTTCCTATGCAGTTTGTTGATTCCGAGTAGCTTGCTTTGATAATATTATTTTAAATATGGTTTCGGCTTAAGGCTAAAAATGTTAACCCAATAAAATTGGTTTCGAATGCAGATCTTATCTTCTAAGTTTCTGTGTTATGGTGCTGTTTTTTCTCATCAGAATATTTCCAAAAATAACACAACATCTGATTTTCAATCCAACGACCCATGCAAAGTCAATTTTTTTTGGTAGTCGATTTATCAGAGCACTAGTTCGATAGAAATAACCAATGCCAGCATATTATCCTTTTTTGTCTTCATTTTCAAACTCTGTTCCTCCGGTTGCTCTCAAGTCTCCTGAAGTTTCTCTCAAGTAAACGAAATCATTAGTTTCGCACCTGTAATAACCCTTTAATGCTTTAGACACAAAAAGTAAAATTTGCAGCTGTAAAAAGAGGGAAATGGGTAAGAGATTGAAATTTGTATGGTCTGTTCTGCGCTCGGAACCGATGTTTATCCAGCGTAAAACTTTTGTTTGAACAGTTTGTAATACCTTCATGTTTCCAACATTTAGACTCAAGTAGTTGGAACCATCAATTAAAATAGGTATTATAGACTTGTACAAAATAGTTTTGGTTTTGGTGGGCAGTAAAGGAGAGTTGGGCAGCTTGCTTCCAACCACTTCTCTTGGTTTGTTCAATAAAAACAAGAGAGACGTCAGAAAAACCAGACAATAAATAACTTTGATAACATTGTAGAAATTATCATTCATTTTATCCGAAAGACTTTCTGCCTAGGTAAAATGCGAGTCCTTAGGTACTCTCTTGAGCAATCTAACATTAGAAATGGCTGTTTTTACTTAGCTATCTAGCACTCAGTAATCACCAGTTGAAGCATTTTTGACAGACTTCACACATTAAAACACATATGACAACATTGAAACCAGTAGATCTTCCTAGAATAGCTAAGAGCTATAATTTCACCAATGATATGAAATTAACTAGAACATGAACCACATCTTGTCCATTTTTAAAGTCCTAAGGGTTTTAAGCATTATTTGCTTGTATATTATCAGAAAACCCGTTGATTTCAAAAACATATTACGGAGCACCTTTGTAAGTTACGAAAGAAACCCTTCCGTCTAGTTGCGCTCCTTGCACAAGCTGGATAGGGCAGTACCAGCGTCAAAAGAACGCAAATATATCAGCCAACTGTATCATTGTTTCAATGAAGTCAGTTATCAGCATTAAATGCATAGTCGTAATGTTATTTTATCTTAAACGTTGTTCCTGTACAATAATGCCTATAGTGTTGTGGAAAAATTGAAATTCGCGTAGCAATCTGCAACCCCTTTTACATAACAAAGAGCTCCTGAGGAGCGCGAATAAATTTTTAGTTCCAATGGAGTTTGTCGATTCCGAGTAGCTTGCTTTATTATTATTATTTTAAATATGGTTTCGGCTCAAGGCTAAAGATGTTATCCCAATAAAATTGGTTACGAATGCAGATCTTATCTTCCAAGTTTCTGTGTTATGGTGCTGTTTCTTCTTATCAGAGTATTTCCAAAAATAAAACAACATCTGCTTTGCAATCGAACGACCTGTGCAAAGTCAATTTTTTTGGTAGTCGATTTATCAGAGCACTAGTTCGATAGAAATAACCAATGCTCGCATTTTATCCTTTTTAGTCTTCATGTTCAAACTCTATTCCTCCGGTTGCTCTCAATTCTCCTGAACTTTCTCGCAAGTAACCAAAGTCAATCATTTTGCAACTGTAATAACCGTTTAATGCTTTAGACAGAAAATCAATCTCTTCAGCTGTAAATACAGGGAAAGTGGGAAAAGATTGCATCTTTTGTCTGTTTTGCACTCTGAACCGATGTTTATCCAGCTTAAAACTTTGTCCTGAACAATTTGCAACACCCTCATGTTTTCAACGGTTCCAACACCTTTTATTACACTCAAGTTGTTGGAACCGTCGAATAAAATAGGGCAGTATCATAGACTTGTACAAATTAATTTGTGTTTTGGTGGGCAGTGAAGGAGAATTCGTTCTAATAATATGAGTTCTAATAAAAGGTGTCTTGTTTGCAGCTGTCGCTTGCTTACTACCACTTTTCTTGGGATGCTCAAGAAAAACAAGAAAAACCAGCCCATAAGTAAACGTTTCTACCTCGTAGAAATCATCATTTATTTTATCCAAAAGACTTTCTGCCAAGTGAACGTCTAATGTAATACATTATGTTGCAATTTACTCTTGGGAGAGGTCAAAGTCAAGTATTTTTCGAAGATGTGTTGTTCTTGGTACAATTTTCAATTCGATAAATATTGAAGCGAAACAATTGGAGAATAACTCAGCTTGTGCCCGTGGATCATTTGCTTGTTCATTCAAATAGAACATGGAAGTTGAATTTTTGAAGTTTTTGAAAGATCTATAACACTTAAATAGGTCATCAGTACACTTAGAATCTTCTATTTTATTTTCATACTCATTTTTCTCGTTCTCACACATTTCTAAGAACAATTTTTGCCTCCAATTTTTCTGAAAAACTTACTGGTAACTTCTCTGACAGTTTTTCAGCTTTTCGATAATATTGGATGTACACGGCTTTATCCAGGTTGATTACCAGCCTCGATGGGCTGTTCGTTTTGTAATACAACTTTTAATTTCTGCTTCACGCTTCATAACACTCTTCAAACATAACATCAACATTACTCCCATTACTTCAGCAAAAACAATGAAATTTATGTAATTTTTCGTCTTCGGTGACTCGATTTAGAAACTTATAATCTCTTTGCGGAAACTCAGACTGATTTTTATGATTTTATCTCGTAAGTGCGTTTGCCTTGTCTTGAACTTAACGTTAGCAACTACACCAAAAAAATTGACAGCCTGTTGATCTGATTATCAGTTTTTTCACATGAGAGATTAGCTAAACTTTTTACTGAACAAAAGAATGTCCAGAGTACCGCTTGCAGCTGTCGTAAATTCAACCAATTGTAAAATATCTTTTTCAACAAGTAACTAAAAAAATTCTTGAATAGACTTGTCATCAGGAGAAGAATCACGCTAATTAAAGTTTTTCTCTGGAAGGTTGAAGTCCCTGCAAATTTTAAATGAATCAATCTCCGTCAGAGTAAAATTGAGTCGAATAATCTTGATATTTTGTCCATATGCATGTACTACGGACTGTCTGGGGCATAAAAACAGCACAATAAAAAAATTTTCCAAGAATAAATGAAGAACATCCATTGATAGCTCCGCGAATATCTGAAACAAAATCATACTCTTTTGTCATATGGTTACAATTACAAATGATGTAGTCAACCATGGTTCAGTGATAATTTCAATATTAAAGCAAAAAGTGTTCACAATATTCGCAAAAGAATCTCTTTTTCTTTTTTTCCTTGTTGATAAGGCTTCGGACGTTAAAAACTAGCAATGAAATTTTTTCTAAATCGTTTTGTTTTTGTCATTTTTCAATTTTTTACCCATTTACATTGATTTTGAAATTTCAAATTGGAATATCTTCTCTTTTGGCGCCATTTTCTACTATTAGTTTCCATCTTTTCTGTAGGCATGTTTTCTGTTTTAGCTGATCATCCATTGTCAACAATTTTGAGATAATATGTTGCTGGTTCTCTCTGGTTTGAAATTTCTCAACAATGGCACTGTAGACAAATATTTACGAAACGACCAATTGTCTGAACATAGTACGAGGTCTACTTTCTTCATATGAGGTCTACCTTCTTCGTTTTGCAAGCCTTCGAACTTTTATTATAATTATATCAGGTTTTGTTCTCCTGGAAATTCAAAGACTTCTTTTAACAGCCGTGTTTCAAAATTGTCAAGAGCCGATGTTATTTTTTCATTTGGCCTTTTTTTCCTTCAATCCTGAGATACGAATTTCAACGTTTGTTTCAGTTTTAGAGTCAATGGGGGGTTTGTTTTTAGAAAAATTAATATCAGCAATTGATTTTCCTTTTAATTTAGCAATTGATTCTTTGATCGCAGCAAGCTCGCCTGACATTCTCGTCGCGGTCTTAGATTCCACCACTTTCCTGAGGATTTGCCTCACCTCCCCTGTGCATTGATTGCAAAACAGAATCACCCATCTCTTGACATGTACGTTATGGCATCTTTTGGTAGTTTGCTGCATTACTGATGAACACAGCCAGTGCTTTTGTCGCATTGAATGGATAGATGTATGCCCAATTAGCAATGTTTGCACATGCAGTCAGAGTTTATATCAATAGAGGTACTGTTAGCCCTCATTCCAATCATCATTTATTATGAAATTTTTTAATAAGTTTATCAATACATATAGGCTAAAAAGCTGAAAAGCTTTACTATTAGATATCTCTCGGCCCATTTGGATGATGATTAGTGGTATTTATTTCTGCTTGGAAAAAAACGAAGCCAATTGAAGATTACAAAAAATAAGGAACGCAAGCAAACATAAAAAAAACACTGACTTTGATGAAAAAATCTCAACTTTAAAATTTTGAAGAAGAAATTAGATACCCTTGAAGCTCTTTGAATTTCTAGAACAATTAATGATTGGCTTTTTTTACATTAACCAAACTTGAGAAATTTGGATCCACATGTAGAGTTTTTATTCCGCAGGAAATCTTAGAATTAAATTCCACTCTCGAAACTAGAAATCATTCACTTTTTTGCGCCATTTGCGCGTTCGTGTTTGGAGAGTGCTATAAAGGTCACTTTCAGCAGATGGATGTGAAAAGAACAAGTTATTTCTACCTAAGTGCATCAAATCAATATTTCAGGACTTTTTGCTGAAAAAAAATTTCAGCAATATTATGAAATTATTTAATAAGATTTTTAATAATTTATTTAATAAACTATTTATTAAGAAAAGTTTCTCGTCTTTTTACATGATCTTTGATGTATTTTGCCTATTATGATCTAATTGATTGGCTTAATTTGGGTTTTAAAAACTGACTTCCTAAACAAAAAATAATGACAACAATCCTTAATTAGCTGAAGAGTAATTTCAACGTTTTTTTACCGCAAAAATTAGCTTGTTGTTTGCATTATGTACCATTTCGCAAATTTTTCTGGATTGTTTGTTTATATCATATATATATATATATATATATATATATATATATATATATATATATATATATATATATATATAACATTTCAAAATTTCAAAATGTATATAAGCATTTCAAAATTTCAAAATTTCACTTCGCGGTGCAAATGAATGAAGTGAATTTAAAATCGGATTCCGATTTAATTACAACAGTTTTTTGCGGTCAATTGCTCATATTAAACTATGAATCGTCTGTATTGCTGTTTTTTAACGACTCAGATCCTTCAAGTCATTTTTCAAACTATTAAACTTGACAGAAGCGAGTGCTTCTATTACACCCAGTAGAGAGGCGACAACGTTTTTTTTCCATAGACTGTAAAATTTTGGAAAGAAAAAAGTTGCGTTAATTGTTGAATATGTATTAAAAACCGATACTGGTTGTTACTGTGCACGTTATATTTCATCAACCTTCCTGGATCAGTTCGCAAAGTAATTTTTCAAAAAAAAACATAGTGAGTGCATTTTTTATGGAGTTTTGTTAACAATTTTCTGCCTTTTCTGTGTCATTTTTGTTGTGTGTTGGGGCAAGAAAACATTTTGAGTTTATGTGGGAGTTAAAGTTTTTTTGTATTTGTTTCGAAGAAGTTCGTGTTGTGGGTTTATTTCATAACATCCGTCGGTCCGAACCCTGGCGATCAGATCAGAAACTCCGGCTGGCTGATTTAAATAGTTCTAAATAAGTTCTTTATTTACACTCAACTTGACCTTTTAGGAATGGAGTTTCATCGTTTGATTTCTTCTGGTGCCAATTATAATTTTCTTGTTACCACTCAGTTTCCAATTTTGCCGCTCATTCTCTAATTTTGCGGGTCATAATCCATTCCTGATGCTCGTATTTTTTTTGTGTTACTCATATTCCATTTCTGCCGATCATATTTCATTTTGGCCGCTCATATTTCATTTTTACCGCTCAAATTTCAATTATGTTGCTCATATTTTTTTCTGCCGCTAATATTTCCATTCTGCCGCTGTTTTTTTTGCATCTCATATTGTACTTCTCCTCTCGCCATGCAACTTTTAAGTTCGTTTTGAATCCGTTTGTTACGTTTGTTCACTATAGTCACAATCAAAGATAAGATGGTTCTTCTCATATGGTCATTGGCTACTTCTCAGATTCATGCACTTCAAATGGTCGAAGCCGATACGTTGCTAACTTGGTCATGTATCTTTAGAATCGCTTCAACTTAAAAGCAGCGATTACTAGAAAAACTCCCCACTCGCCCCACTCTTAAGAAAAGGAACTTCACCATGTTCGGATCTCAAGATAATTAAAACACGCCCCGAGCTTCATGAAAAACAGGAGGTTTAGGTATCTTTTGCAAGAATTTATTTTTGTACTGTAAATTTGATTTCTTTTCAGAATGATCTATAAAAAAACACCGTATCAAAAATGCAAGTTCCGATAAAAAACGTATTTAATTTCTCGAAACACCGACAAAACAACTCTAGAAAAGGATCAGTAAAAAAGTCAATATAGATAAGAGTAACTCAAGAAAGCTTAAGTATTTGTAATGGCTCCGATGGTTGAGCCTGTTTACTGTAAAATATTCCCAATCAGATAAACTCTTCGAGTGAACCAGACCTTTCAAGAGCGAGTACTGAAAACGCTCCACCAGTTCGCGTGCACGGGAAGCCTTTCCTCAACATCTCTGATTTTTGACCACTGTCTTTTATGACAACCTTGATAACGTTCGCTTCAAAAAACAAAAACCTGATCAAAATTTTCGCTTTTGTGAACACTTGGAAAACGGGTGTTGTCAGAGCTTCAGTGAGCTGCTAAAATCTCAAGAAATAAAAAAAGAGAGAACCAGAAGTCATGTGCACCAGTTGCTGCCTCTTATAATTTTCTGCCCTCAAAAAGTTCGCAGCTATAGAAAACTCTTTTTAAAGCTGAAGAGCAAAGCTAAATTGGCATCCAACTGTACTTAGATTTTGAGTTTTGAAGCCTCATAAAACATATTTAAATCTTAAACAGAATCATTTCTAAATTTTTTGTTTCATGACAATTTTTTGATTGAGTCGAAAGTCAAAAGGTTTGATAAAGTAACTCAGCTGGTTGAATTTAAAATTTTTTTCTCTAGTAGTCAGTATCAATTTTATTACGAAGATAGCTCGAGGGCAATTGGTGTCTTTGTGTTCTGATCCAAATCCACACTCAAGATCAGGTGATAGAAAACTTCAGGATTTTTCAAAGACACTAAGATTTTCCGATAACAAATCCCGCCTTGGAAGTTTTTGCATTTTTGAGTGAAATTTTTATCCCAGTTTGGTTTTCCAACTCATTTTAGTTTTCAGAGCTACTTGAAAATTTTTCCAGCTTTCACAGGCAAGAAAAAAGAAGAGTCATTTCATCCTGAATTCAATCAGTTAAAGTTTAATCTGATGATTTTTGAATCTGCCATCGAAAGCATGTGAGTGACAGAAGCTCATAGTAACAAGTACATATTTGATTAAGTTTTATAAGTACGTATTTAAGTCAGACTTCTATAGTTTAAGTATCTATACCAATTGGTTATTGTATGTAGCATCAAATGATTATCTTAATAAAGTATTATAATTTCATGTTCTGTTTTAGGGCATCCAATCATTCCAATGGATATTTTTCTCATATCCGTACGGATTTTTTTAGGTCGACAAAATCGATTTTGCGAGAACTCCCAAGGCACTACAGAGACCCTGTTTTGGCTAAATTTTCTGCGCCGCAGGCAAAATTAAAAAAAAACAGGGCAAAAAGGCGTTTTTAGGCAGTTTTGAAAAATTTTGTCCAAAAAAATTGCATTTTTCCGGCGCGCGTCCCCCCTCTAAATTAGTATATATTGGCGCCGAAGGCGCCCTTAGAAAAATTTTGGGGCACGTCACAAAAATGGTTATCTCAAAATACTACAAAAGGGGGATTCTTTGAGTTGGCAGGGGGTCGAATCCCTGAGAAGGGAGAAAAGAATGTCCGCCTCCACCACCCCCCTGATTATTATAATTATTCTAGAATTGAATGTGACTACACATGTGCTACTTTTCTGCAGAGGCACGAAGAGTGCTTTGCAACAATTTCAAGCAATTCTGGAGCTTACAATGACGACAGTTATTTTATGTGTAGCCCTGTTATTTGTTTTCTTTAACTTTTCAGATATAGAAACTATGGTGCTTTTTTCAAGGTACAGGAAATTTTAGGCCGCAAAGTAAAAAGGATAACTCGCATGGACCAGGTTTTTACTCAGGGCATTCCTTTATTCAAACGTTTCCATAGATGTTAAAATTTCATCATATCAAGCATAAATCTGATTAGTTTCATCAACTAATTTAGTTTTCTTCGAGTTTTTGCCGATGGCGTTTTTTCTTTCAAAGCCCTTAAAGTTGTACTTTCTATAGATTAAAAATTCCTTTTCAACGATTTGAATCAAATGTTCCGAGGTATACTACTCCCCATAACTTCCTTAAAATGCGATGCAAGCGGTTGAACATTCACGAGAGTTGCACAAAATTCAGGACAGAGATTGATTTGTCGACGACTTTTCTTTGACTTATTATTCAAACAACCCCACGAGTGCCTGTTAATTGTTTGAAGAATGACTAGCCATGACTGATCGAATTTGAGTTTTCGCGTTGCTGTAAAAATTCGAAGTTCCAACCACGGCAACAACCATTTTACCTTTCATATCAATTTTCAGCCTTTCATTTGGTTGAGGAAAATTTGCAACCACTCGGGCCAAAGTTTGACACTCAACCAATTATACCATTTGCTTGTAAACTCAAAAAAGTCAGGATATTTTTCTTCAATTCTCATGTAATGCTTGCCTTATTTTTTCTTCAATGATCTGCAATTTTTGCCTTATTTTTTCTTCAATGCTCATGTTTTGACGTTAGTCACTTTGAAATCTTTCGAGGCGGACTCTCGAGGGTCAAAAACTGTCCCAAAAATTCCGGTGGGTGTCCTAAGCAAACCACTCCGCCGTGATGTGCCATTTAGTTTTTTCCTGCATACAACTTGTTCAACGTAAAAGATACATGCTTCTCATTAAGTATTATTTTTTCTTCCAAGTAGATGGCATGTTATTGTAAGACCACCCCCCCCCATTTTCTCAAAAGTACAAAATGCTCCTTTTTCCTGAAGAGATTAAACTCTCCAGATAGTCCTTTTTTACCACTCAGATATCCACGCAAGTCCAGGGTTGCCTTTGACTTGGGCTTTCCACACGGCGTTATCTCGCCAAACAAAACCAGTTTGGTGAGTTCGCTTTTAAAAAAAATTGCCCACCGTCAGTTTGACTTTCCTCGCTCTGTTTAACTGTTCTTGCAGAAAATTTCTAATAAAATGCACTACAACTCTATTTAAACTAACTTAAAAAAAATAAAAGTTAAGAATTAGAGTTCAATTAAAATGTGTGTTATTTCTAACTACGACACAATAACACTGACGCTCGCTCACTCTGGAGGAGGTCACTTGCGGTAAATCAAGGTCAAATGGACTAGTTAATTAAACAAAGGCGAATTAAATAAGAACAATCACAACACTTCCCCAAACAGGGAAAAAATCAAATCACGTATACGATAGATGGTCCTTTTCTCCCTCTTCTTCGTGAGGATCAAAAAAAGTTATAAAATCACAACTAACTAAATAGCAACAAGGTAGTTTAAAGGCTTAAAAATTGACGCAAGAAGGGTTTAAGGACTTAAAGAAATTGCACATTTCGAGTAGTTAGAAGATCAAAGAAATTTAAATAATAATTGATTTATCCGAAGGATTTTGTATAAAATTCAGATTGAAGTTGCTTTAGTAAATTAATTCAACCAGAGAGTTACTAGAGCTCGAATGGTTACGCGTAATTTAAAGCTGTAAAACAGTGACGGCTGAATTTTATGAATTTTCGTAGACTGTCGCGAAAATAACCCGACGGATCATTTATTTCTTAGGAACTAAAGTTAAAATGTAGAATGTAAATAACTACTGCAATGCAATTAGTGTTATACCTTAGACATTTGAAATGTTAGCATCAAAGTAGCACCACCAGTTAGTACGAATTGTATACAAGATGACAACAATTGATCCGAATTGACAAAGTTAAATTTTAGTATTGTTATTTGTTTGTAGAATTGATGTTGAACAGAAATTTTTCGCGTTGTCTATTATGTCCGAGTTAATATCTGAATCGTCCGACTCTTCTAACACTGAAGTTGGTAATGAGGTAAACAGCCCATGTACTTCTTCTTCGGTAACCGTTCTTGTTTCGTGAACTATTTCCGTAGAATTGGGCGAGATGATGGGACTATGTTGTTGCGCTGACTGAGTGACTCAAACTTCTCTTCATTCCCTCTCATTTTCGGAAATGACATCACTGCCCGTGTCTTCACTGAGTGTGAAAGGATTGTCAGTTATCCCCGATGTTTGCTCGCCTATGACCTCTATATAAATTGGTTTTTACATAAATTGTTCAGTGTTCTGTTTAAATGTTTTTCAAATAGAGTGCAATTGACTTTCGATTCTTTTGTGCTCCGTAAGTTCCAAATGATCTTGGATACTGAGTCCGTAAGTGTATGTTTGAGTAATTCCGACGACATTGATTGTAATTTTGGTTTAACGGTTTGAACTACTTTTTCCGCTAATCCGTTTGAACGGTGGTCGGCGACTGTACAAAAAAGAACTTATTTCATTTGAGCCACAAAATAGATTAAAGTCTTCTCCGGTAAAACACGAAGCGTGGTCGATCCGAATTGAATTTGCGATTCCATGAAGATGGATATTGTCGGTAAGAAAGTCGATTACTAATTTGGCTGAAGTATTTGAATAATTTTTTGCCGATGGGAAATTTGAGAATCTGTCTATACAAAGTACAATGTATTTAAAAAGTCCGCAAGAGAAATTTGAAGGACCTGCGAAGTCCAAATCAATCTCTTCATTAACAAATTTTAATTCTGCAAGGTGATTGTAAGGTTTTTCTGAAAAAATGGTCTAAGAATTTTACATGCTTTTATGCAAACCGAGCAGTTTTTTACGTGAAAGTAAATCATTCTACTGTTTTTTGACCACCATAAGTATTTCGAAAAAAATTTCAATCCGAACTGTCCTGGGTGTGTTTCATGGAGAAGTTTCAAGGCTGCTGTTCTCAAGACAAATAGTAAGCACAATTTGTTGTCTAAATAAAATAATCCATCCACAGTTTGTAAATCTTTGTAAAAATGGTTGAAGTACCTGCCCGATTTAGTGGTTTTAATCTCCTTATTCTCCTCTAAAGCTCTGGCTATGGGGTGTAATATACTGTTTTATTTGGTAAGCCAAGCGATCATTTTACTATTGAAGAAACTATTTAGTTTCAATGGTTTTTCTGGCAATTTTAAGGAATTTTGGTATTTTTCACTAAAATTGACTGGACTGTTGACATAATCTTTTAAGTAAAATTTACAACAATACCGGAAGATGACGGTTTAATTAATTTTCCTATGTTTAATTTTTACATTATTTACAATATTAGATTTCATGGGAGATTTAAGGAAATTCGAATGTAAAGACAAAAAATATTAAAAAGAAAAGATTGAGATGCTAATTTTAGAACAATTTTTTTTTGAATAATCCAGAGGAATACAATTAGAAGTACAAAATTCGAAACAGAAGAGATCAAAATCGCAAGTTTTCAGTCTGGAGCTATTTAAATTTAGAACTGTTGCGATAATCTTATTATGTAGTATTACGGCAGTGGTAGTTTCCGAAATCTTTCCAATCAAATTCGAGTGAGGTTTATCTAACAAAAGAATATCCGTCGGATATATGGTTGAATTGATTTTTACTAATTGTTGCTACGACGAATTCTTCTTCATATTTTGAGGGGGTAATGAATTTTCCAATCGGAATTCTAGAAATCAATTCTGTGAGGCCCAAATATATACTCACTAAATGTTTTTACCGTAAAATTAAACAGTAACAGTCTGTCTAACCAACTCGTTTTATTTCCGTGATTAAAACCATAATTTTATTTCCGTGATTACAAGATAAGGCAGATAAAAGGGCTTTGTGTTTGGTTATGGTTTCAAATTCGGAACCGTATGAATAATTTTCGTAGTGTTCTACATCCCATACCAGGCCAAGAAGTTTGAGTGCTTTTGTTGAATATTCAGCCTCATGAGAGTTTAAGAATCGGCTAGCGAAGGCAACCGATCTCCAGTCTTTTTCGTGTAGTTGTTCGAGCGTTGTGCCAAGCTCGCTGTAACATGCGTCTGATTTTAATCGAATTTTCAGTTTCATGTCGAAGTGTGTATTTTCGGTTAAATTCACTATTTCCAATTTAATTTTCTCAAACGCTATGGTATGTTCATCTGACCAATTCAATTTTTATTTAAGAGTGGTCTCAAAGGGCTTCCTAATGATGCAAGGTTCGGAACAAATTTCATAATTCGATTAGTTGAGTTGAAGCTGGACGCAACTCCTTCAAGTTTTGGGGATTGGGATCAATTTTGTTGCTAAGGTTTTATCTTCCAAGGCGATTACTCCTGTCTTTGATATTATAAAATCTAGCCATTCTTTTTTTTTCAAAAAAAACTTGCCTTTGGGCCATTTTACCGCGAAATTATTGTTGTCAAGTGAGAAAAAATCCTTTCAACGATCTCTTTATGTTCTTTAGAACAACCCTTTGGACGAGAATAAGATATCGTCAAGGTAGACACTGGTAAAAACTGATATGTCCAATGTTAGTGTCCATTACTCTTTGAAATTCGTTTGGCATATCGCCTAATCCATAAAATTCAGTTAAATGTATGTACCGGTTATATTTCCTCCAACGATGCTGAAACTACACTGTTTGCTCGTCTAAATCAGGTCGGCTATTAGCGTTTTTAAGGTCCTGTAAACCAGACATCTCTAACAGATCTTTCTGACATCTGAGTTGCAAAATTATCTACCAGTTCATGATATTTGGCATCTGGTGTTTATTTTTGGATATCTGTTTGCCTAAAATTTTTGAGTCCAATGCGAGCTTAATTGATTTGTCTTTTTTGCACGTAATTACTATTCAGCTGATAAACCTATCTTCCTTGCTTGATTTTAAATTTTTAAAGTGTCCTTCGGAGATTAGTCTGTCAAGCTCTTTGCTGACTGCCGGAAATAAATCCAGTGGAATCATGCGTCCTTTTGAATGTATTGGTTTCAGTGGGTCTTGAAAATAAGTGATCTCGATTTGATTCTTTATTTTATCAATTCTGCCAAATAATATGTTGAATTTCTTGAAAATGGTTTTGGTTTCACTTTTATATGACCCGACGGAATTAATAAGAGACTTACTTTCAATGTTTTTCTTGTAATGAGGAAAGGGTTTTTGTGCCAACTCTATCCCGACACGTGGTAGGTTGTCGTTTACTAGGATGTTTCGTTCGTGACCCTCCTTTATGCAGAAAGCCGTGTTGTCATACGTCAGTCCGTTGGATCTAATTGGTACGATGACTCGTCCCACAATTTTGATTGGATCGGCCGTGAAGCCGCAGTAAAAATCTTTTGTAGCTTGATCGCTTGTGTTAATTTTCAATTGTGGATCTCACAACCTAAGTTCCTTTTCAAAAAACTTTCGGGCTTACTGAGTCCACCTTTTTATTTAGTTGTACAAAATTTTCCTTTCCCAACCCAATATTAAATAGTTTCTTCAACTCTTTTCCATCATTATCAATCATTGTAGTCACTTTTATTACCAAACAATCGTCTTTATCGCTTTGTCCTGTTTGCGACCATGCAATAATTACTTCTCAACACTGTTTGTGTTAATGGTTATTTACCGCAGGATTATCCGACGAATTTACAATTCCGAAATCTCTAATTTTGTTATTTCCTACAATATTTACGTTTCTTCTGCTAGATTTACAATTTTTTTTTGAAATGTCCTTTAAAATTACAAGATGTACAGCTCGCGTCCTTCACTGGGCATATAACAAGATGTCTTTTTCTGATTTTTCCTCCGCGTTTCATACCAGAATTTTCTCTATCGACTGCCAGGGTTGCTTCTCGTTTATTTATTCGATGGTTATTTATAGCATTATTATTTAAAGGATAGGAAGATTTAAAGTTACTTGTCATTTTCAAATGTTCAAAAGATTTGAGATACCTTTCTCTTCAACTAAAGCGACCTTTAAAGCTTCTCTGGGGGAATTTTTTGTCAAAAGTTTCTTCTGGATTTCGTAGTTGTTCATGTTGTCAATGAAAATGTCAAAAATCCAATCTTCCTCTCCACTGGATAAGTCGCATTTCTTCGCCATTTCGGCTAGAGTGTCCCAGAACTGTTCCAAGCTTTCTCTACCTTTCTGTTGTCTATTGAGTAGCTTATGGCGTTCCAATGTTATATTGTGTTTTCTAATAAAAGCTTGATTTAGGAAATCCCAAATTTCCGCGAAAATTATCCGTAGGATTTTAACTGTAGAAAACTACTGTGAGAAAACGAAAACTTTCTTACCCTCACAACCCAGTGCTAAATACAACATCAAGCGAATCTTCTTGTACGCCTCTTCTGTTCGCATTCCATTGAATGTTTTTGTTTCCAACTTGATTCGGATCTTCTCGGAATCATTGACTTTATTTCTTTCTTCAGCGTTTCTTGCTAAGCGTTCCGTTTTTGCTGTCGATGACTCGTTTTGTGGCTCTTCCTTTAGTTGTAGTATCTCCCGTTTTAGCTATTATAGTGGGTTCAATAGGTTGTCGATATCGATGTTCTCTTTTGCTTTTGATGCCCATTGGAACATATCACTCCACTATTCCCACGCGGTTGGGGGTCAATAGTATGCGATTGTCAAAATGGGCATACTACCCTCATGCCAAACTAGTTTACAGATGAATGCGCCATAATAAAATGTACTAAAACTTTAACTAAACGAACTTAAAAAAATGAAAGATAAGAAATAGTTTAATTAAAATGTGTGTTATTTCTATCTACGACACAAAAACACTAACGCTCGCTCACTCCGGAGGAGGTCACTTGCAGTAAATCAAGGTCATATGGACTAGGTAAATAAACATAGACGAAATAAATAAGAGCAATCACAACAGTTCAAATTTTAGCTAAAAAGAATGATTCAGCGCTCTAGCAACACCCGGTCCTGATGATTATAGACAACCAATGTTTTTGCAGTTTTCGAGACACTTCAACAAGAAAGCTATAACAAGAAGGCTATAAGGCAATTCCGTTATTCTCGCGCTTACGACTTTACCACACAATTTGTTCTGTGTAGTTGTTGCTCTTGATTTCTCATGCGTTTTTCAATTTCTCTGATATTTGCCTGAGAAAAAATCCACAGACATCAGTAGTGGATTTTTAATGGAGTTCAGAACCCGACCACCAGTCGTACGGTAGTGACTTTTTTTATTTTTGAAGGTGAAACTCTTCAAGATTTGGAGCTTCCATCAGATCCTGGCCAAACGCCAGTTTTTTTATATCAACTTCTCTAGCTGGTCTAGGCGTTGGAATTGATAAGACACTCATTCTATAGCTCAATTTTTCCTTTTTTATTTCCGACGCTCCAACTAGGAACGTTCAATGAACTGAGCTACGAGACGTTAGAGATCATTGTTTCTTCTTCTCGAGTGATGAAGAGCGAGCATGTGTGGATCTTCTGCTCTCGGAACCGTTTCTAGATCATCATCTTTTTCCATTTTCTCTCAAAGTCACCAGATTCACAGAGAAGAAGTGTGATACAGGAGTAAGTCTCACTCTGAATTATTTGCTTCGGGCCAATTGTTGCTGAGACGCGCAGTTCAGCCAATCTGACTCGGATTTTCTTCAAAACGAAAGCAATCCGTGACGCTACGACGAGGCAAGGATGTCTGTATTTCTACCTAAGTTTCAGAGGATTCAGCAGTGGACCAATGATTTCGATCAGCTCGATGCCGTTTTCGTGCAATTGTTGTTGAAATGCACTACGCAAATTGTGATTAGATCTGGGTCGTAGCCGACCCAAATTTCCTTCACAGTTGCCGTTCTTTCTGTGGCAACCGCATTTGTTAAGAGTTTCTGTGGCAACCGCATTTGTTAAGAGTTTCCCGGCCATCAGAGTGTATGTTTATACTTTCCTAGTCCCATCATGTCGAGGACGGCTATCATTTGCGGCACTGCTGCTTCAAAAACGCTCAAGACATTCAAGCGCCAATGCGCTCTGTTTCTCATTAGAACCTTCTCTAGATTTTCGTCAATCACTGGATGTACTGCTCTATCCGGTATATCGGTTAATTCGGTTCTTTTTGTAAGTTCCGCTTAGAAGATCCATCAAAAGATGAACTTCTTAACTTTTCAACGGTCATCTAATCAGCCAGACAACGACTTTTATAAAAATCAGGCACGTTATTTTCATAAAACTACACGACGACTAACCGGTTGAATTGTTTCTCCCAAGATGAAGAGCAACCATTGGTGCTTGCGAGTAATAAGTCCGAGATCGAAGTCCACGTTGACGGCGCCACATCCATCTGCTAGTTGTCCTCACTAATGAAATTGCTTGGTATTGGTTCCTTTTGTTGCAATGTCCCCCTCCTTGTTTCTGTCTACTCTAGCCGCTAGTATCCACTCAATTGCTTTCCGTTTTTTTTGCTCCTTTCGGTTTAACTTTCTCTGTTCTATATCAATTTTAACTTCAACAAAGGTCAACATGAGTACACTGGAAGAATGAATTGTTGATTCGATTGAGCAAATAGCAGCGTTTTAGTTTTTTTGTTTTTTTTATGGCTGGGTTTCGATATTCCTGGGTTATTCAAAAGCTCTGTCTATCTAAAAGGAGGATGCCACGAGTTAAGATGCCACGTTCATGCAGGATTTTTAAACTGTTTCCATCAACCAAATTTAGCAAAGGAGTTGCTAGGACAATTATGATGACATCAGTCTAGAACATAATTTTTTTTACAAAAACATAGTTAGTTTTAACAGATTTTCTAATGGAATCGTGCTCCTAGAAAAGCTGCCCAAATTTCCTACTCCTGTTTTAGAGTAGTTTGGCTACTTTTGAACGACAAACACAACAAGACTGCTCGTATCAGGGCGAAACCTTGAATGTTCCGACTGCCTTTTAAGGTTTATGGAGCAGTAATAACATTAAAAAATTCAAAGAAATAAAACAAAATAAAAAAAAAACATTTCTAAAATTTGAAATTTTTCATGAAAATCATGCCCCCACACACAATACAAAGTACAAAAGGATAGATTTCGCTCCTTGCAACAAACCAATTATGGCACATATGCTTCTTTTAACCAATTTGGAAAGATTTTTAAGGCGGATTAACTCTCCGCTCACGCGTTAATAGCGCGAAATAGATCGCGCGTTAATTGTCCCAAATTGGCCAAAATGGCAATCTTTAAACCCCCGTAACTTTACAAAAAATGATCACAGGTAAAAATATTTTTTCAAATTTGAGCTCAAGACAACAATACCTTTAGAATGATGAAAAAATTTCCGTCAAAAATGGCTAGTTAAAAAGTCGAAATTTGTCTGAAGAAAAAAAAACCCAACCCGAGCACAAATATTCTGTCACTTTCGTATCGAAAGTCGGAACAATAATCTATCGTAATAGTCAAAATGTTCAGCTGGAAGTTGCATGCAAGCTGTCATAGCGCGTTGAGAGGCGTCAACAAAACATGTAGGGGAAGCGACTCAAAAAAAACTTGCCATCTATAACAATTCCAGTATGCAATAACATTTCCTGTAAAAGAGTTTTAAACGTCAACGCGAAAATCGCAAAGAAACCCAGTGAGTCGAAACTTGTCGCAAATGAATTGGAACTCCACTCAATGTTTCGATTGTAGCGTGATACTCGGATCTAACCTTTGTCGTTACAAAAAAATGCGTTTTAGCTACGTTTTATGAAACCTGTAGTAATCTTTTGGTTTCTTCTCTTCACTCTCCAGGATATCCTACTCGATGAGCAGTACTGCTCTTTAGAATTTCCCTCCAACATAATATTTTGCATTTGGCGTTGTATATGTAGCTGGTAAAGTAATTGTTCCGACTTTCGATACGAAAGTAACGGAATACTTGCGCTCGGAATGGGTTTTTTTTCTTCAGACAAATTTCGACTTTTTAACTAGCCATTTTTGACGAAATTTTTTAAATCATTCGAAAACTATTGTTGTCCTGAACTTAAATTTGAAAAGATATTTCACCTGTGATCATTTTTCGTAATTTTATGGGGGTTGAAACATTGCCATTTTGGCCAATTTGGGACAATTAACGCGCGATATAATTCGCGCTATTAACGCGTAAGCGGAGATTTAATAAGAATCGTTCCGAATAAGAATTCTTAGAAATCGTTCCAAATTGGTTGAAAGAAGCTTATTTGCCATAATTGATTTGTTAACAGAAGCGAAATCTATCCTTTTGTACTTTATATGGCTTGTGGGGGGATGTTTTTCATAAAAAATTTCAAATTTAAGAAAAAAAATTTTCATTTTGTTTTGTTACATTTCATTTTTTTTGTTATTACTGCTCCATAAACCTCAAAAGGCAGTCGAAACATTCAGGGCTTCACCTTAATACGAGCAGTCTTGTTGTTCCGACTTTCGATACGAAAGTAACTGAATATTTGTGCTCGGGGTGGGTTTTTTTTCTTCAGACAAATTTCGACTTTTTAACTAGCCTTTTTTGACGGATTTTTTTTTATCATTCGAAAGCTATTGTTGTCCTGAGCCTAAATTTGAAAAAACATTTTACCTGTGATCATTTTTTGTAAAGTTATGGGGGTTTAAAGATTGCCATTTTGGCCATTTTGACCAAATTGGGACAATTAACGCGCGATATAGTTCGCGCTATTAACGCGTAAGCGGAGATATATAAACCGTCTTAGAAATCGTTCCAAATTGGTTGAGCGAAGCTTATTTGCCATAATTGAATTGATTTGTTACAAGGAACGAAATCTACTCTTCTGCACTTTATTTGGCGTGTGATGGGATGATTTTCATTAAAAAAGTTCAAATTAAAAAAAAAAAATTCATTTTTTTTTTATTTATTACTGCTGCTCAATAAACCTTAAAAGGCAGTCGGAACATTCAGGGCTTCGCCCTGATACGAGCAGTATTGTTCAAATTTCAATTTAAATTTCTCTTGATATCAGCATTTGATTCATAACTTGAGATCTGATTGAATCAAATTTGGTCAAAGTGAAGCTTTTTTTTTCTGTAAATTTGATTTGAGAGCCAACACAGATATCAGGTCGGAGCATGACAAAAATTTTCAAAGGTAATAAATTTACAAGGACGAAAGTTGAATTGAGGGGAGTTTAGCCTTTTTGATCCCAACTTTCTTAGTATTCTATCTGCAGCGAAAACGCAGCAAGCGTCGGAACTTAATTTTAGGAGGTTAGGATGTGCCTCAAGGCACGAGATTGGTTGTTATGCTGTTTAAACTCCAAGCTGCAAGGGCAAAGCATCTCATTTATCCAGGTTCATTTAAATAGGTAACTGGTTGATGAGGAAGTTACCAAATAGCGCGTGATAGTTGCGCGTGATGGTTTTTTCCATAGTTGGCGCTGCAGAGAGTTCAATTACGGTTTAGCAATTCTATGGTCATTTTATTGAGATATCTTGTCAAAATGTGGTAGTTTGGTCCATCGTGAACGATACATAATTCACATTAGCATAAAAGCAGAGGAATTTTTCAACTTTTGCACAAAATCGAGGAGTTGTTGATTCTTAATGCAAGCTCAAGTTTCCAACGAAACAGATTTTTAAAATTCAGTCACTTACTTTGTACTGGTCTGACTTTTTGTATCAATGATTTTAATTGTCTGCCATGGGAGTTTATCGAGACATAAGTTTTTGATTCATCAGGCTTGTGATAGTCTAGACAAATTGTATCCGTATCACGTACGAAATCCCAATGCGTCTATTTTTAATGTCATGCTTGGCAAAAAAAATTGGGAAAACCACCGTTTAAAATTGATGGGAAAACTCTAAAGGTTAAAATTAGCATAAATTCTCTTGAGTTGCTTTTTGTTAACATCGTTAAGCAACGGTTTTTCAAGGGATCATAAATTAAATAGTGTAAGAAGAGAACAATCAGCCAAAACTGAAAAATCCGATGCTCGTTTTCACAAGTGAAGTCAATTTTTTATCTCTGAAAAAGCACGAAGCACGTTGAACTTTTTGCTTGTTTTCGGATGCATTATAGCTCGTCGACTTTTGTTTGACAGACTTATGAACAACTGCTGTAGTTTTCCAACATTGCTTAAGATCTTCCGGTTTTGAAAAATTCAGCAGGGGCAAAATGAGTCTTCCATGTGATGTCTTTATCAGTGCTGTCTTCGTCCATGTGCAACTGAGTTGGGGATCCTCTCCATAGAAGCGCTGCATTTGATCTCTCTTCTGTTGAATTTGCTCTCCTGTACGCGTCAGTTTCTCGTGCTCTATTCACAATCTCTCAACCGTCGGCGTTGTCCCTATTTGTCTGCCGGGATTGAATCCTCCCCGATGAAGGTCTTTCAGCGGACAAAGTGTTCACTGTAGGTCTAAAATTTCTTGAAAGCTACCGCTTGCTATATGCAAATGTTGAATTGGTCTGATTTCCGACCCAAATCGTAGCCTCTCATACCGCCATCTGTTCCTATTAACAATTCCATTGAATTCTCTCGATAGGAGGTTCTATTGGCGATGTAGCCTTTCCGAGGACTGCTTTTGTAGCTGAATCGCGAAATTTGCTGTATGCCTTAAAATGAAGGACAGAAATTAGCATCCCTACCATGTGTTCATACTTTTCAGAATACTCAACATCTCTTAAGTGCTTGCAGAGTTTGTTCAAGATCGTTTTCTTCAGAGTCCAAGACTCTGACTTGCCCCAGCCTCGCTTAAATTGACTCTCAACATTCTTGTAGATCTGTTTCTGTAAATTTTTTATATGGTGTGAGTTCAGTTGATTCATTTTGAAAATGAAAAATAGTTAAAAATTTATTTCAAGTGAGCTCTATAGATGATAGGTTCGCTGCCAAAATCCCCAATCCGGTGATTGAAACTCGGGCTAACTGTAGACAGTGTAATCAAATGAGTTATCCCAATCGGTTTTCATGTGAACATCTTCTAAAAATCCGTTTTCTTTGATAGCTTTCTGCCCAAAAGGAATTACAGAAATCCCATCGAAAAAGAGAAATTATTTTTGATCGAAGATTGATAACGCCCCTTACTTTATTTTTTTGTCATGTTTGTCCATTGAAAGCTATTTGTAATTGTATGCTTTTGATGGTCCTACCAGTCTAAAGCGTGACCTTGAAAATTGGGTGCACCAACTCTCGCTGCGTTGTCTGCTGTAAACTTTTTGCGTTGAGCTTTTGCTCGCCACTTGAACGGAAACATTTTTTTCTGTTATTCTCTTCTAAAGCGAGAGAGTGTTGAACTGAAACATCCTCGTTAGTTAAGTATTTGAGAATTTCAATCTACACCGAACAAAATTTATGATTCGTTCGCGAAACGTTAATGCTAGAAGACTCTTAAATCTGCTTAAGGTGCAAGAGTTGATAGTCTCAAAAAGTTTTCATGTAATTCATTGTTTAGCAACATTTTAATATTTTGCCCAAATGAGCAATTTGCGTTTAGTTTATCGTTATAAAGAGGCAAAGAGGCGATAGTCTGATTTTTTTTGTAAACAGAGAGGCACTGTTTGAAATGGGTGATCAAGTAGGGATTATTTACTCATTCAGAAGAAAACGAGCTCTGCCTTGATATGCCAGCAGTGTTGTTTCAGTTTAATGCAATGGTCAAGCGGATAAGCAAAACAAGAGTATATGTTGGATGACCATAGACGGGGGCATTCAACAGTGCCGAAGTACAACAGTGCCGAAAAAGTGCGGGAAAATTTCAGAATAATTTACACGCATTTTCTAAAGAGCGGGAAATTACTGACGCTAATTATCAAAGAAAATCACTCCAATTTCGGCGCCAAAATGTCTGCAACAGCAAATTAATCAATTATTTTGGCATCAAAACGTCTGCAAATGTTCTCTCCAAAAATCTTTAAGTGCCAATTAAGATTGTAAACGATCGCTCTTTAATTTTTGATTGCCGCACTTAATATGTTGAAATTTGTTCAAATTTTCGGCACTGTTTAACAAAGTTTTCATTTTCGGCACTGTTGAACAAAGTTTTATTTTTCGGCACTGTTGTACTTCGGCACTGTTGTACTGCCCCCCCTAGACTTATCATGTTACAAAGTGGTTAGTTAGATCGACATTCTTCTGGATCAAGTCAAACGAACAAAATGCTCAATGAAAAGTTTGTTGTTTTTTTCCAACTTTTTTTTTCATTTTGTAGGCCTTCATAACATTATAAAGAAACAATCACAGGATATAAAAGATATAAAATAATTCGTCAAAAATGTTAGTTATGAATTCGACTTTTCACGGAAGATAAAAACTATCCTGAGCTGAAATATTCCCTCACGTTTTTCAAAAGTCGTAACAACAAACGACCAGGTCAAGAGGTTAAGCACAAACACTGTTTCGCGAACAAGTGACCCTATGTGAAACTACCCGATACTTAGCATCTGACAAAATGATTCGATAGATCGGCCGAGTTATGGATCAAATTGAATAGTCAAGAAAATCGATCAGACTAAAGGCATTATTCTGTAAAGTAGAACGCTGTTCAGAGACGGCCATTGGTGAAAATTGACATTTGAGAAAATTCGATTAACTTTCCGAATTTTGAACCTTTTTTTACACAATCAGGCAAACATCAAGAAGTTGAGAAGCAGCTTATTACTTTAAGAGGGACTGTTACAAATAATTACATGACTCATGCATGACAAATAAGAACATGCCAACCGTCGCAATCAAAGAACAAGTTCTAACCACCAGTTGAACTTAATGGTTTTTGATTTGAACGCAAGCAAGAAAAATTGAGCCTCAATTATAGCCATTCTTGTATTTGATTCGAAAAGCGGACAAGGTGCACTTCACATTTCTATATGGCTCAACAACGTATTTGAGGCTAATCAACAACTGCTCTACCCAGAACAAAATCCTGTTTAAGTTAGGGTCCGCTTCCATCCGAAGTTTATAGGTTTGAACGGGGAACTTATCTTTTATTTTAATTATGATATAAAACGTTTCATTTTTGTCTGTCTGGGTATCAGATTGGTTTTAAATCAGAGCCTGTGTAACTCTTATTTACTTAAATTTTTCCTTTATGAATAATTACCTTTTTTATCTTTCCCCGCTGGTATTTTTTACCTTTCCCCGCTGGTATGTTTTGCCTATTCAACAAAGTTTAGGTTCTTCCGATGAAAAGATTAAGCGGGCTAAAAGCGGTAACGATCAGATAAAAAGAGTGCAGCAGAGATATATTGATAGCGTGATGTTGGAAAAGACTTGATAAAGACACCTCAAAATACCAAGGGTCAAAACACCAAGTTTGTTCAAGGCAAGTTGCTGAATCAAATCAGAATCAAATTTATCAACCGCCGAATTGCACAACAAAAACTAGCCATAAGTTAATTTTGAACACAAATCTCAACCAAGAAAAGTTCAACCCCAATTTTAGCAATTCTCGTAATTTATAAAAAAAATAATAAGACTAATTTTCTTTTTTTTCAAGAACCTCTAAGTCATCAAAAGACCAAGATATTCATTGCAAATTGTGATAAGATAAAAAAATTTACCAGCCCATTCAGATCAAAAGCTTGGTATCGAAACTTGAATCCTTTAAATACAAACGGAAAGTTTTTTCACTATTCACCAGAACTTTGTTTTTCTCAAAAACTATTTCACCGATTATCAAAAAATAGTACTTATTGAAAAACCACCCACTCCGCTGTATGCCTAAGTTTTGTCTTAGTCCAAATCCTTCAAACTTGCCTCACTTTCTGCAGCCACTTTCGAAAAATTCTATTAGGGGATTGTTTGAACCAAAGTTGTAGACAGTTTTCAATTACTCGAACACTATGGTGCCAAACCTGAGAATTCGGGTTCAATCAAAAGATAGGGCTGAAGTAAACTCTCCTGTTTTTCTACAAAATAGCTACGGCCAATGTTAAGTTAAATTTTTTAATTTTTGAACGTATTTTGACACTGTTGACTTTTCTCAAAAACTTACCTGTTTTCTCAAAAACTGATATTGTGGACTTAATCTACAGTGAAGGTTATTCAAAGTTGCTCACATACTCAGTGACATCCATTTTTTTACGCGAAAACTTAGGCCCTAGGAAAATTCAAATTTTTAAATTTCAGAGGGCCCTCGGTAATTTTTGATTTTGCGTTTTTTGAAATTTCTCAAAAACTACGCCTCCAAATATGTTCTCAAAAATTTCTCCCTGAACCTGATTATAAGGGGTCAATCGAAAAACTGGCTGCAGATATTTGACTTGAATAAACGATTTTGCCCTGAATTTTTTGGGAAAAAAATAAACCCTTAAAAACCGTTGTTTTTGGACCGTTGTTTTTGTATTTTTTATTGAATTGGGAATCTAATTGGGAGTTTGAAAATTTGAATATATCTGCGTTTTATTTTTCGTAGAATATGATATGATTTTTGAATCATATCAAACTGAACTGAAGATTTTCTAACTGAAATCTGAAATCAATTTCGAAACAACAGGTTGTGAGAAGCCTTCCTTAATATTTTTGACGTTTTTCGGATACTTTTGTCTTTTCTCAAAAACTACCGATTAAACAGGAGAGTTAACTGTTCAACCGAAGAAACAGGAGATTTTTTTCTGAGTCATACGAATCTTTTTTTATAAGTGGCTCCGTGGCTACAGTTTCCTTTGAAATAATAGGTTTTGGGAATTTCCCACTCAGATGAGGCTTTGCCCTAAATTTTGTTGACAAAAATTTATGATTTTACGAAATGTTAAAAAGTTAAAACTTCGATTATTTCTTGTAAATTTTTTTTAACAGCCCCAGAAACTCTGAGGTTCACGAAAATTTTATCCGCACCCCACAAAGGGTTGCACGCTATTTTGTATAGAAAAGATCGAATGGCATTTTTCTGAAAAGATGAATACCCCTGCTACAACTAAAATTAAAGCTAATTGAAAGACTCAGTTGTAAATTTCCTTCCGTTATTTGAAAAAAGATTCCATTGACGTTTTAGATTAAGCCCCAATTTTGAAATTTTGAAAACTACAAACTTTTTCCGCTCAGTCCATCATATTCTAAAAAAGTCTAACAGTTAACTCCAGCTTTGGCCCATAATGCAACGTTTTTTTTTAAAATCAAATTAGATCTATGACTGGAATGCTTTACATAAAGTTAATTTTTGAAAATTTTTTTAATGAAAATCAACAGAAAAAAGGGATTGATCATTTTTCACAAAATATTAATGATTTAATTTTGGGGCTACTCTTACGCTCAAAATAAAATAAATAACGCGCGAGATAATTCATCCGTTAAAGCGCACGCGGCAAATTAAGTCCTTCCAAATTGAATTGAGGCAAGAAAGTTGCTCTTAAGAATTCGTTATTCAAATTGTTGTAATTGAAAGGAGCACTGAAATTGAAATTCTTGTCAAGCATCAACTGACAAGCTTTCATGATACTAAAGCTATTTGAAAAAAAATTGACTCGCTCAAAAATTTTTTTTAAAAACTAAAATTAACTTTCGGCTTTCTTACTTTATCCCTACCCCGCAAAATAGCTGCAAATACCACGCGAAATAATTTTGTCAGTTTTGAGAAGAAAAACAACCTTGTTCCGCAAATTTGTCGTTTGTTTCTGATCTGATCCTATTTTCACATATTTAAATTTTTTTTTCATAAGTTCAGTAAAGAAATAAAACTGAATCTGAATCCTCTCTCATATCAGGAAGGAGCTTCTCACAGTAGCGGGTTTAGGGGGAGGGGTGCGGGGGGGGGGCGGACGCCTCTCTCCCCTCAGGGGTTCGACCACCTGTCGACCCAAAGGGTCCCCCCTTGTACTATTTTGAGATATCCATATTTGATGACGGACCCCTAAAAATTTTCTAAAGGCGCCTTGGGCGCCAATATATACTAACTTTGAGGGGGAGCGCGCGCCAAAAAAAACGCGATTTTTTTGTCCAAATTTTCCAAAAAGTGCCCAAAATTGGTTTTTTTTTACTGTTTTTTCAAAAATTTGCCTGCGGCGCAGACAATTTTGCCAAAAAAGGGGCAAAACAGTGCTTTGGGAGAGCTCAAAAAATCAACTTGGTTGACCTAAAAATAAAAAAGGTCGTCAAAATATTCGATTTTTTTTTGAAAATCCGCCCCCCCCCCCTAGAGAAAATCCTAGACCCGCCCCTGGATCTCTGTATCATTGCAACAACCCCCCCCCCTATTCGATTTTGAGAAGAATATCCATTGGAATGATTGGATGCCCTAAAACAGAACATGAAACTATAATACTTATTAAGATAATCATTTGATGCTACATACAATAACCAATTGGTATAGATACTTAAACTATAGAAGTCTGACTTAAATACGTACTTATAAAACTTAATCAAACATGTACTTGTTACTATGAGTTTCTGTCACTCACATGCTTTCGATGTCAGATCCAAAAATCATCAGATTAAACTTTAACTGATTGAATTCAGGTTGAATTGACTCTTCTTTTTTCTTAAGCATGAATTTCTTATCTCTACATAGATTTAAGTTGCGTCCCCTCCCCCTCCCTTAGGAATTCGACCACCTGCCAACCCAAAGGGTCCCCCTTTGTACTATTTTGAGATAACCATTTTTGAAAACGGGCTGCAAAATTTTTCTAAAAGCGCTTTTGGCGCCAATATATACTAATTTGAGGGGGGAGCGCGCGCCGGAAATACGCATTTTTTTATGGACAAAATTTTTCAAAAACTGCCTAAAAACGCTTTTTTCGGCCTGTTTTTTTTTTAGTTTTGCCTGCGGCGCAGAAAATTTAGCCAAAACAGGGTCTCTGTAGTGCTTTGGGAGTTCTCGCATAATCGATTTTGTCGACCAAAAAAAATTCGTACGGATATGAGAAGAATATCCCTTGGAATGATTGGATGCCCTAAGACAGAACTTGAAACTATAATACTTTATTAAGATAATCATTTGATGCTACATACAATAACCAATTGGTATAGATACTTAAACTATAGAAGTCTGACTTAAATACGTACTTATAAAACTTAATCAAACATGTACTTGTTACTATGAGTTTCTGTCACTCACATGCTTTCGATGTCAGATCCAAAAATCATCAGATTAAACTTTAACTGATTGAATTCAGGTTGAATTGACTCTTCTTTTTTCTTAAGCATGAATTTCTTATCTCTACATAGATTTAAGTTGCGTCCCCTCCCCCTCCCTTAGGAATTCGACCACCTGCCAACCCAAAGGGTCCCCCTTTGTACTATTTTGAGATAACCATTTTTGAAAACGGGCTGCAAAATTTTTCTAAAAGCGCTTTTGGCGCCAATATATACTAATTTGAGGGGGGAGCGCGCGCCGGAAATACGCATTTTTTTATGGACAAAATTTTTCAAAAACTGCCTAAAAACGCCTTTTTCGGCCTGTTTTTTTTTTAGTTTTGCCTGCGGCGCAGAAAATTTAGCCAAAACAGGGTCTCTGTAGTGCTTTGGGAGTTCTCGCATAATCGATTTTGTCGACCAAAAAAAATTCGTACGGATATGAGAAGAATATCCCTTGGAATGATTGGATGCCCTAAGACAGAACTTGAAACTATAATACTTTATTAAGATAATCATTTGATGCTACATACAATAACCAATTGGTATAGATACTTAAACTATAGAAGTCTGACTTAAATACGTACTTATAAAACTTAATCAAATATGTACTTGTTACTATGAGTTTCTGTCACTCACATGCTTTCGATGTCAGATCCAAAAATCATCAGATTAAACTTTAACTGATTGAATTCAGGTTGAATTGACTCTTCTTTTTTCTTAAGTATGAATTTCTTATCTCTACATAGATTTAAGTTGCGTCCCCTCTCCCTCCCTTAGGAATTCGACCCCCTGCCAACCCAAAGGGTCCCCCTTTGTACTATTTTGAGATAACCATTTTTGAAAACGGGCTGCAAAATTTTTCTAAAAGCGCTTTTGGTGCAAGTATGTACTAATTTTGAGGGGGGACGCGCGCCGAAAAAACGCGATTTTTTGGTCAAAATTTTCCAGAAAGTGCCTAAAAACGCCTTTTCTGGACTGTTTTTTCAAAATTTAGCCTGCGGCGCAGAAAATTTGGCCAAAGCAGGGACTAAACCGTGCATAGGAGAGCTCAAAAAATCAATTCGGTTGACGTAAAAAAAAGGTCGACAAAATTTTCTAAAATATTTTGAAAGTGCGCCCCCCCTCGAGAAAATCCTTGATCCGCCCCTGGCTTCTCATACTAAAATTTTCTATTGAAACAGCTTAAAAATCCTCACCGGTCAAATCGCTCCTCATGGTTTCATGATCTTTTTTTCAAATAGCAAAACAATTAAAAAAATCAGCGTAGGCAAAAAAACTTTTCAACCATTCGTCCTATAAAATGTCTCAAACTGACTGATTTGTCCCATATTTTTTCAGATTTTTGAGTACTCCAGTCTTATTGGCTCACATAATTTCCGAGAATTTGGTTTTTTTGGCATGATATTTCCCCCTTCTAGAATAAAGATGTGAAAATTCTATACAGTGCTGACTTTATTAAAAAGGGGAAACACACAAAAGTTGAAATTTAAAACGCATTTAGAAGAAAAAAGATGATTTATTTCACAATTTATTTCACAAAACTCAAATTTTAACCAAAAACTAGATTCAACATTTTGGTTTTTAGGACCAATTTGGTTTTTAACCGAAAACTGGATCCAAGAAGGCCAAATTTTTTGTTTTTTTTGGTTAATCAAAAATTTCCTTTTAACTGCTGGGTCATTGTCTGCTAAAATTATATCAAAACTAGCCTCTTACGTAGCCCACAAAGTTTAAAAAGAGTTTAAAATCCAAAGAACTGTTTGAACTAACTTGTTTTTGTCTGATAGCCAAAAATGTCATTTTGATTATACGAAACACCAGTATTTTTAAGACACTTCCTCTCGTAGGATAAAACCCACAGGTCTGTGCACCCTTAAGTCTGGATTTTGGATTCCAACCTCAAAAAATGTCAGTTGGCTTAGACCGGTCTCTTAGGAGTCCCTATGTCAGTGAAGATTGACATACATGGACAGAATAAATCTTCAAATTTAACAAGTCTAGTACCCGGTTGAAATAACCTAGTCACAAGAATATAACAACCTGAAAACATGCAGTTGATCCAAGCAAGGAAATTGATTAAGTTTTAAATACGTACTTATAAAACTTAATCAAATATGTACTTGTTACTATGAGTTTCTGTCACTCACATGCTTTCGATGTCAGATCCAAAAATCATCAGATTAAACTTTAACTGACTGAATTCAGGTTGAATTGACTCTTCTTTTTTCTTAAGCATGAATTTCTTATCTCTACATAGATTTAAGTTGCGTCCCCTCCCCCTCCCTTAGGAATTCGACCACCTGCCAACCCAAAGGGTCCCCCTTTGTACTATTTTGAGATAACCATTTTTGAAAACGGGCTGCAAAATTTTTCTAAAAGCGCTTTTGGCGCCAATATATACTAATTTGAGGGGGGAGCGCGCGCCGGAAATACGCATTTTTTTATGGACAAAATTTTTCAAAAACTGCCTAAAAACGCCTTTTTCGGCCTGTTTTTTTTTTTAGTTTTGCCTGCGGCGCAGAAAATTTAGCCAAAACAGGGTCTCTGTAGTGCTTTGGGAGTTCTCGCATAATCGATTTTGTCGACCAAAAAAAATCCGTACGGATATGAGAAGAATATCCCTTGGAATGATTGGATGCCCTAAGACAGAACTTGAAACTATAATACTTTATTAAGATAATCATTTGATGCTACATACAATAACCAATTGGTATAGATACTTAAACTATAGAAGTCTGACTTAAATATGTACTTATAAAACTTAATCAAATATGTACTTGTTACTATGAGTTTTTGTCACTCACATGCTTTCGATGTCAGATCCAAAAATCATCAGATTAAACTTTAACTGATTGAATTCAGGTTGAATTGACTCTTCTTTTTTCTTAAGCATGAATTTCTTATCTCTACATAGATTTAAGTTGCGTCCCCTCCCCCTCCCTTAGGAATTCGACCCCCTGCCAACCCAAAGGGTCCCCCTTTGTACTATTTTGAGATAACCATTTTTGAAAACGGGCTGCAAAATTTTTCTAAAAGCGCTTTTGGTGCAAGTATGTACTAATTTTGAGGGGGGACGCGCGCCGAAAAAACGCGATTTTTTGGTCAAAATTTTCCAGAAAGTGCCTAAAAACGCCTTTTCTGGACTGTTTTTTCAAAATTTAGCCTGCGGCGCAGAAAATTTGGCCAAAGCAGGGACTGAACCGTGCATAGGAGAGCTCAAAAAATCAATTCGGTTGACGCAAAAAAAAGGTCGACAAAATTTTCTAAAATATTTTGAAAGTGCGCCCCCCCTCGAGAAAATCCTTGATCCGCCCCTGGCTTCTCATACTAAAATTTTCTATTGAAACAGCTTAAAAATCCTCACCGGTCAAATCGCTCCTCATGGTTTCATGATCTTTTTTTCAAATAGCAAAACATTTAAAAAAATCAGCGTAGGCAAAAAAACTTTTCAACCATTCGTCCTATAAAATGTCTCAAACTGACTGATTTGTCCCATATTTTTTCAGATTTTTGAGTACTCCAGTCTTAATGGCTCACATAATTTCCGAGAATTTGGTCTTTTTGGCATGATATTTCCCCCTTCTAGAATAAAGATGTGAAAATTCTATACAGTGCTGACTTTATTAAAAAGGGGAAACACACAAAAGTTGAAATTTAAAACGCATTTAGAAGAAAAAAGATGATTTATTTCACAATTTATTTCACAAAACTCAAATTTTAACCAAAAACTAGATTCAACATTTTGGTTTTTAGGACCAATTTGGTTTTTAACCGAAAACTGGATCCAAGAAGGCCAAATTTTTTTTTTTTTTTTGGTTAATCAAAAATTTCGTTTTAACTGCTGGGTCATTGTCTGCTAAAATTATATCAAAACTAGCCTCTTACGTAGCCCACAAAGTTTAAAAAGAGTTTAAAATCCAAAGAACTGTTTGAACTAACTTGTTTTCGTCTGATAGCCAAAAATGTCTTTTTGATTATACGAAACACCAGTATTTTTAAGACACTTCCTCTCGTAGGATAAAACCCACAGGTCTGTGCACCCTTAAGTCTTGATTTCGGATTCCAACCTCAAAAAATGTCAATTGGCTTAGACCGGTCTCTTAGGAGTCCCTATGTCAGTGAAGATTGACATACATGGACGGAATAAATCTTCAAATTTAACAAGTCTAGTACCCGGTTGAAATAACCTAGTCACAAGAATATAACAACCTGAAAACATGCAGTTGATCCAAGCAAGGAAATTGATTAAGTTTTAAATACGTACTTATAAAACTTAATCAAATATGTACTTGTTACTATGAGTTTCTGTCACTCACATGCTTTCGATGTCAGATCCAAAAATCATCAGATTAAACTTTAACTGATTGAATTCAGGTTGAATTGACTCTTCTTTTTTCTTAAGCATGAATTTCTTATCTCTACATAGATTTAAGTTGCGTCCCCTCCCCCTCCCTTAGGAATTCGACCCCCTGCCAACCCAAAGGGTCCCCCTTTGTACTATTTTGAGATAACCATTTTTCAAAACGGGCTGCAAAATTTTTCTAAAAGCGCTTTTGGTGCAAGTATGTACTAATTTTGAGGGGGGACGCGCGCCGAAAAAACGCGATTTTTTGGTCAAAATTTTCCAGAAAGTGCCTAAAAACGCCTTTTTTGGACTGTTTTTTCAAAATTTAGCCTGCGGCGCAGAAAATTTGGCCAAAGCAGGGACTAAACCGTGCATAGGAGAGCTCAAAAAATCAATTCGGTTGACGTAAAAAAAAGGTCGACAAAATTTTCTAAAATATTTTGAAAGTGCGCCCCCCCCTCGAGAAAATCCTTGATCCGCCCCTGGCTTCTCATACTAAAATTTTCTATTGAAACAGCTTAAAAATCCTCACCGGTCAAATCGCTCCTCATGGTTTCATGATCTTTTTTTCAAATAGCAAAACATTAAAAAAAATCAGCGTAGGCAAAAAAACTTTTCAACCATTCGTCCTATAAAATGTCTCAAACTGACTGATTTGTCCCATATTTTTTCAGATTTTTGAGTACTCCAGTCTTAATGGCTCACATAATTTCCGAGAATTTGGTCATTTTGGCATGATATTTCCCCCTTCTAGAATAAAGATGTGAAAATTCTATACAGTGCTGACTTTATTAAAAAGGGGAAACACACAAAAGTTGAAATTTAAAACGCATTTAGAAGAAAAAAGATGATTTATTTCACAATTTATTTCACAAAACTCAAATTTTAACCAAAAACTAGATTCAACATTTTGGTTTTTAGGACCAATTTGGTTTTTAACCGAAAACTGGATCCAAGAAGGCCAAATTTTTTGTTTTTTTTTGGTTAATCAAAAATTTCGTTTTAACTGCTGGGTCATTGTCTGCTAAAATTATATCAAAACTAGCCTCTTACGTAGCCCACAAAGTTTAAAAAGAGTTTAAAATCCAAAGAACTGTTTGAACTAACTTGTTTTTGTCTGATAGCCAAAAATGTCATTTTGATTATACGAAACACCAGTATTTTAAAAAAAAAAAAACAATTTTTAAAGGTTTCACATTACAAGTTTTTTTTGGAGGTTATAACCTTGTCAATCTTTCTGGTACTATGTGAGAGGCTTCCTTTGATACAGTTTTGTCAGTAAGTATTGATCAATTAAAAGACCAAAAAAATCCGTTGATGGGCTAAAATTTTGAGCCCAAATTTTGCAAAACAAATTGCAGCATGTAAACTCAGCTAAGTTTTAAGCAATTTTTGTTTTCATCCTTTTTTACCTAATGTCAACTCAATCTGAGAAAAACAAGTTTTAAATTTCAAGTTTGGCGCGTTTCATCCGGGTAATTTGAATCAGCACTGTAGTTCTACAAAAAAGTTATAGAAAATAACCCAAGCAAGTCTCAAGCTAATCAAACCGACGTCAAAAAAGATCACAGACCCTAAAATAACATGATTTTCCTGAAATATACATTGAAATAACTATTAGGGTATACTGAGAACTGTACACGGCTTAATTATAATGGTCACGAAAATTGACCTAGGCTCTAACTGTCCTTACGGCCTGACCCGAGCAAATTTTTAGTTTCTACGATCACAAACTATTTACATTTCCAATAATAGTGCCTTGGTCTGACCAGGCAGGGGTGAATTTAGGGGGGGGGCGGGGGGTTCGGACGCACTCCCTCCAGGGATTCGACCCCCTGCCGACCCAAAGGGTCCCCCCTTTGGTACTTTTTAAGAAATCCATTTGTTGCCGACCGACCCTAAAAGTTTTCTAAAGGCGCCTTTGGCGCCAATATATTCTAACTTTGAGGGGGAGCACGCGCCAAAAAAACGCGATTTTTTTGTCAAAATTTTTCAAAAAGTGCCTAAAAACGGCTTTTTTTGACCTGTTTTTTTTTCAAAAATTTGCCTGCGGCACAGAAAATTTGGCCAAACAGGGACTTTTTAGTGCTTTAGAAGAGCTCGGAAAATCAATTTGGTCGACCTAAAAAAAAGGTCGTCAAAATTTTTGAAAATCCGCTCACCCCCTAATCCCCCCCCTCGAAAAAATCCTAGATCCGCCCCCTGTGACCAGGGCAAATTTATTATTCTCGCCTGTCTGAACACGCCTTCCAAAACAGTCAAACAACTGTCTTCAACTCAATCTGAATACGTTATTGTCCTATTTTTGTCCTCCCACTGAATTTGAATGCGTTTATCAAATTTTGGTCTCTGACGTTAACAAGTTTCTGTCAAGACAGTCTGAAAATAAACGTGATATTTCTTTGCGCGCGAGAAAATGCTTGCAGGTTATTTTTCTGAATTTCCTAGCTAACAAAAACGGGCTATCTAGTAAGATGTTGCAAGAAATTTGCAAGAGTGTGGCAGAAAACTGTTTTCTCTTGCAAGATTCTTAAAAGCTTTCACCAGATATCCCTTAAAATTTAATAATTTGGCAAGATTCTCAAAAAATCTTACGACGTTAAAAAAGGACTGCTTTTTAATGAGATATTACCCGCACCGGAGTTGCATGGATAATAATTGATTATAATGGAAAACTGTTGTCTAAAATTGTTGTGATTTGTTTTTGATTTGTTTTAAATGACCTTCGGTATTT
Source organism: Symsagittifera roscoffensis (assembly GCF_963678635.1). Classification (NCBI taxonomy): domain Eukaryota; kingdom Metazoa; phylum Xenacoelomorpha; order Acoela; family Convolutidae; genus Symsagittifera; species Symsagittifera roscoffensis. The sequence continues at coordinate 11,248,188 of NC_087068.1, forward strand.
AACTAATACCAGTTAACTTAGTTCGATACGAACTCCGGTCGATCGTAGAGTGTTCGTTCAGTTGTCCTTTTAGAACGTTTTAAATTAACACACTCATAAAATTAAGTTTCGAATTATCGATAGGTATGCACTTTGAGGTACAATTTTGTGAATATTAATGACCAATTAGAACCGACCAACAACACGATCTTGATAGATAGTGCCCCAGAAGCTGTGGTCCCATCAAACTCGCATCCAAGACACAGTAGACCTCGCAGGAACGTCGGTCCCCTCAAATTTTTTGGAGATCGCCGCTTTATTGACGTAGTGCTCGAAAAAGACGACCAGACTACATTTCCCTAACAGTCGGACAGTGCTAATCATTCCAGAGCAACTTTCTTTATTACTTCACCGTCAGATTTTTTGACAGCGTTATTGCAGGCTCCACCATTACGTTCCCTGGTCGCAGAAACCTCACTCACTTGGTCTTCAAAGAAATCGTGCCCGTCGGACAGACAAAATTATACACCAATCGTGTCACTTTTCACAAGCACCTCTTCAGGATCAAAATCTTCATCCCATCCGACCACTGTTGACACAATTGACGTGGTAGAGAGTTCGATTGAAATATCGTCGACCATAGAACCAGAAGTAAAAGCTAAATTAGACGAATTCGACGAGCAATTGAACTGATTCTCTCAAAACTCAAGAAAACAAACTCAAACATTTTACTCATCTCATACTATTTTTAATTAATCATTTTATTGTAGATAACGCTGTTCATGTTAAATGTACATCTTGTAGAACAGTGCTTTTTAGTTTTAGTTCAGTTAATTTGTTTTTTTTTCTCAATCTCTGTATAACTGTAAATACTGTATGTTCACCCTGTACATTTGTACCTTCCTAGTTTATGTGTAAATATTATTTTGCTTGCTGTACTATTTTTCTTGTGGCGCAGTTTGTAAAATTTTGTTCCTACGTTGAAGAGGGAAAATGGGTGTATATAGAATTAGTTACTGAATTTGCGATTTCATTTTTTTTCCCGGTGGGAAATGTAGTATTTGTTTTTAGTTGTGTTAAATGACCTTCGGTATTTAATTAATACCAGTTAACTTAGTTCAATACGACCTCCGGTCGATCGTAGAGTGTTCGTTCAGTTGTCCTTTTAGAACGTTTTAAATTAACACACTCTATTTTATCCGTTTTATCCTTTTAAGTAATTGTACATTAGTTGTAGATAGATCGTATAATTAAAACATTTTATTGAAAATGTTGTCAATATAATTCGATAATGTTGCAAATTTAGATTAAAATCGATTATATTGTCATTATGATTGATTATTTTTGTAAAAGCACAATCCATTATTATCTATTATAATGGATTATAACTGATTATAATCTTTATTTTTGTGCAAAATCATTTGCAAAACTTGCAACGTTTCTCCGTTTTTCATGGCCTACTCGCAATGTAAACATACTCAAAATTAACCGCACCCCTCATTATGCCCCCCCATCCGCATTTGCCCCTCCTCTCTCCCCTCTCACATCCGCATTCAAACCACTCCCCTACGTTTATCCTTATGCCCATCCCCATTTTTACTAGTTTACCCCCAACCCCAACACCCCCAATTACAGTTTACTTCTCTCCCCCTAGGTTGTTTACTATTGAACGGGGAAGGGGAGGGAGGTTACTCAAGGTGAACAAAAACTTTTTACCCCCATTTTCCATTTTAACCTCCTCACCCAAGCTTTTTGCTCCACCCTCCCCCCCCCCCCCCCCCATTTTTTACCCATCCCAAGTTCAGTAAACAGGGGAGGAGGGGGGATTAAACTAATAATATGGGGGGGGGGGGTAAACAGAGGAGAGGTAAGCTGTGGCGGGGGGGGGGGGGGTAAACTGGGGAAGGGGGTTGGAAGGGGGTTGGAAGAGGTGATGCAGTTTATGTAGCATAGAAAAAGTAGAGAAACCTGAACTATGTAAAACCTTATGTGAGAAGTAAAAATTTCTGAAACGTAATGAGTAGCAACCGCGCGAAACAGGAAATGAGATAATTTAGAAAAATAATCGGAAAATTCATAATTTCGTCTCAAAAAATACACTATAATCAATTATAATCTATTAAAATGGATTATTTTAATTAAAATTTTTTTTTGATATAATCCATTTTCAGTTGATTATAATCGATTATAATCCTTTATAATGGATTATAATGAAATAAATATTACTAGGATTATAATCCAATTTTGATGGATTATAATAGATAATTTTTCAGTTTTTTACAGATATTGACTACAAAATGACAATATAATCGATTATTATCCATGTCTCCAGTGCGGGTTTGTAACGTTTTGCAAAACTCATCTGGGATATATGAGATAATTATTTATGACACTGTAGAGAATAGCTTTCTCGACACCGCTAATTTTTTTTATGACAAAAACATGTGCATTTTTGAGAAAATGGTCTACGCTAGTCATACAATTCGATATGTTAACTATTGCAACAAAGTATTGAATGTCTCTTGTTATTTTGTTTCAGTTTTTCAATTTTTTTTCTCTCGTCTGCTCTTAATCGTTTTAGTCTGAAGAGTCTGGACCTGTCTGTATCCAATGAAAGTAATCCCCGACCATTTCCATGTCTGCTAGGCTAAAATTAGTTTAAATGGAAACACCAGCAAAAACACATAGTGCAGAAACAAAGAAGCGTTCTAAGAATTTGAAGGTGCCTAAAATTTGTAATGAAATGTCTTCTGATGATGTATTAATACTTTTATTTAACAGGCATACATTACTTTAATGAAACTAAATGGCATTCTCAGCCATCATTCACAACAAAGTTAACAATAACCAGAAAACTTACCGTAAAAAATACCGAAAGATTTTTTTCATTTTTTAAAAGTATCTGACAATCTTGTAACATTGAGTTTCAGTCCGGGGTGGCTCACTCATAGAGTAATTTCAGAAAAAGTACACCGTCTGTTCGTCACGCTATCTTATTTTTGGCCGGATAGATTCGTGCTACTTGTTAGTCTAATACCGATCTTAATCTTACTCTAATATATAGTCTCAATAGATCTAGTGTATACCGGTATTTGCGATATAAGATATCAGGAACTGTTCTGGAGAAAAGCAACTGCTTGCTAAGTTAAAAAAGTTTTCAATAAATTATAAATAGTTTCAACCTTACAAATTTTTGTAAGTGAAGTGTTAGTTATGGATCATGATTGTTTAGTAAGAAGTATTTTGAAGAGATAGTTTTATCAAAATTATAATTGGATATAAATACTAGTTTTAAACTGGTTCCAATATAGTCCAGCCGCGTCAACTTGAGTTTTATGTCTGAGTTGCTGAAAATGGTTAATTAAGCCAGGAGTGCCCAGAGGGTTATTTTTATGGTTTTAAGTGGTGGACGCGAGATTGGAGGCGCTGACGACAGGAGTCAGAGATGTTCAGTGCAACACGGTTATTTCTGTTCCATCGGCAATTGTGGGGAGTTGTTTCTGCCGGTGATACCACGGGAATTGTAAAATCGTCAGAAAGAGTGACGCATTGCCTGAGCTGTTTAATCTGAAGTTAGTGGAAGTTAATTACAAAGGAGACACTCAAATGCGAGCAGTCAAGGAGTTAGTAGCGGCCAAGGACCCAGAAATCCAAAGAAAGATCCGCGCAATGGATGCGTATTTAGGGAATATACCCACGATTTTCACGTTCGCAAGAACTGCCTCTGGATGGACGAACGCCTTGTCATCCTGATCGCTATACAGAAAGCGGTAGTAAACCGGATTCACTGTTTCCACCATGGTCGGGCGAAAATGTTTGATGCGGCGAGGGACGTGTGGTTCCCTTATATCCATTGGAGTTTGTTGGCTGCCGCCGATGACTGCAAGGAATGCACTGAAGCAGGTAAAAGCGTTAAAAGAAAGTGCGCCAAAGGTGACATAGGGAAGATTTACGAACCTAGGGAGCCAAACGAATGCCTCCAATTAGACTTTTGGAGTCCGATTAAGTATCTAAATGAGTCGGGTAAACATGTCCTTGTGGCGGTGGACCGTTTTTTTTGGTGGCCATCGGCGATGATTGGCCGAAATAATAGGAGTGATAAAGTCCTAAAATTTATGAAACACTATATATCTCATCACGGAGTGCCAAGGAAAAATTTTTATGGATCAAGGTTCTAGTTTTACGTCCAGGGCTGTAAAGTCATTTTGTAATTCCGAAATAATAGAAATTGTCTACTATCCTGTAAATGATCACCGGGCCACCGGGTGCGTGGAACGTACAATTAGTAGTCTGAAAAATTTTGTCTTGACCTATGCAAAAGAAAAATACCACGGAAACCTTGAATGTATGGTAGAACGCGCGCTTAGTGCTCTTAGATTTGCACCTAACGTTACACTGAAAATCACGCCTTTCGAAGCACATCACGGCTGGGAGGCAAATACGGTTCTCCGAAATCTCACGAAAAAACTGTCGTTACAAAACCTCAACTGGGAAAAAAGGTTGAGACAAAAGTCTGCATGTTTAGATTAACCTACCTCATCCGAGAGTGACCAATTGGCTCACTCATAGAGTAATTTCAGAAAAGATACACCCTCTGTTCGTCACGCTATCTTATTTTCGGCCGGATAGATTCGTGCAAGTTGTTAGTCTAATACCGATCTTAATCTTACTCTAATATATAGTCTCAGTAGATCTAGTGTATACTAGTATTTGCGAGATAAGATATCAGGAACTGTTCTGGAGAAGAGCAACTGCTTGCTAAGTTAAGAAAATTATTAGAAAGTTTATGAATAGTTTCAGTCTTACAAGTTATTGTAAGAGTTAGTTATGGATCATGATTGGTTAGTAAGATGTATTTTAAAATGAAAGTTTTATCAATAATACAATTGGATGTAAATACTAGTTTTAAACTGGTTCCAAGATAGTGCAGCCCCGTCAACTTGAGTTTTTTGTTTAAGTTGCTGAAATCGCTTTAGCTTTTATTTAAATTTAAAATTTAATTATTTTATATAATTTTTTCAAGTTTTATCTAAATTAAAATAATTTAAGTAATATTTTACTGAAGTTAAAATAAAAAGCTTTAACTACATCGGTCATTTGAGGTAGTTTTTTAACAGCTGCGGCCCAAATTGTAATTGCATTCATGTGTTATTTTTGCGCCTCAATTTTGGTGTTTTAGTGTTTTTTTTTGCTCGTCGATTTATTTTATCGTTCAGCTGTCTAGAAAATAGCTCTATGCGGACACTGATCAATTGCAACTGTCTGGCCTACTATGTTTCATGCCAGTTGCAGGTTCCCCGAAATGGCTCAATGTTTCCAGAAGCATTCAGAAAACAACATAAACAAATCAGAGTGCACGCTCGGTTGCATTGCATTTCCACGCTAGTAGACTCTGAGCCTGTTCATGCCTAACCGCTAGTTTGTTCATACTTGGTTTTTATTCCACAACTATTTCAACACTTGTTTCTACAATATACCATATAGCCAACGTTTCAGTAAAATAGGAAACTATATAATGCATTTACCATTTCCTTCGCTGGTAAGTAACATATTTTAAATCTGACAGACTGAATTCAACTTTCAATCGTTTCGGTATATACATGTATGTTTGCGCGGCTTTGATACACAATAAATATTGAATTTGCTTTCTAAAAAATAATTCGTCCTCTAAATTGAAGAGCTATGTCAAATAAGGTCTCTTTTTTGCTCTGCATAAACGTGCACATTAAAGCATCCACCGATCAAGCGTTGAAAAATCGTTTGAGATGAAAATCACAGCGGTCATTTTTAGTTTTTATTCTAAAACTTGCCTGAAAAATTGTCAATTATAATTTGTTTTTCAAAAGTGAAATTTTCCTGATTTATTAATTTTGTCTTCAATCATGTAATTTGAGATAGAATTACTAGAATTGTCCGTTCCAGGTAAGATTTTACACGTGAAATCATTTCACGTCTCTTTTTTCACCACAGAGCTAATTTGTTGATCGGACATAAAATATAACTGTTCAACATTTCACTGCTTTGCTGCTGTTTCACTCTAAAAAACAAGTAGACAATATTCTAATACCTTTTGTTCAGACGGGAATACAAAAAATACAGCATCGCTCCTCCGTTTGTATTGAAAAATTGAGCTTTGAAAACAAAATATTTTACCGTCTAGCTCAACAAATAAGGTAAATATCATGCTTTTTCTGGGTCTAGGACAACAAGCCGACGGGACTTCAAGCCGAAGGGACTTCAGGCCGAAAATTAAACTTTACAAGCACCTCAAATCATTATTTTTTCATTTGTAAAACGTTGCTTGGCAAAATCGTAGGCTATTTTACTCCATACTAAGCGTTATTTATGACAATGAACCACTTGGGATTGGCATCCGTTAATAATATCAGCCGGTTTTTGAAATGCATAAATTATAAACAAGAAAATTACCTTCAACCGTGTTTTATTTTTAAACTTTCCTAAACATCATTTGGAGGCTTAAATTTGATGAAAACGCTAATAAGTACCGAATAAAGATCATGAAATTGAGAAATTCTTCAAAAAAAATTTCAAATTAATCATATTTCATCACTTAATGAGAAAATTTTCGGCTTGAAGTCCCTAATTTTACGATTCGGCTTGAAGTCCCGTCGGCTTGATGTCCGGCACCCGCTTTTTCTACTTTCTCGTACCCGCTTACAGACATTTTTCTGGCACTTCGGTGGTTAATTAAGCCAGGAGTGCCCAGAGGGTTATTTTTATGGGGGATTGTTTTTTTTGTAGAACATTGCTACCCTCCCCTTGGCGACGGGACTACTGGCATAATTCTTGCAGAGTCGAATTCATATTCGTTTTGACGAGAACTAAGCAGCACTTATTTTTTTAAATGGCAATAAGACGACGAAGTCAATTTTCCGAATCAGTTTTTATTAGTAAAATCAGTTTTTGAAGAAAATTTTTTCTGAGTTTGAAATTGTAACAATAGTTTCAGTAATTTTGAGTCAAGATCATTCTGTTTACTCTATACTCCATAGGGTTAGCTGCCTTTCTTTTGGGGGTTTATTTTAAGCTCTAGGTATATAAATCGTTGACATTAATTAAAACTAATAAAAATGACAAGAGAAGCCGATTACTATCTTTAGCGCAGAACGTTCCGACCATAGTTATCTCTCCAAAAAATTTATAAAAATTTTTAAAAAATTTTGAAAATTTAATTAACACATTTAATGACTTACAAGCCGACAATTGAAAGTCTGAAAAATTGTTGAAACGATTGACAAAAAAAAGTTTTTCCGGTTCTATACATACAATCTCAATTTTTCGCTTGCGCTTCATCTCAAGATAGTTTTTGGCTTGTGATTCATCTCATTTGAAAGTGAATTTTTGAAATTAATATCCTGCAAGAACAAATACTAATAATCATAATAAATCGTTTTCATATTAGACATTATTCAATAAAAATTTGTCAATTTACATAATTTTGTTATACAAGGACATCAAAAGGCCCGAAAGGTCAAGTCAGCGTATGCCTTAATTAAGCAGTACAATTTCGAAGAAGTAATAAAAAGTTTCAACTGTATAGTACTATCAGTTGTCCAAACCCTACAACCCCCTCTTAAGAATCAAAAGCCTTAAAAAGCGGTTCAACATTGGCACTTATGACCAGAATGGAGGAAAAGTCATTTGAAAGGAAATGTTTAAACCATTTTTCGAATAATCTAATGGTTTTTGCGTTTTGATAATTGCACAAAATTAGTGTATTTTATTTTTGGAAACAAAGATCCGATTTAGCTTTCTATCGACAATTTCTGCTGTTTTGTTATTATTTTTTGCAGAGCAACTGAATCAAACCAATCAGTTGAAGTTATCTAAGAAAATGAAATGAAAAAGTTATGTTTTAGACCTGAAAGGGGGTTAGTAAAAATATTTTTCTTGGAAATGAGTTCTATAAAAATTGCCAACAATTTTGCATAGTGTTATGAGATGGAAAAATGCAAAAAAAATACTGCCATATCTTTAAAGATTATTGGATACCTTCGGCTCTGGGACCATTCTGCTCAGACCACCTTCCCAATATTATAAAGTTAGCAGTATCTGAGTTTTTGAAATTTTGCAAGAACAAATTTCAATACAACAAGCAACAGCCCAAATTAAAAATAAAAATTGCTGGTGATTGTAATTTTACTAGCAACGTGAGATTTAAAATTTGTCAGTATCCTATTAAAAAAACTAGTGCAATTAGATACTTAGCAATCAAAAAGTCCTACCTAAACTAAATTGAGGGCTTCAACTGTTATCCTAACTTTGCTTTATGTCCACATGATTATATCTGAAAAACAAAAAAAGTTGCAATGCTCAAAGCACTAATTTTACTCAAAAACTCGTTGCACCAGCTCTGATTTGAAGCTCTAGTCTTCGGTTTTTTATCTGAAATTTCAAAATGGTTGAGATAAAAATTAAAATTTAGTTATTTTTGCAAAAATCAGGTCCCCAAATTTCAAATTAAAACACAATTCCTACTGTTAGACATTTTTAGTTAACCGAAACATGTTTTTTCATATGCAAAATGAATGCTTAAAGGCTTCAAGTTTGCATTTAAATCTTTCAAAATAAACCTACAGATATAGAGTTGCAACGGGAGACAACTAATTGAAAAAAAAAACAAAGTGCTGTTGATAGTAGTTTTAACAAACTCCGGAGAATAGGGTGCAAGAGCAAAGGTGGAATATGATTGTCGATCAGCCAACTTTTAACTTTTCTGCAGGTTAAGAAGCAGCGTTGTGTTGGAAAACCTATCCGTTGCCCATAAACTTAAGTTTTACTGGGAATCAAAATTTTTTCTTAAATTTTCATGTATTTCTCTCCTTGACCAACTGTTCATTGACCAGCACACAAACATCCAAATCCTTGAGCAGAGAAAGATTTTTAAATAAAGTTACTACCAGGCGATTGATTTTGAGTAAAGCAACTATAATTATTGTTTGTCTCCTTTTTTAAAGCAAAGTCTTGTCCCATAAATTTTTTCACGCCGCAAAGAAATTGTCAAATCGTCACTGAGAATGCACATTTTTTTGTCAATTATTTATTATTTATTGCAAGTGTTTTTCTGGAAGGCTTGTCTGAACAACTTTTTTGTTTTCACCAAAAATAACTACTCTCTTGAATTTTTCTCGAAACCGTCGCCAAGTAACCTCAATTCCAGAAATAGTCAGTTTTAAACGATTCTGAAGAAAAAACGCGAGTCCAACTTTTGTCTGATTAATTGACCGAAGTTATCCGCAAAATGCTGGGCAAATAATTACAAAAAAAAACAAACAGATGCATTACATTGCGAAAAAATGCCAAAAGACTATTTTATGCCATTCGACTGTCTAAATGTTTTAAAACGACTCACTGGGCAAAGTTATTGCCAAAGTTTACAAAAAAAGCCCATTACTCAAAAATTTGAAAATATGCTTAAAAAAATAATGCCTATCTTTAAGAATTAACGGAACAAATTCTTTAATAAAATAACGAACAATTATTTTTTTATAAAGTTTGTTCAATTAATTTTAAAGTTCAAATTTTGGTCTTTTTTGTTAATTTTGACAATAATTTTGCCCGTTGTGCCGTTTTAAAACATTTAGACATTGAATGGCATGAAAAATATCTTTTGCCAACTTTTCGCGATATAATGTTTCTGTTTTCGATCAGTATTTATTTGTCCAGCATTTCGTAAACTATTTCGCGCCAAATCATCACACAAAGTTCTGCCACGCATTGTTTCCTCCAGCATTGATGAAAAAAGCCGACCAAAAATTAATCGCGAAACTTTTCAGAGCATTGTCTAGACGTTCGAGCAAAAACGGCTCGAATTATTTCAAAAAATTAAGACGATGTCTAATAAACTTGTTAAAAATATAAAACTGTTCTACAAAATGATTGCATGCCATACTTTCTTTCTGAAGTATGGGTCTACTGAAAACTGAAAAACAAGCTAGAGAACAACATTCTACAAATGAAGACTATTTATTTTCGAGATATCTGTTCAAACTCAGCTGAGTTTTCACGCTTCTCTGCAAATTAGTTTTCTCGATGTCAAAAGTAGATAGCAAATCTGTAACCAATCTTGACATTTGTTATCAGTTTTTGTCTATTTTTGGAGTTCTTGACTTAATTATCTCGTATGTTTTTGTAAGAATTTAATCGAATTACCGCTTTAGGAGAAACTGGAACTCAACTCAAAAGTTTTCTTTCAGCATCAGTTTATCTTCTAGTTAATTTTAGTCTTCATAATCCCTTGCTTATCAATCAAAACGTTTGCTGTGCAGAAAAAAAACGTTTGCTCCGAAAAAAAATATATTTATCTTAACAGAAAAAAAGTAATCAAATTTGACGTTTTAGCAGCATTACATCTGCAGCCGGTGTAAAATAACGTCACACACGAACGTTCACGTTACAACGTTCAACAAGCATTCTCGTTGCATTCCAAACTGAGATGAAAAAAGAAAAAAGAATACATCTGCTCATTAAAGGTCACTAAAAGCGACCGAACTATCTATCAATCATTTTACGGCGAGTCGAGACTCACGCGCATAATTACGACAAGAATTTACATCTTGGTTATGAGCCTGAAATCTTGAGAAGTGTTTGGAAAAATGGAGTCGCCCCCGGAAGAAGAGATCGTGGAGGTTATCAAACATCCGGATCATGTGGAGCGAATGTTGACCGACATCATTGAGAAAATTGGCAAGTGAATACACATTTTGATAACTGATCACTGAAATTATTTTTTACAGAACCAGAGCTTAACTAGTCTGGTTAAACATAAAGCGAAATTATGTTTCCAAACTTTCGAGCTAACAGAAACAATTTTTAAGCCCAGACTTTTAAGTAAGGGCTAAGAATCAAGTGGAGCCCTAAAAAGATATTTCCTTTTGGGTTTTTTTAACCAAAAAATAAAGTGTTTGAGTCTTTTAACATACCCCGCTCAAAATTGATAATTTTGCAAAAAGTGTACGGCCGAAAACGAAACAGTAATCGTGCTTGGTTGATGAAAAATTGAATGCGTCTACTATTTTTGTGAGCCAATTTCTAATACGGCAGAATTTTGAGCGGATGTCGGGGTGGTCAGTTATTTCTCCTGTTTTTATTTAGCGGTCAAGGCAAAATTCTGCTGCTTACTTGAAATAAGTTTGAATTGTGTCTAAGAATCTATGTTTTTGCCCTTTGACCAGTTCGGCTTTTTTATGAATTTACTTTAAAAAAGTGAGCAAAAAATTTCAAGCTTGTGCTGCAGTCTCATTGACTAAAGTTAGCCAATGAGTTTCCAGTGCAGTTCAAAAAAGCTGCTCACATTTTGTCAGTATAATTAAAAATTGGCCAAAATTTTTGATTATTTGACAAAATTTTCAACTTTATTCAAGTAAGCAGCAGAGTTTTGCTGTGACTACGAAATTGAAATAGCAGAAACAACTGATCACCCCGACATCCGCTCAAAACTCTGCCGTATTGGAAACTGGCTGACAAAAAAGTAGATGCATTCGTTTTTTTAATCAACCAAGCCCGGAAAAAACTGACCACACTCACACAGGGGCGGATCTAAGATTTCCTTCAAGGGGGATGGGGCGGATTTTCAAAATTTACGTGAGTTTTGTCGACCTTTTATTTAGGTCGACCAAATTGATTTTCCGAGCATTATCAGAACACTATAAAATCCTTATTTTGACCAAAAACGCTGCGCCGCAGGAAAATGTTTGAAAATGCTCTCCTTGAAAATAAGTACATATTGGTACCAAAAGCGCCTTTAGAAAAAATTGAAGATTTGTCGGCCGTAAAGGGATGTCGTGAAATAAAACCAAAGGGGAGACCCTTTAGTTGGTGAGTGGGTCGAATCCTTGAGAAAACCCCCCGATCTCTCCCCTTTATCCGGCCCAGCACTCACATCTGCTCAAAAATGTTTTCAAACTTCTACTGTTTAAGCTAAATTGTTTCAGTTCGAAAATATTTAGCTGATAAGTCATGAAATTTTGGTTTCAAAAGCTGTAAAAGTCTAGATCTCAGATTAGTTGGGTGTTGTTCTACGTAACATATTCTGAAAAATTTGTTCTACGTAATTATTCTGAATGACTTTCGTTTAGTTAACTAAATTGGGCTAACAAGCTTACGCTGCCCCATAATTTGTTCCCACTTTTTTGGTCGGATTGAAAAAAAAAAGAGCATTAGCATTTGTAACTCGAGTGAATCATTAGCAATTGTAAGCTTTCAAAAATGATGATTTATAGTCAAGTAAAACAATCAATTGTGATGTCTAAAATCTGCAGGATTGTTTAAAATGGCATTAATTTGCCTACATCCTCCATTTTTTGTTTGAATTTCTCAATGCGGACAAAAATTATAATTAAATTTTTCTAACTTTAGTCCAATTAAGAGCGAGTAGAGCAAACGAGTGAAACGAAAAGCCACTTAATAAAGATTTAAATTTAAAGCTAAGAAAATGTATACTTTGAAGCATAATTCTGCAAACCCTAGCGTCAAGAGCTCCAAAATAACCTTTTAAAAGAATTTGAAAAAATAAAATGAAAGTTTTAAAAAATTTTGTTTTCCTTATTTTGTTTATTCAAAAAATTAACTGTAATAATGCTGTACGAAATGTTTAATTTTTCTGCGCATACCATGAAAAAAACACCAACTCAACCTGAAAAATAGTATAAAAATAAAGCTCCCCCCTTAAAATTAGTATATATTCAGAAAAATTTTAGGGACCGTCAGCCAAAAATGGACATCTCAAAATTATACAAAAGGGTACCCTTTGGGTCGGCAGGGGGTCGAATCTCTGAAAAAAATGACGTCCGCCCTAAACCCAACCCTCCGCCCCACACGTAAACTCCCCCTGCACATAACTATGTTGTTACTTTGTTATTCGATCATTACTTCATCCGATAACCAGTTAAACTAATGATTTTATAGAGTCAATGAACCTAGTGAAGCCTCTTTTTGTTCCGATTTACGATGAAAACGGAATATTTATGCTCGGTGTGGTTTTTTTATTCAGTCAATTTTTGACGATCGAAATAATAGTTTTCGACTAAAATTTTTTATACTCCATTGAAGATATCGACTTCTTGAGTTCATTTCTAAAAAGATATTTTTACCTCCGATTGTTTTTTGTAAAGTTCTGGGGGTTTGAAAATTGCCAAACTGGCCATGTTCTGGACTAAATTATGCTCGCTTTGAATAATTTATTCATATTGCTGAGAGCGTAACGCGAATTATTTATGCGTGGCGAGTTATCCCCGCACAACAAAATCGTTCCAAACTGAATTGAGGCTAGCTAGTTGGTTCGGTCGTATTATTTTGTACCACTCAACATTTTACACTTTGATATTGTCCAAAGTTTAACGGTTTTTATGTTTTTTTTCCCCAAAAAAATTCGATATGAACTAAGGGACAGTCGGAACATTCAGGGCTTTGTCTTGTATAGGCTCTAAAAATGTTTTTTTTTCAAGAAAAGTTTTAGAAGTCTCTAATAACTAAAGATGTGCATTCATACATATTAATGCGTCGAAAAAAATTCATCTGCTGAAAATGACGTAAATAGCCCTCTCCAAATACGAACGTGGAAAAACGTGAACGACTTCTAGTTTCGAAAGTGGAGTTTGATTTTGAGATTTCCAGCGGAATTAAAACTCTACCTGTTGATCCAGTTTTCTCAAGTTGGGTTAATGTTATCAAATTAGCGCCAATCATAAATCATTTTACCCTCAACTAACCTCAAAGTATCGAAGTTGTAGCAAATATAGCCACCAACAGCTGGAAAAGAGTCAATGAACGCAAGAAAGCAAAAAGTTTGAGTTTGAACAAGAATAAGATATGGCTTTAAATCTCTCTGAACTTCAAAAAATTATATTTTTGTCAATTCTTGGATAAAATCTCAATTTGAGAAAACTGCGTCGATATGTAAAAATATTACTCCACTGGGAATTCTAAAAAGTCAAATTGACTTTCGAAAACAGAAATCGATCACGTTTTTGTGAACTTCACACTTTTGCTGCCCGATAGTGGACATTGCCTTCGGAAGGGTAGTCAGAACAACCAGGGTTTTTTCATTATTCGACATTAAAAAAGATCATTTTTTTCTTTTTTGAAATTTTATCAATTTTTAATTTTCATCTAAGATATGAGTTATTGCTTTGACCTTAAAAGGCCATTGGAAGATTCGGATTTTCAAATTATTTTCAAAATTATGTCGACTTTTTTTAAGCCGAGCAAATTGATTTTCCGAGCTCTCGCAAAGCACTAAAAAGTCCCTGGTTTGACCAAAACTTCTGTACCGCTGGCAAAATTTTGAAAAAACAGGCCTAAAATGCGTTTTTAAGCACTTTTTGGAAATTTTTTAACAAAAAATTACGTTTTCTCGGCGCACGGCCCCCCCTTAAAATTAGTATATATTCAGAAAAATTTTAGGGACCGTCAGCAAAATAGTTCAAAGGGGGACCCTTTTGGTCGGCAAGTGGTCGAATCCCTGAAAAAAAGTGACCGCCCCCGCCCCCCTAAGTCCGCCCCTGCCTAGTGGCATGGTATCAAACTATTTCACACGCTAGAATTGACTGATTGACAAGGTAAACTTATACAATTTGGCACCTCATAAGGAATCCCCCTTCTCAATGGGAAGAGGGAGTGTTGCAATGCAAATGTAGAGTATAGAATGTAGAGTATAGATACATATAAAACTGAACCAAAATGTAACAACAATAAGCACAGTTGGCCGAGTGGCCTAAGCTAACGCCGATTATACAGGTTAACAGTTGACGTAGGTTCGAGTCCCCCACCTGCCCATGTATTAGTATACTAAAAACGGGGGTTACATCCTATTTTAACTGTTTTTTGGTTCTAATTCGGTTCAGCCTTGATTAAGGTTGACCGCCAAAAAGAGCAATTTGTCTCAAGGACATTACCGACCGGTTCTTGTGGCTAGCTTGCGCCGTTTTGTACAAAAAACGCACAGATGCAAAAAATGTTATATGATGTTCTGATCAATAGAAAAATGCCGAAATTATTTTATTGACCGAGTTATTTGCCGAGAAATATCTCTTACTAATTTACGGATTTGGAACAGTTTTTTTTGGAGATTAGCGAGCACATTTTGGCGCCCCACAAGGGACCCGACGGAATCCGAAGTTATTCCTGAATTTGTACAAGGGACCCGACGGAGTCCGAAGTTATTCCTGAAATTGCACAAGAAACACGACGGAGTCCGAATTTATTCCTGAAATTGCACAAGGGACACGACGGCCTACTGCTTACTGACGGATTGTGCTTCTGACGATCTACTGCCTACTGATGGACTGTGCTTCTGTCGGGCTGTGCCTACTGACGGGCTGGGCTGTGTAATCAGCTTACTGGCGGGCTGTGCTTCAGTGTGAATAAAAACGGTGGTGGAAAGGTTCAAGGCAGTTTGCGGAACATTTTCGCTAAGTTGAAGCCAGCAGTAGTATCCGGAGTTCAACAGGAGTATCCGGAGTTCAACAGGAGTATCCGGAGTCCAAGGAACCGAATCATTGCGACTTGTCATCTTGGGCTAAACAACTATCCATATCAGACACGGGGTCAACTGCAGACGTTTTGTGTGAGTTGAGAAGTGATTGCTGGACAATTTCTCTGCGGCTGACCGAAAAACAAAGAAAATTTGACAACCCGAAACCGGTGACCGCCCAATCTCCAAAACTGTAAGAAGTTTCCAAAACATTTAAAACTCAAATTGTGCTATAAATTTTATACGATGTCATATATGTTCAAAATTTTTCCGCAAGCTAGCCCCCGGTAATTTTTCTCAATACCCAAAAATTTTGGACAGTTCCGTTGAACTGAAATATCTTAGTCGGTACATAGACAAACTGACTTGACATTTTTTCTCGATACCAAAAATTTTTGGATATATGTGAACGGAATATTAATCAGTGAAATCGGAACATAGACAAGAGGTACTGGACTAGTTTTTTGGGTTGGTTTATGACTCGAACCTGCTGACCAAAATTTTCTGAAAAATTTTGTATAAAAAGTAAAAAAATTGCCAAAAAATCCTCAAAACGTCTCCAGAACTCTGCGAAACTGTGCTGTAAGATGACACCAACCTTATATTAAGTGGTCTGGTAGCGAAATATCAGGCAAATTAAGTTGAGTTTTTTCATCCTCAGGTTTCTTCCGCGTGTGTTGTTGGAACTTAACCAATTTGCCTGATCCCCCACCCACCATTGGTGAAACTGAAAGCCAGTTCGCTTCGAGTAAAACAAAGCCGTTTCAGCCCGTCATATTATTGACTTCGTTGCGTGACAGTAAAGTTAAGTGGTCAGGTACGGTGATATTAAGTGAGTTAAGTTGAATTCTTTCATCCTCAGGTTTACTCCGTGTGTGTTGTTGGAGTTCAACCGACCTACTTAATTTTCCAACCCCATTGGTACTTAAGCGTAACGAAGCCGTCGCATAGGTCCCCTAAGTGTATGGTATTCATTCTAGGAGCTAGTTCTTTGGATCACGCGCTCCGAAAACTTCCCGCTCCGTCCCAGAAGCGCGTCAAAGATACTTGCTTTACGAAGCCAGGTTTAAGTTTGAACTTTAACGCTAGGGACTCTCAGAAAACAATACAGTACTACCTTCATCACTACTTGTCGCACCGTAACGACCTCGTAATTTGGCACGACGCCATAAATAACTCGATAAGTAGGCACCGCAGCAACAATAACCGCAAGCTGAGTAGTGAGCAACTTGTCAATTTGTTATTAAGGTATAGGACAAACATTTGTGCGATCGTATACTGTAGACGCAACGGAACCGAGGATATAGAGGAAAGTTTAGGTTCAACAGGTATTCTCATTCTCAACGTCGTTAAAGACTTTATCTCTAAGCGTAAGGCTAAGGACCAGGTACTAATTGAGAAGTACAAAGAGCTTCACCAGCCTCCTTCCCTTGAGTTAAAGACTCTCCTCCTTCTAAGGCGTTATAGCGCTAATCTTAACATCCTTAAGACACGTAAGAAGCGAAACCGCTTACCCCTCAAAGCTCGGAAAGCTATAAGAAATAGGCTTCAGGTAGAAGCTTTGAGACGTCAAGTTCCCCCGTCTTGTAAGCTAATGTTGATTTACTAATGCAAATTTGATTACATACCAAAACAGTATCTCATTTTATTGATTGTTTTCTATAAGTGAGCATCCGTAGAATATTGTCAATTTGTGAAAAACATGGACGAAAAATTCCAAAGTAAGATACGCAAGTTATTCGAAACCCGTCTAAATCTAGAAAATGAGCTGCTTAAAGGTCACTCATTATTACTTGAGTACATTGAGAATAATAGTCGCACTACAAAAATTGATAATGCTGTTTACAAATGTAAAATTGCGTTGGAAAAAGCTGTCGACGTCAATGAGCAATTAATTAGGTTAGCGGGAAAAACAGAAAATCCTGAAAAAATTATTGCTCAGCAAGACCTTTGGCTTAAGAAAGTAACCGAAATGAACGATAAAGTAATGCACGAAGCTCAGAGTTACAAGATGAGCCTTGAACCTTCGTCATTTCCAGCAGCCGGCATTACAGGGAGCAAGGGATCTTTACAACAAACTAGGTCTGAGACATCCTCACACTCGCACAAAACAAGTGATTCAGCAGCACGAGTATCTGAAAACAGGTCTAAGGTCTCTAATAAGTCTAAGGATAGTAGAAAGCTTGACTCACATAAGTCTGATAAATCTGCTTCCACTCGTCATACGTCGACTGTTCGCACTATGTCATCAAGTGAGAAACGGCATGAGTTAGCTTTAGTAAAACGACGCCATGAGGAGCTGGAAAGGCAGTATCAAGTATCTTTAAGACTTAAAGAGCAAGAGAACCGTCTTCAGTTTGAACAAAGTCAGCTGGAACTAGAGCAATTGGCTGAAAATCATAAAAAGCAACTAATTGAAATGGAATTGAAAGCGTTTGAACTTGAGGACAGTTCATCTGAGGTTAGCGAGAAGGTAGCGGAAAGTAACTTAACAGGAGTAAGTCAACCTATTTCAAAGGTAGCAACCGATCGAACTAATGATTGGGTAGACTCTGTTAGTTCACAAGCACCTCCCGACGTTGCTAGTGCGCCAGGTTTGCAGGCCTTCACTCATGTACCCGTTTCGTCAGGACCGACGACTTCCGCCCTCCTTGCTCATGCAATTCACACCAGTAATAGTCATAACCATGAGCACACAGCATTGAGTGACCCTGGAATCCATAGTTATGGACATCGGGCTATGCCTCAATTTGGCAGTGCAAGCCGTTTGCCATTGCAAGCTTCTGTTTCATTCCCAGCCTCTGTTCCATTCCCAGTTAACAATATGCATTCTAGTGCACACGTGCTACCACCACCGTCTGCTGTTCCTTTACAGACCATGAGTTCAAACATAACTAATGGTAGTTTTGCCATCGCGCAACCGGAATCATTACCTGTCCCAATGTTACCGGCCCAACCCGGTTCTGGTTTTGTTTCTTTGTCGCCTGCATTTGCTGGCGGTGGCTTCTCATCTTCTGGAGTAAACCCAACGCCGGTTTTCTTTTCGGCACCTAATTGCCATGCAGCGCCAGTCCAGACGCAACATAATCTTCCCTTTGTTCCGCATACTGTGTCACCTAGTATCAACGATTACTACACAAGTGATGCAAACTTATGGCGATTGGCAGCTACAACTCCAATCGTCACGCCTGCTCAGTGTTGTAATGCTGGAAACATTTTTTCTAATGTGACAACTATTGTCCCATCGTGTAACACCGCCTCTCCGTATACTAGTGGTGGGACTGTGTATTTTAATACTCCCCCAGTTCATCCAAAACATGTTCCGCATTTTGTCAATCAAACTAATACTGGTTATCAGCCAGTCAACGAGGACTACGCACCGTCTCCCGCTTATCCGAACCAAGGTTGTTCATCGGATCGACCTCTCTCCGCTCGTGAATTGGCGGAATTATTGATGCATAGCCGCAAAGATCATCTTCCTGAATGGAAGTTAGCCCAGTTTGACGGCAACCCGTTAAACTGGCACGAATGGTTTGGTCAGTTTAAGTCCACCGTTGATTCCGCTGTTCTCACCGATGATACGAAATTGACATACTTAAAAACGCTCGTCACAGGCAAAGCAAAAACCGCAATTGCGGAGTTTAGTTATAGTGGCGTTATGTACAAGGATGCACTGGCCACCTTGCAACGGAAGTTTGGGCAACCACATGCCATTGTTGGTGCGCATCTTGATAAGCTGAATACTTTTCCTCCACTTAAGATGCACAATTCGGAAAATGTCATTAGTTTCTCCTCTGCCATATCTGGCCTCGTAGCAGTTTTCAAATCATTGTCTTTCAACGATGATCTAAAGAGTGTTAACCTGTTAAACCAAGCTGTTAGTAAACTTCCGCCTAACCTCAAGGAGGCTTGGTCGATGCATACTGTTAGACATAATTGGCAGCGACCAACACTCTTAGACTTTAACAACTGGTTGAAAGAAAAGGCCGAGGGGCATGAAAGATTACGTTTACTCAGCTCTAAGGCAAAAAATGAAGAACCGGTTAAACCAAAAACAACCAAAGTTTTTGCAGCCAATAGCCAGGTAACTAGTAAGGCTCAGGATAAGTCTCAGGATAAGTCTAAGTTTCCGCCGTGCGTTTTGTGTAAGGGTAGTCATGCATTGTGGAATTGTGCTGTTTTTAAGGAAAAGAATGCTACTCAGCGAGCAAAATACGTAGCTGAACAGAAACTTTGCTTCGCTTGCCTCAATGGCAATCATAGTTTCCGGCAATGTTCTAGAGCAAAAAAGTGCCCGAAGCCAGAGTGTGATAGCACACATAATGTCTTGCTCCATGGAGCCGAAAGAATATTTCCTCGGAAGGAAAATTCAAATGTCTCGAATAAGGCTGGAACAAACAAATCCAAGGAGAATACAAACACTTCCACCCATGCCGCTGTTAGTGATGTACTTGACATTGAATCTTCTAAAGGGTTGTTGCCAATTGCAACACTTGGTGTATCCTCGGATGTAACCAGTCTCCTGACGTTGGTTCTTTGTGATAGTGCATCGACTCACTCCTGGGTGTCTTCGTCACTCGTAAAGCGTCTCGGCTTAGTAGGGGAGCCCGTTAACTTGTCAATTAGTGGTTTCAATTCGACCACCGTTGTTGAGACTCAGAGAGTCAAGTTTACAGTTTCCTCCGAGCCGAATAATAGTGATTTCGTATTTTCTCTCTGTGCATATGTTAAAGACAGTATTCGGATTGGTTCCGAATTAATCAATATTGCTGATTTGCAGAATAAATATCCACAATTAGCACCTATTAAGCCCATTCAATATACTTATGAGGACGTTGAAATTATTATCGGACAAGACTACTACCACGCCGTTAGACCCATTGAGTTCATCTTGGGAGATGATAAAAACTCACCGTGTTCCGTTCGCCTACCGATAGGTTGGGTCTTAAGTGGTCCGTTGCCGCCGTCCGGTAATTCTACTTCTTCGTGTTTCAAGTGTGTTGTTGAAGATTCGTCTCTGACCGACCAGATAAAATCCTGGTACGAGTTGGAATCGTATGGTGCTTTCAAACAAGTCGATGCCCGTTCCGCCGCGGATAAACATGCTTTATCCATCCTCAATTCTGAAACCGTTCACAATGGCGAAAGATACATTGTGCCTATGCTTTGGATTGATAGTAATGTCAGTCTACCAAACAATTATTACTCGTCACTCGCCCAATTTAAATCATTGGAGAGAAGGTTAAGTAAAGACCCTGAGCTGCGCGAAAGATACGCAGAAACAATTAGAGAGGACATTAGGAAAGGCTATGTCGTTACCGTCGAACCGCATGATCCACGTAAGCGTTCCGATCGCGAGTGGTATCTTCCGCACCATCCCGTCGTAAATCCGAATAAGCCGGGTAAGGTGCGCCGAGTCCTTAATGGGGCTTCTAAGTTTCACGGCACATCCTTAAATAAGTCCTTATTGGTGGGTCCTGACCTACTCCAAAATTTAATTTTTGTGCTTTTGCGATTCCGTCAACATAAGTACGCCGTCTCCGCGGATATAGAGGGTATGTTCCTCCAGGTAGGAGTCCTTGCCCGCGATCAAATTTCGCTCCGTTTTTTGTGGCGGGAGGATACCACTTCCGATGTGGTAGTTCATCAGTACACTCGCCATATATTCGGCGCACGGGATTCACCTACGTGCGCCAATTTCGCGTTGCAAAAAACAGCAACTGATAATATGTCCACATACCCTGAGGCCGCCTCAGTCGTAAATGAAAAGTTTTACATGGACGATTACTTGGATTCATTCGAGAACGTTACCCAAGCAATTAAAACTAGTCGCGATTTGGTTTCCTTACTAAAATTGGGAGGATTTAATTTGACTAAATTTGTCAGTAATGCTGATGAAATCACTTCAGCAATGAACCCCGAGGAATCCGAAACCTCATCTTCACCCATCAAGGAAATATGTAACGGTGCCGAACGATCATCACACGTCTTAGGTCTTAAGTGGGACCATGTGAAAGACACATTGGTTGTTAGCAGAGGCGTGGATCGTCCTCTCGATAAAGCAATAACTCAACGAACCGTCTTGAGTTTCGTCTCTTCTGTGTTTGACCCTGTTGGGTTAGTAGCTCCATACACAGTTAGGGCCCGTCTTTTACTGAAAGATATTTGGAAAATCAGTGGTCAAAGTTGGGACGACGAATTGCCAGAAGACATAAGAGATAAGTTTCTCGAGTGGCACTCCGGTCTCCCTCTCTTAGGGCAATTGACTATTCCCCGTTGTTACTTCACAGAGCCTGTTGATCAAATTGAGCTCCACATGTTCGGTGATAGCTCGCAGGACGTTTTCTGTGCTGTTGGTTTTTTGCGTGCGCGACTCGCGAGCTCGCATAAAACTCAAATATCCTTCATCTTTGGTAAAGCTCGCGTTGCGCCCATGAAAGCGCTATCGATACCGAAGCTAGAGCTTCAAGCTGCTCTGCTCGCCACACGACTAAAAGATGATATACTGACCGCCCTTACCGTCTCTATTAATCATGTCTTTATGTGGACAGATAGTACAACAGTTTTGCAGTGGCTAAACTCCACTGAAAAATTACCTGTATTCGTCGCTAATCGTGTCGGCGAAATCCTCGAGTCGACCACTATTGATGAGTGGCACCATGTTCTGAGCGGCGATAATCCAGCTGATACCGGTACGCGGGGGATTTCTTCGGAAGCCCTCAAGGATAGCAGCTGGGTTATTGGTCCGAGCATTCTCAGGACTACTGATTGGCCGTTTTTACCCGACGAACGTGTAATCAATAAAATTCGTTTGAAGGGTCCTTCTTGTGATGTTGATAATTGCTTTGAGACATCATCTTCCTTCGTCACCGATGTCACATCAATAAAACATCCCGAACACGGGTTCAATTGGGAAAGGTTCAGTTCCTTTACAAGATATAAACGAGTAGTCGCTTTTATGTTGAGGGTGTTGCCTTCACATAAGCATTTTCGTGGTAAAGACTTACGAATCACCGACCCCACTGAACTTGATATTGCAGAAAGCAAACTGATTCATCTTGCTCAGATGGAATCCTTTCCCGTTGAGTTAAAAACACTCACCGCTGGCAAACCTATTAAGAATAGTAGTAAAATTGCCACATACTCGCCATTTATTGGTCCCGCTGGAATCATTCGTTCCACCGGACGGATTGTGCGCTTAGTGGATACCGAGTTTGATACTAAGCACCCAATAATACTCGATGCCCGACATACCTTAGTTCGTTTGTTGGCCCGCAGCCTCCACCATAAGCATTTTCATCAAGGATTAGATTACATGCGCTCCGTTTTAAATATGAAATTAGCAATACTTGGGTTGCGTCGACTACTTCGGTCTGTCGAAAATCAATGTGTGACATGCCGTAAACGCAAAGCAAGTACCATCCAGCCAATTATGTCCGATTTACCGGTCGAACGTCTCGGATACAAGCAACCACCCTTCAATCATACGGGTGTGGATTACTTTGGACCGCTTTACGTTCCGGTTCGCAGAAGCACGGAAAAAAGATGGGGATTCCTTTTTACTTGCCTCACCACCAGGGCTGTACACCTTGAGATTGTACCGTCTCTGGACACCAGTTCGTGTGTCATGGGCATTGAACGGTTCGTTGCGCGCCGTGGTACGCCAAGCACAATCTGGTCGGATAATGGCACGAACTTCGTTGGTGCGGAAAAGGAATTACTTGCCTGCATCAAGAGCTGGAATGGCATGGCTCCGACCATTTTTGCACACAAAGGTGTTACTTGGAAATTTAACCCGCCAGGCGCACCCCATCATGGCGGCTCCTGGGAACGCCTCGTCCGAAGCGTGAAGCGCGTGCTGTACGATATCCTAGGCAGTAGGCGAGTCACTGAAGAGGTGTTAGGAACAACACTCTGCTTAGTTGAACAGGCTTTGAATTCGAGGCCAATCACTCCCGTTAGTACCGATTCACGTGAGTTAGAAGCGTTAACCCCAAACCATTTTTTGCTTGGACAACATGCCACAAGCTTTCCTTCGCTTTTACCCGGGGAGCACTTCGATCACAAGAAAAGGTACGTGCGAGCGCAGTCATATGCTAACGCGATTTGGTCTCGTTGGCTTCGAGAATATGTTCCCTCGCTGAATAAGCGTGTCAAGTGGCACACTCATTCTGACTTCACTCTTAAAACAGGCGATCTCGTGTGGGTGATTGAGCCCGATAGTCCGCGTGGGTACTACCCTCTCGCCCGAATCGTCAAGCTAAACTACGGACAGGACGGTTGCGCCCGATCCGCCCTTGTCAGGACCGCAACCCGTGAAGTCACGCGGCCGACCGTTAAGCTCGCTCCGGTTCTTCCTTCTTCAGGGGGGGAGGATGTTGCAATGCAAATGTAGAGTATAGAATGTAGAGTATAGATGCATATAAAACTGAACCAAAATGTAACAACAATAAGCACAGTTGGCCGAGTGGCCTAAGCTAACGCCGATTATACAGGTTAACAGTTGACGTAGGTTCGAGTCCCCCACCTGCCCATGTATTAGTATACTAAAAACGGGGGTTACATCCTATTTTAACTGTTTTTTGGTTCTAATTCGGTTCAGCCTTGATTAAGGTTGACCGCCAAAAAGAGCAATTTGTCTCAAGGACATTACCGACCGGTTCTTGTGGCTAGCTTGCGCCGTTTTGTACAAAAAACGCACAGATGCAAAAAATGTTATATGATGTTCTGATCAATAGAAAAATGCCGAAATTATTTTATTGACCGAGTTATTTGCCGAGAAATATCTCTTACTAATTTACGGATTTGGAACAGTTTTTTTTGGAGATTAGCGAGCACAGGGAGTAAGAATGCGAATCCGAATATAGTTTTACAAATTCCTAATAAAGCTATTTGTTTATTAGGCTACCAAAGTTTGTTGCATTCGTTGATTTTTTAGAACAAATAAGCTATGGAATTAAGCGGAGAGTAGAATAACTTCAAGTTGAATTATATTTTACTGTTTAGGCTACAAGAACAAATGGCACATGATGATTCTGCTGGGCGTGTGCATTGTGACTATTCAGGACGGGGGCAACATGATTTGGAGTGTGTTCGGAGCTGCTCACATCCCCCACAGATGTCTCATCCCCGGACTAGACAGTCCCCCCTTCGCCAATATCTCCCCTTCAGTTATACATGAAGTGTTCTACAATGGTTAGTTGATAATTATTTAGGTTGTTGTGAAATACGTTGCATTTTCTCTTCTGGTTTCGGGATTTTTGAACAAAAATAGGGTTTATAAGAAACAAAAAAACTAGTTATGGTGAGTGTGTTGACTATATGGGTCACTTGACGGTAAAATCTAAATAAAAACCAGTTAATTTTTAATTCTCTATTTCAGTTGTAATTATCAGTTGTGATGTTTTAATAAAGCAATTTCAAAAACGTTATCTTGGAATGAGAACTGATTCGACGTCTTTTTTCTGCAGAGTAATATACACCGGGGCTAGTAGACATTTCTTTATCAAAATCAAGCGCTTCCAAACTGTTTATAACACGGTTTTTACCACATTTAGCCAATTGGGACATTAATATCAATCAGGGGCAACCTAGGCTTTCTCAAGGGGTGGGGGGTCTCCCAAATCATCAGATAAAAACACTGTTTTGACCAAATTTTCTGCGCCCTGGTAATTTTTTGAAAAAACCGTCCAAAAACCTTAAACACTTTTTGGAAAGTTTTGACCAAAACTTATTTGCCCTGTCCCCTCGAGAAAATCCTAGATCCGCCCCTGGCCTAGGCACTCATGTTCAAAATTTAGGCCCCGAGGCTTAATTTGAAATGAATATGGCAAACTTTGTCATTGAAAGAAGGAAAACACATAAAGAAGTAAAACACATAATTTGAAATTATTATGACTAATTTTGGCGTTTTTTATTGTCATTGAAAGAAGTAAAACACACACATAGTTGCGTTCACTTTTTTTTGATTTGATGAATAAAAGGTCAGTTTTAATATCCAGTAACAAGTAACAACAGAAAAAGGCGAGAAAAAGCGCGATTGAACGACAACGCGAGTTTCAAAAATAGATTTTGTGAGTAAAAAAGGTAGCTCGAAGCTGTATTTTTTTTTAGACCCGCGCTCTTTTGGGTGCAATGGGATCCCAGCCGACAGACAGACAGGGTGCACCGCCCTGAACATCAACACCTCCGCCCTCCTCCAGGAAGCATCCTCGCTCAATGTGTCCATTGAGCATCTGATTACTCATCCTAACCAATCAGAGCTACTGATGACGTCAGAGTATGGACTGTGTAGTGAGATGAGTGGGTTTGAGTTCATGCCCATGGAAGTTGAGGACTCCGCCGCCAAAGAGGTTGGAGAACTGATTTCGACGAAACTGAAAATAAGCTCATTGTTCCGATCACTGTGTTCCGATCACTGAATGTATTTTAGTTTTTTATTGTTTTGTTGACGCAATATTAGATGCCAGAAGTAATTATTGGAATAATTGGAGCGATATGTCATATTAAAGCGTTTTCACCCGTGATTGGAACCATAGTTAAAAATTTCCAATAATTATTTGCAATCTCGAGACAAAATCTAGAAAACAAGATTTCGAAGCATCATTTAGCGCTTTCTTGGCAATAAATTTTTCTTTTTTTTTGTTTCTTATTCACTTTTTGAATACAACTGTTGAGGTTACAAAAAATTTAGTAGCGTTCTGAGCAGTGGCGTGCGCAGAAATTTTTCTAGGGGGGGGGGGCGGTTTTCGAAAAATTTTGAAATTGTTGCGGACCCTATTTTACCCTAAAAATTTTAACGCCGCAGGCGATTTTTACAAAAAACAGGCCAAAAATGCTTTTTTTGCGCACTTAGGAAAATTTTGACAAAAAAATGCGTTAGTGACAAAATTAGTTATATTGGCGCCAAAGGCGCCTTGAAAAATTTTGAGGTTCATTAGCCAAAAATGAATTTCGTAAAGTTATACCAAAGTGGGGACCCTTTGGAAAAATTTAGCAACCAGAATTGAGGGAGGGGGCGGTTGCCCCCCTTTGTCCCGCTACTGGTTTTTGTCTATCTTTTCATCATACTACGCAAAAAATGACCCAAATAAAAAAAGTTTTCTTTTTCTAGTTTTCAATGAATCTTTGAAGATAACGTTTATAGCAAATTTTGCAAATTTTAAAAAGAAAAGTATGTTTTTTTCTAGTTTTTCATGAATGTGGTCGGAATTTTCTGTGTTACTTGAACAGCAACCGTCTATTCTTGTTAAAATTGCATGCTTTGCAGCAAAATTTTATGTCCTCGAGAAACTATACCTGGTCAACTTATCAGTTCAAAAAGAGTGTACTGATTATAAAGTGGTTAGTGTTTCAGTTTGGTCTCGTCTGCGGTCGGGAGATCTACAGACGGGTGGACAAGGCACTGTTTGTGTTGGGACAGGCAGTCGGCGCCTTCGTCCTGGGATACCTCAGCGACAAGTGAACTACCCATTCAATTTGCAATTGGCCCTAACCAAAAAAAAATGCATTTTCTGTAACCCCTGCTATACAAACCGAACACGTCCCATAATTTGTGTCCAGATTTTTTTGGTAGTCAATGATTACTTTGACTTATTTTTTCTTTTTCTTAAAATTTTTAAAATATTGTCATGGTGTTGGAGGATTGCGGATCGGCGGTTGCGATAGAGAGCTCAATTTCTTTACCTTTCTTTTAGTAAAAGCAATTTCTACTTATAAGAATATGATGGACTCACTTCACATAATGTGGTACAGAACATTTTGGTACTTTTGAATTTTTTTTGGCACTTGTTAATGCCGTACAGAACGCTTTGAAATGTTAGTTTTTTCCGACTGTTTGTGAGTTGAAAAAGCAATGATCAGTGGCTTAACTCCTTATTTAATGTTGACAGATACGGGCGTAAGAAGATGTTGATTGTGCAGTACATTCTGGAACTATTCTGCATCCTGGCACTCGCCCTCTCCCCTCACATTGTCATCTTCCTCTTCCTCCGATTTGTGGTGTCCATGTTCAACATGAGCAAGTTCCCTATCGCTGTCACATTCGGTAAGTGCAGTAGTTTGCTTAATTCTTATGCTTTTTTGCACCAGTTTTGAAAATCGTAAATTATTCCCTCGAGGTCTAGAAAAATTTCCTCGAAATCTTTTTCCTCAGGGGTTTGACCCCCTCACCAACCAAATGGTCCGCCTTTGGTATTATTTTATGACATCCATTTTCGGCCGACCAACCCTATACTTTTTCTGAAGGAGCCTTCGGCGCCTATATATACTAAACTTGAACGGAAGCGCGCGCCAAATAAACGCAATTTTTTGGTAAAGTTTTCCAAAAAGTGTCCAAAACGGCATGTTTGTCCTGTTATTTCAAAATATTGCCCGAAAATTTGGTCAAAATAGGGTCTTTATAGATATTTAGGAGAGCTCGGAAAATAATTTTGGTCGACCTAAAAAAAGTCGACATAATTTTAAAATTTCGTCACCCCCTCTCGAGAAAATCTTAGATCCGCCCTACATGTAAGCAAAGATTTGATTTTTCACGCATTATTCCGGTACACGAGTTTTTTTATTTGGTTGATAAGTCTACATGAAAAATATTTAATATGTATTTGCCATTTAATTTAGTGGATGTAAAAAAAAATAACTTCTTTCTTTGTCAAAAACTACAGCACATAGATTAACCAGTTCCGTCTTTTTAACAGGCCACATTTTTAGACAATTTGGTTACCATGAGCATTTTAAATAAAATCTTAATCAATTATAATCGGCGGTCGGAATACTCAGGTCTTTGCTTTGATGATAGCAGACTTGTTTTAAAAATATTTTTCAGTTTCAGTTTTTGTTTATTCGACTTTCAAAGAAAAATGTACTACTTAAGCTCAGTGTGGTTTTATCTTATGGCAATAGAAAATTGGGTTTTTTATAGATCCATTTTTGATTGGAGTTTTCTATACCATCTGAAATTTATTCACCTTCTAAGCTCAAAACTAAACAAAATTTAATATAGATCAATTTGTGTTTATTTGTGGAGATTTAAAAGTTGGCAACTTGTGCAATTTTGGACAACAAATGCGTAAGCGTTGGTTTAATCCGGCTCAAATTTTTTTTCGAATGTTTTGAAGCAAAATTATTCCATGGGGGGCTATTGTTACATGACTAGACGCTGGATACACATTTTGTACAGAAATATCGTTTGTGGGAAAATTTTAAATAATCTAAAAACAATCCTTTTTTCACATTTTAAAATTTTTAAAATCAATTTCTCTCTTTTTTTTGTCAAAATTTCTTAAATTCAAAAAAAAATCAAAATTGATTGTATTTAGAATTTTGCATAAAACTATTGGGAAAAGTCTTTTTCATCCTATTTTTTTTGAGTTTGTTGAAACGGGTGTTTTTTTTTCTCCAGGAAAGCTTTGGGTTTTGAACTAGCCTGTTGTGACAAAGAAATTAGTTAATTGAAAAACTACTGATGCTTCGATCTCAAGTTTAGAAAGCAATTTTCCTGCAACCTTTATCCGAAAAGTTATGCAGGTTTGCAAATTGGCAATTTGAAATTAAAAACTCGCCATATTTTGCGTTTTAAAACAGCGTAATCGGCAGATGAAATCATTCAAACAAATAGTTTTTTCCTCACAGGCTATGTAAAGCAAAAACTGATATATTTTTCCTTTGGTAACGTTTTATTGAGAACAAAACGCTGGCCTCATTTGCATTTCATCTATTAATTTGAATGATTTCGAAATGCAAATGAGGCAAGCGTTTTGTTCTCATTAAAATGTTACCACAGGAAATATTTATCAACTTTTGATTTACATAGCCTGTGAGGAATAAAAATCAAAAAGAACGAAAACAGTTCAACTTCGTTGTTGTTCATGTTTGGCATATTTTTTCATCGATTTCAAAAAAAACTTTTCCGTTAACCCTAAGGGGCAATAGAACCATCAGGGTTTTGCCCTGATACGAGAAATCTTGTTGCTCCAATTTTTCGATCATCGAAGAAAATGAGATATGTTTTTGCCTGGGGTGCTGGGGTGGTTTTTTAAGAGTAATGAACGTAGTGAGTACTATGATATAGATCTTGAAGATTTTTTTTGTTTTTTTTCAGGAAAAAATTGTTCAGCTCAATTTGGATTTTTCGTGGTTAGACTTGTGATTTGTTTTTAAATTCAGTGCATTTCCATTGTTAACAGGAAGGCAAACTCCACTATCGAAGAGCAAAATTAAAAAGGTCACGAAAAACGTGACTGACTTCTAATTTCGAAAAAGGAAATTAATTATCAGATTTCCCAGCAAAACAAAATGTTTATCTTCTGATCCAGTTTTCTCAAAATCGGTTAGGTTTAACAAAAAAGTGTCCATCATAACTTGTTGTAAAAAGTTTAAAGACTTTTAAGGCTATCTATTTTTTCTTCGAAATTCAAAAACTTGAAGGTTTTTAGAAAGAACAAGTGAGTTTTTTTTTTAGTTTCTCTGCGTTCATTACTCTTTTCCAACTGTCTGTTGACTATGTTTATTCAGATGGAGAAAGTTTTACAAATTTGTTCCGAATTGATATCAAGCTAATTCGAGATTTTGTTAAGTCAAACAGAGCCTTTGATATATGATAATATTGTCCAAAAAAGTTGTAAGTTTATTGAAAAAAAAAATACCAAAAACTATTGGAAACCAATTAAAGGGCAGTTAGATTATGCAAGGCTTCGCCCTGATATACGATCAATCTTGTTTTGAACATAAAATTGCTTGACGAAGAACTAAACAGTAACTACAATGATTTTTCAGGGTGGTTGAGTTTCTTAGGAGATTTCAAATATCTTTCTCTAAACGCGCTTCAGAATGTTTCTACAAACTAAGAGCTTCAACTATAATTTCTAGGCGCGGAGGTGATGATGCCGCAGCACCGTGGTCTGATTGGGATGATCCCCGGGATAGAGATAGGAGTGGGCATGATCCTCTACTCCTTCTTCGCCTACCTGATCACTTCCTGGAGATGGTACACTACAACTGGCATGTGGTTCTGCCTCCCCATCACTGCATACTGGCTGTGAGTGGAGTTACTGTTCACTTGAACGAATAGATAAATAAGCCGAACAAAATTACTGGTGGTACACAAAATATTGTTTTCACTATGGTGTAACAGTGACTTTTTATCCGGGATTTAAATAATGACCGACCAGTTGAGAGAATAAAACAAAGTTGGTCAAATCTGCACTGCAATATTGCGTAATTGAGCTCTTGTTAACTATATTTCCTAACTAAACTTTTCGGGAAAAGTTGTGGTAAGTAGTTGTTGATATTGTTGCCAGCATCGCCATGCCCGAAAGTCCTCGCTGGCTTCTGGAGAAGGGAAGATACAGAGAGTTCCAAGAAATAGTCAAGAACATCGAGCGCAAAACGGGAAAAACTCTGGACCCAAAAATGTGGTATAAGTTAGAAGTGCTGATTAAAGCAGAAAAGCGAAACACGACAGTTAAAGAGCAGTTCCAGAATGTCTTCAGAAGTAAGTCTTCGGCGATGTCAGACGCAGAAGAAGAAGAAGAAGACGATCAACCGAGTGGCTTCCAAGAAATTGGAAGGTCGCCGTTGTTAATTAGATGGCTCACCGTTTTTGCTTTTGTTTGGTAAGTTGTTCAAATATTTGATTGATGAAGTTGAACATCCGGGAAGTGAAGCAAATGCGCGCTCTCGTTGTTTGGCTATTCTCGCGAAATGCTGAAAAAAATGGTTGCGTGGGTTTTTTCCACGAATATTTGGTGTCGGAAATATATTTAAGAGCATATTTAAAGGAACAAAATTGTCTGTGCTTCTTGTAGAGCAGCCGGTTGTTTAAAAGACCCTATTAGTTTTAGATTTAATAAGCTTATATGTAATAACTTTGGTTTATATTTTCGGTAGGTCGACAATTCGTAACAGGCTAAAATTCGTAACACAGTACTGGAAAGTAGAGTATGCTTGCTCCGCTTCGCTCGTTGCGCTCACATCCGGCACTAGAGGAATATTGCGCGTGAATCAGTGTTCCCCGCTTAACCTACTGATACTAATTGTCGCCTGTTACGAATTGTCGCCTCACGATATTTTCAGGTGCGCCAACACTCTTCTTTATTACGCCCTGACAATGGGTCAGGATCTGTTCAACCTCAACCTTTACTCTTACACTCTCATCAACGGGTGCTTCGAGATGGCCGGAGTGCTGCTCATCATGTTCTCCATCAACTGGATTGGGAGGAGAGCCAGCATGATGGGGGGACTCTTTCTCTGTGGGGTGTCGCTCGCATTGTGCCAGGTGTTTGAACGTAAGTTAGATCAAAGGTCGAATTATGTGATATCTTTTCGCCATTTACGTTGCATTTGAAAAAAAATCATTTTATTTGAAGAAATTAAAAAAAAAACAATCCGCTCCTAAAATCGCTGAAAAATATCTTTAAGTTTTCCAAATGCAACATGTTTTTTTAGCAATGACACGAATCGGATTGTTTTTTTTTAATTCTCTCAAGTAGGATTATTTACGAATTTGAATAATACTCGGCCAAGTGCGATACTATCAATTTACGAAGGTGTTTTTTTTCCAATTTGCAAAGATTTCCTCTCTTTTCAGGCAGTTGAAATTGTGAAAATGTAGAGCGACGAAGATATTTGTATTGTACATGTGACGAATGTTTGTTATAAACTATGTGTTTCAGAGAATGTGGTGTTAAAGCAGTTGTTTGCGTCCACGAGTAAACTGTTCATCACTGGCACCTTCGACATGGCCTTCCTCTACACGGGCGAAGTGATGCCTACACTAGCTAGGACTACAGGTAAATACCACTAGTCTAGTGCACATCTCTAGAGAAATTGACCAAAGATGAACGTTGGGTGCCTATGATTCTTAGCCCCTCCTTTTTTTCTAGTTAATCGAAATTTGATTCTTCTTTTTGATCGGCAGGAGTGGGAATCTGTTCGTGTATCTGCCGTGTGGTCGGAATGGGGTTCCCCTTCATAGAGATGATCAACTCCTACATCCCCGGAGGCAGCATCATTTTCATGGTCGTCCTAGCTGCAATGGGCGCTGGTTAGTTATATATTTTTACATGAAGCAACATTTAAATGATTAACGACTTTTCTAAAACTCAAATATTTGAGCCAGGCTGTTTAAATGTTTCATTGTTTTTTGAATTTCGAGGAAAGCTCTTTTTGAGTACAAAAAAATTGAAATTTACGCTGCCTCTAAATTAAAACTTCCGATTGGTCGTTTTTTTTACATTTATATTAATAATTAATGTTTTTTTTCTAAAAATTTAAAATGAATAGTTTATTAAGTGTGAAACTACTCACTGCCCTAGGCGCTTGTTTCCTTCTTCCGGAGACTAAAGGGCAGGAGCTTCCGGAGACGATAGAAGACTGTGAGTTATTGGCCAATAGGAAACTGCTCAAGTTCCACCCAAAAGTCGCTGACACAGAGTAAGTTGAAAACTTTTGAAATTAGTATCTGAAATGAATTGGATCAAATTTCTCTTTGTTTACAAATGCATTTTCTGGAAATTGACGACGTTTGATTTTTAAGCAATTTAAATGATCGAAATTTGATTATCGATAAAATTTTTAATTTCAAGAACAAAAACCTTTTTGAGGTTCCTAAAATCTTCATAACTTAATACAAAAAAGTTCTTCAATTATATTCACAAACAAGCTAAATTTAAGTTTTTTAGGGTTAAAAAATTATAATTTGAGGAGCATAGTTTCGAAAAACTTTGTTTCAGACCCGAAAAAGAAGGAATAGAAATACAGTTGGTACATGAAAAGAAAGACACCAACTGCTGACAACACGTAAAAAACAACAAAAGAAAATAACATCAGACGACTGCCTTCAAATCAATCTATCATTTGTGGGAAAAACGGGAAAAGCAAAAGCCTGAATTTATAACCGAAATTGGACCACTCCGAGGAAATAACAAGCGCATATATGAAGAAACGTAAAAAGCTGTTAAACAATTTTCAGACCGTAGTAAAATCTTCTATTCGTTCTGCAAAACAAACTTCGATTTGCCGAACTCTACCCAGCACAATCATGACTTTTTTGTTTTGATCTTTTTTGAGTTTGATTGAATGTCATTGAACGAAGTTTGTCCCCGTCTTTGTGCACATAGCTGGCAACAAAACTAAAATTAGTAGGGGTAACAGAAAAGTTAACAAATTTAAGTTATCTAGAAAGGGGCAATTATGAAGTAACTAGATAAACAGAAAGACAAAAAACTAGAACGTTTAAGAAGGGGTGACAATTGAAATGCTCATTTAGTGTGTGGATAGAAAACTTATTTTCAAAATTCCCATTGAAATTTTTTCCATTGTTCCACATTTCTCAAGTTGTTTTCATTTTATCGAAAAAGTGTCAAATTTCACAATTCTTGAAGTTGTAAGAACTTAAGGCTCGTCTATTTTTTTTAATCTGGTGTTGAAAAAATAAAAATTTATTTTCGTATTTTCATGAGTTCATTAACATGTTAAAGTATTAGCAGTATTTGTAAATTATTTTATATCAAGTATAGAAATAAAATGTCAACGTAGTGTTTTTTGTAAATGACTTAAATGAAATCATAGGAATTACTAAAAACTGTAGAAAAATGTTTGACCCGCTTTACAAAGACTCACTAAACCGAAATGCTTTAACTAACCATTCGAAATTTTCAATGAAATGTCCCCAGCCAGCCTTAATTTTGTCCAATTTAAGATTGTTAAATTTGACTAGCCTAGAGCCACAAAAACGTCATCACTTCTTTTAGTTTTAAGTGCAATTAAACGGCTTGCGTGATTAGTACTACAAATGCTTCGACAACAAATATAAAACGGGAGAAAGAGAAACAAGACTGCTCGTATCAGGGCAAAGCCTTGAATGTTCCGACTGCCTTTTAAGGTTTATGGAGCAGTAAAAATATTAAACAATTAAATGTAATAAAACAAAATGGAATTTTTTTTCTAAAATTTGAAATTTTTCACGAAAAGCATCCCCCACACGCCATATAAAATAAAAAGGATATATTTCGCTCCTTGTAACAAATCAATTAAGGCAAATAAGCTTCCTTCAACCAATTTGGAACGATTTCTAAGACGGATGAAAAATCCGCTTACGCGTTAATAGCGCGAAATATGTCGCGCGTTAATTGTCCCAAATTGGGAAAAATGATCCCAGGTAAAATATCGTTTCAAGTTTGAGCTCACGACAACAATACCTTTCGAATGATATAAAAAATTCCGTCAAAAATGGCTGGTTAAAAAGTCGAAAGTTGTCTGAAGAAAAAAACCCAACCCCGAGCACAAATATTCCGCTACTTTCGTATCGAAAGTCGGAACAACAAGGAAAACATTTACTCCTTCTTGTTTGTGTTTAATTGTTGCATGTAACTGACCAGCTGGGTCACCAAAAAAATTCTTGTTAAATATTTGCTGCTTCCGTAAAGGAGGACGTTGGAACAACCAGGAAATCGAACTTACGTGAACAGAGGAAAGGAAGACAAAAACATGAATAACAAACAAAAAAACTTGATAGGCAAGTTTACAGATACAAAACAATTAAAAATTAATTATTAGGAATAAGCTAGTTGAATAAAATTGATCAAATAGTCAAAACTTTCAGTTCTGTATTTGACGCTTGAAAAAAGCAAAACGATTTCAGTTTTTTCTTCATGCAAATTGATTGTTGAATACTTGTTTTACCAGTCAAATTAAATCGATTTAAATTAAGTGGAACAATAGCCCGGAGCAAAATCCCGTGTTAGCTGCTAGTTTCTTTTAGGAAATGAAACATTGTGAAAAAATGAAAATTCCTATTTTACAATAAGTTTTTACAACAAATAGAGGAGGTGGATGGGCTGACTTTTCTCTCAATCAGACATGCTCAAAATACTCACAATGACAGTCACACTGAACATCTATTCTGCGAGGAATTTTTTTATACGTCACCTACTGGACGACACATTTCGTGGAAAACGTAGACTATGACCTTTTTTCTACATCCTACATGTTCTAAATATTTTTAATGCAAGAGAGTCTCAATGCTCAAAATGTCCCTTCGATGACCACTTCGAACTTTCACCTTCACAATGATCTACTGACTTTGTTCACAATTGCTTTTGAACTGACACGGTTTTCAATGCCGTCTTCTGACTAAATGCTGTTTAAATTGAAATTTTTCTACAAGGAGCCTGAAACTCAATTGGCGAGAAAAAAAGGTAGGAACGTAGATGACTTGAATGGTTCAAATGCTTACAAAACCGAAGCCTTCAATGCTATGAAAATAATTTTAAAACGGGAGAACTTGTTTATAATAAAATGTGTTCATTTTTTGTATATATGTGACAAGTTAGGCCACGGAATTTGAACTGCACAAGTGACAAGCTAGGTCAACAACAAGTAAACTAGGACATCAGAACAACCAGGTAATGGAAAAAGAAAGAGAAGAAAGGAAGAAAAAATCTTAAACAGAAACAAAACAATTTCGTTTCGCGACAATATTACTGATGCGCAACAAAATTAAAAACTGAACAAGACTGCTCGTATCAGGGCGAAGCCCTGAATGTTCCGACTGCCTTTTAAGGTTTATGGAGCAGTAAAAACATAAAAAATTAAATGAAATAAAATAAACTGAAATTTTTTTTTTTTTAATTTGAAGTTTTTCTTATGAAATCATCCCCCCACACGCCATATAAAGTACAAAACAATAGATTTCGCTCCTTGTAACAAATCAATTATGGCAAATAGGCTTCCTTCAACCAATTTGGAACGATTTATAAGACGGATTAAATCTCCGCTTACGAGTTAATAGCGCGAATTATATCGCGCGTTAATTGTCCCAAGTTGGTCAAAATGGCCAAAATGGCAGGCAATCTTGAAACCCTCATAACTTTACGAAAAATGATCACAGGTGAAATATCTGTTCAAATTTAAGCTCAGGACAACAATGGCTTTCGAATGATATAAAAAAATTCCGTCAAAAATGGCTATTTAAAAAGTCGAAATTTGTCTGAAGAAAAAAAAACCCACCCCGAGCACAAATATTCCGTTACTTTCGTATCGAAAGTCGGAACAATAAAAGGAAGAAGCCAGTAAGAAAACAATATTCCAGAGCTTGAAACTTTCGTTCTTGTGTTTGATGCATGGAAAACGCAAAAAATCGAGCTACTGAGAATTTTTTTTGGTTAAGAAACTTCTACAAAGTTTATCAGCGACTGGTTTTCAGTTTAAACATGAATCAATTAAATGGTAGCGGATTCACATTTCTGATTTAAAACTTTTGTTATGCAATTTGTCTTTCAAATACTTTGTATACCAGTCAACTTGAGTCTCGTTGAAATAAGCGGAACAGTCTGAGCTGCCAGTTTTTTTTTTCAAAAGAGAATGTTTCATAAAAATGAAAATACCTATTTTACAACAAATTGCTTGCAACCAATAGACGAAGAGTCTTATATCAATGAAGTTTTTAAATATAAGTTGTTGACATGCTTCAATCACTTACAGCTATGGTCATACTGATCATCTAGTTTGCGAGTAATTTATACGTCACATGCTCGATGACACATTTTGTAAACAAAAAAACGTAAGTAATAGTTTATTACGTCCTTCATTACGAGGCCAAACTGTGCATTCTGTGCATTTTATGCGGATTGCACAACAGGCCAAAATCAGATTTGTCGTGGAATCCACATCATTGCTACTTTTATTTGATCTTCTTTGCTGTTATGGATTCCACAAATATTCCGCTGACAATGGTTTAGTCCTTGCTTGTAAATTCCGCATTGCTAGAGATAAGAATTCCAGCTCTAGCTTTTAATTGTTCATATGCAAGTTCAGTATTGATCAAAATTTGGAATCCACTTACAGTTTGCGGAATCCGTTTACATTTGCGGATTCCGCTTACATTTTGCGGAATCCAAAACAACTAGCTATATTCGCTTGTTGCGGAGCCGCGACCCAACAAATGTGCCGACAAAATTTACGTTACACTCATATGTACACGGAATCCACGGAAGTTTTTTAAGTGGAATCCACTTACATTTTGGAACAAGTTTAAAGATTAGTTATTGGAATCCAGGAACAGACACAAAATTGTGCGCCGATCCAGTGCACGGTTTGGCCTCGTAATGTTCAGGTTCTATTCATTTCAAAACTGTTACCCCACGAGTTTTATCAAAACCAAAATTAAACTTGTAATTGTTGCTTTTTTCGCTCATTTTTGATTCAAGAATGTGTTTTATTGATTTGTTTCATGTGCCAAGAGAAACAAGAATCAAGGCGCAGCGAAAAAATTGCTGAGAAGCCAAGTTCTTATGTCAACAAACTAAGCATACATTAAACATGATATAAAAAAGATCACTTTTTTCAAGTTAAAAAGCAATTCAAACTAACTAATGAGTTTTTTAAATTCTATTTAAGTTCTTATTTTGGAATAGGTTAAACTTGAATCAGATTAAATGAAATCAAAACTCAATTCTTTTGATAAAAATGAAGCGTTTTTATAATTTTAATTATCTATCTTGATAATGCAATGTTCAACAGACCAATATGATCATTGTGATCATCCCACGAAAAAAGCAATTGATCTGCCGCTATTTGTAAATCACAATATCAACCTAAGAATATTAAAATTTTGTTTTCCAGATGTGTTCAAAAATGTTTTAAAAGTGAGTCGCAAAACTGAGTCAAATGCTAATGAATCGCAAAACTGAATTCATCGCCTGACCTTCTCAGTTATCAACCAATTTCGCCAGTTGTGAGCATTAGTTGCCTAACTGTAATGCGTTCAGGTGGCATTAAAAATGTAGGTTTGAGTCTTTTCTAAACATCTTTTTTAAATTATCTACTTGAAAAAAAATAAATTTAATTTTATTGCTTTTTTGCGGTCTAAGAAAACATGATGGAAAATAAAAACTTGTTTCTAAGCTTCCCCTCACGTGAAAACAACGAAACAATCACAAAAAAACCGAATATCTTTTGGAAAAGGAAAAAAGGTTTTTCTTTGCCTTCTTTTTTCAATGAGATATGATGAACTTGCTCGGAACATTGTGCTTTACATAAACAACTGCCGGTTATTGTTTGTTTCAAGACTATTTTGGGAGCTATCAATTTTGTTTTGTAAGTAAGAAATATTCGAGTATCTGCTATTGAAGATCTTCGGTCTCGAGAAGGTCGTTCGCAACCACAATAGTCGCGACAAAAAATCGCACAACTCGGCTGTAGCGGCTGAAATGGGACTCCCTTTCATTAAGATAATCAAATTCTAGACCTACAGAGGCGGTATCTCACTCATGGTTGCAGTAGCTGCTATGCAGACTAGTTCGTTTTTAGCATTACGAGGCCACACTGTGCTTTTTAGAGAACCGCCTATTTGCTTGTGTATCTCTGTGGAACAAGGAGATGAGCTTTGAGACATGTTACAATCGAACCGCCAAATTTATTCACCAATTTGTTTTGATATTCACTAGCAGATTCCTCAAAAACTAAATGTCGGCAACTAAAATGTGTTGCGGAATTTGCAAGGAGCTAAAATGGCAAATGAAGGCGATCTCTCCGCGTTTACTCGGGGAAACCGCAATTAATTGATTGATTTCGAAGTTTATTTGAGGATTTTACAGTTTGCTATTGAACTCCGAAACTTGTTGATGTAATCCGCAATTTGTCAGTTCAAGTTGATCTCGCAGAACCCATTACACGGTTGTATTCCCAAATATTCATAGAATCTAAAAAAAATTCTGGATCCCGCAAATCTTTTTCTTGATTTCCTGCTTGACCTAATAATTGGAGCTGCACTACCTAAGAACCTTGTTGCAACATCTTGTCTCTGGATTCCACAACAGTAAAAAGACAAACAAAAACAGCCCTTTTGTGGATTATGTGAGAGAAATTTTCTAGCTTTGTTGTGGGATCCGCAAAAAACCGCTTTGACACGCTTTGAAATTTAATGAGAAATTTAGTAGACAAATTTTATAGCTTGTCAAAATCGCCACTTGATTCTTACTGGCAATCAGTAGCGGATTTTGGGTGGAAGCGAACGCCTCCCCCCCCCCTCGGGGATTTGACCCCCTGCCGACCCAAAGGTTCCCCCCTTTGTACTGTTTTGAGATATCTATTTTTGGCGCGGTACCCTAAAATTTTTTAGTATTTATAGTGATTTGGGAGAGCTCAGAAAATCAATTTGGGTGATCGATTTAAAAAAAATCGACCAATTTTTTGAAAATCCGCCCCTCCCCCTCTAGAAAACCCGTAGATTCACCCCTCCTGACAATTATTGAGCTTTTTCAATTCTATTCGTATAGATTTCAGCTCGCTTATTTCAAATGTTTTTTGTTTAATACCTATTTTAACCGGTTGTAACGTCCTGCATGATCTGTTTCGCCTCGAATTTTTTTGACTTTAATGATACCAAAATTTAATACTGAAATAATTTAGCTGATAAAAACTTGATAAACTTTTTTAATACCTTCATATTTCTTTTCTGCATCGGAAACTTTAAATCTTTTTTATCTTTAAGGGAGCGTTTTGTCAACAATTCAATTGTTAAAGGTCAATCCCTGTCTGCAATTTTTCAAAAAAAAGTACTCTGATGAAAAAGCGCCAACAAACAAATTTTTGAGAAACCTTTGAAAAACGCGCCAAAATGATATCACTCTACTCTACTCAATAAGAATTTACAATTGTGTCAAGCCGAAGGCACCTATGGAAAACTTGTCAGGGTAGTTAGCAAAATATGAATCTGGTTCTTGTGTTAACACCCATCAAAACCACTGAACAGGGCTTATGAGCCCGAATAATTGAAAATTTATACGTTCAGACTGGGAAAACAAGATAAAGCAGAAGAATTGGAGAAAAAATCGAACTGCCTGACCAAACCTTCAAATGAATAATATGTGCCCAAATAAACGAAATCTTATGTTTTCAGACTCGAAAAACAAGTTAACTATTGGATGACAAGCAAAACGATTGCACGAAACAACTTAGATCTTCAAAAAGTATCTTAAATTGCCCTAAATTTCAAACAAAACAAATTGGTGGCACTTTTGATTATATGAGAGCAACATTGAGATCAAAAAAAAATTTTAACAAAAAAAGTGCTTACCATACAGTTTTATTTATGGAAATTGTACGATATGCTTTTTTTCATACAAAAAAACCCACAAAATTGAGATTAAAAGTTTTTAATATTTTTTTTGTTACCAAACTTTCTTCTGTGCTCACATATATATTTTACGGAAAAAGATTTTGCACTCAAATTTGGCTTTTTGTATTTGTGTTTAATGTAGTCCAGGTTGAGTTTTCACCCAAAAAATCTAAGAATTACAATTTTTATAATTACAATTGTTTTTTTGTTAAAACTATAAACATAAATTTGTAAAAAAAAATTAGCTTTTCTTCTCAACGATCGAAATTTTAAAAGTAAACAGTTCCAGCCATGTGCAAAAATTAAGTTTTTAGTATATATTTTTGTGTGGGAATGTTAAGATTAACTTACATCGCTAATATTAACCAATGCTGTTTATCTGCGTGGTGACTGCCAGTTTCATTCTGGGTTTTCTTGCGACCGAAAATCTTTGGTTAGTGTGTTTTGGATAAAACACAAAATTTCGAACAAAAATTTTTGTATTTCTATTTATGGAAAAATGATTTTCATTCAATTTCATCGATTGAAAAAATGCGTTTCATACATTTTCATAGTCCAAAAAATGGCTTTCGCTATTTTTACGAAACCTTTGTGATAAAAAGTATGGCAAATTGGTTATTTCTTAGTTCTAGAAGGTGGCAAAAGAGCTTGTTATAAAATTCCATAGCATGGAAAAAATGCTTATCATGCTACTTTCAGACTAATATTTTTGTCTATGGATTAATATGGAAAAGTATGAAAAGCATTTTTGTTCCGACTTTCGATACGAAAGTAACGGAATATTTGTGCTCGGGGTGGGTTTTTTTTTCTTCAGACAAATTTCGACTTTTTAACTAGCCATTTTTGACGGAATTTTTTTACATTATTCGAAAGGTATTGTTGTCTTGAGCTCAAATTTGAAAAGATATTTCACCTGTGATCATTTTTCGTAAAGTTATGGGGGTTTAAAGGTTGCCATTTTGGCCAATTTGGGACAATTAACGCGCGATATATTTCGCGCTATTAACGCGTAAGCGAGATTTAATCCGTCTTAGAAATCGTTTCAAATTGGTTTAACGAAAGTTATTTGCCATAAATGATTTGTTACAAGTAGCGAATTTTATCTTTTTGTACTTTATATGGCGTGTGGGGGGATGATTTTCATAAGAAATTTCAAATTTTAGAAAAAAAAATTTTCACTTTGTTTTATTATTTTTTATGTTATTACAGCTCCATAAACCTAAATAGGCAGTCGGGACATTCAGGGCTTCGCCTTGATACGAGCAGTCTTGTTTATAGTATGAAATTCTATGATAGGCATTTTTTGTCAACTAGAGAGATTAACACTTTTGTATTCAGTTCTCAAAATGGATAGTGTTAGGGAAATTTTACAAGATATGAGTTTTTATGTCTCAGAAGATAGACACTTTTTTATCATATTCTTGAAGATGACAACAATCATAGAACGTGGATTAGAAAAAAAATCTTGCAAGAGGAAAGTTATTTTGAAATGTTTGCAAAATAATCGAATGTGCAAAAGTCTTGTAAAATTTGGCTTGAACACTTTTGGCTAGTGTAAATTTTTAAGCACTCTTCTATCAACCGAAGGCCACAAGCAGTTTTCCTACAACTGATTGAAAAAGTCTTTAATTGTGTTGATCGAAAAATAATTTAAAAGATTTTTAGCGCACTTTATCAGATCCTGATAAAATTTCGAAGAAAAAACTATGATGTAAAATCTTACAAGATCTTAAAAGTTTTAAGAAAAATGGTATAAATTTCTAACATGAATGATACATAATAAAACTCGCAAAATAAATAGTTTCTTAATAAGTTTGATTCCAATGTTTTGATTCAATCAACAAAGTTGATCTTACAAAAACTTACAAACAATTTTTCTACGATCCGATAAAACATACATGTTTTATAGTAGTTTTAAATGATGAGTATTCGAATTGGAGTAAAAATGGTATCACTAATTAAGCTGAAATTGGCTGGCCAGTGAGTGCTGAATGAACATTGAAATTAATTAAGAGCTTGTGTTCTGAAACTTAGTATAGCACGGGAGTATAAACACAATCTGATGGCGGTGTATCGACTAGCATAAAGTTCGACTAGCATTTAAAAAATTTAAATTGAATTTCGTATCGACTACCATAAAAAAATAAATACATAAGTTCATTATTGTCAAAAATGAATATATACATAAAAAAATCATTATACACAAAAAACGTATGTAGATCACAGTTTCTCCGCACATTTCACAATTTGCGCGGTAATCAGTTTTCGGGTTATACCAATACATGTAGGGGTATGACAGATCACAATTTATCTGATAAAGATTTTCAATTACTTTTTGGTTTCTTATTTTTCAATTTTCCAATTTTTGCAAATGCAAGTTTGAATAATGAAAGGATTATGATTGTTCTTAATTTGAAAGTCTTCGAAAGTCGGAACTACAAAGCGTGGAGCAATAACTATAAAAGAAACTCCGGAAGTGCCGCATAGTCTGAAAACCAAAATGACAATCATGTCATGAAAAATTAAAGGAGGTTAGACTTTTAAATAACGGTAGGGGTGTCATAACATGTTGACGTGAGAGAATGAGTTAAATATGAGAAAAAGTCAACATTTTTCCGTCTGTGAATGTGATTTTCAAATTTTAACATGAGATAGCAGAAAATAAAAATCCCAGATAA
Organism: Symsagittifera roscoffensis; assembly: GCF_963678635.1. Lineage (NCBI taxonomy): Eukaryota > Metazoa > Xenacoelomorpha > Acoela > Convolutidae > Symsagittifera > Symsagittifera roscoffensis. The sequence goes on from NC_087068.1 coordinate 11,291,455, forward strand.
AGAATTTCGAACTTTCTTTTTTAGCCCCACCAGATTACAAAAAGAAATTCTAATAAAGCTATCAAAATTATATTATTCGACACATTTAAAGATTTTCAAAACTATATACTAATCGAGCTTTATGCTAGTCGAACGGTCAAAAATCGGAGGATATCTTTACCACAGTGCTAAGTGCTTCTAAGCATAGTGAATATTTTAAGGCCGACAAACTTAAAACATAAAATTTCAAAGATTATTGAAACTCATTGAGCTTATAAAAATACAAGGACAGATTAAAAAAGTTATTAGGTAAGAAATATGTCCAAATCGAGGCATGGACATTGTTTCAGAATGAAGATCAAAAGAGCTTATCAACCTGAAAAAACTTTAAAATTTTCCGCTCAATTTGTATAATCTTTAATCACGCAAACTATTTAAATATCAAAAACTGCTGCAAAATCCTGCTTTACCTTGTCAAATAAAGTTTAAAGGCATATATCCAAAAAAATTCAAATATCTTTTTTGCTGTTTTTAAGCAAACGTATGCAGTTTTTACCACATAAAAATTTAATTTTTTTGGGGGCTTACATCAGTTTAAAACTTTTTGGGGAGTTTATGACATCTCATTTTTCTGAAGCCTGTTGGCTTAATTAATTTTTCTTTTACTCGCTCACAGTTTTTGAGTTTTTGAATTGACACAAAGGATCAAAAATCAAATTAACAAAATCCAATCCATTAAATCAAACGAAAAACAAAACAGAATTTCAAACGACTAGAAACATTCCATCTTAAATGGAGCAAGCTTATTATCGGTGAAGTTTTGCTGTAAAATAGTTGTTTATGGCTTTTGCAAAATGTTTTCCTTAGTTGTTTATAATTTATACAGTGTATATTTTCGAATTTTTTAAATAAATTTAATTTTGGTTACCTTTTAACAATGAAATTAATTGACCAAGCAATACTAAGCAAAAAATTATTGATTTTTTTCTTCAGTTTGCCCAACGCTGAATGTCTTCATACCTATTATATAAAATTTTATAGTATAAAAAAAAACGCAGGTCACAAACTCATGCTCATAATTTGAATAAATATGGCTAACTTTTGCTGAAATTCCAGATTTGAAAGTTCAAGACTCGTATTTTTTTCTGTTTGGAGGACAAATTTTTGAGTATGCAGATACGTGGGTTTTTGGCATCCAAGTCACTTATTTTCAGTCCCCGTGTCTTCGGTTGCGTCATATTATAAGTTTTGTTACCAATTTATTTGTTTTGGCAATATCACTTAATATATGATATAAGCAAATATTTTACTATTTCACAGGTGACAAATTACACGTTATTTTATTAGAGTTCAAAACACAATGTTAGTGCCATTTTGGATCAAAATGGACTCAATCATCTAGAATGGCAGATAATCCAAGGGAATTTAGCGGAAAATTGAGATTTTTCCTTTTTTTAATATGTCGATTTTTTTGAACTTTATAATTTAGAACTTCTGATAAGATTAGTAGAAGTTTTTCCATATCGAAAAAGTTTCTTACAAAATCTTGAAGGTTATTTTTTCTAGGAGTTTGCAGTTGCCTTATGACAACTGAACAGCAAAAAGGTTCAAATGGATTTTTAGAACTCTGAAAAAGTTCCTATAAAAAAGTGTAACATTCGAACTTTTCCCAGAAAAATCCCAGATTTGAAAACAAATACTTGAAACTGTCTTAGAGGCTGCAAGAACTATCATTGCGCTCAGAAATCATCTTTTTTAAGCAATTTGGCAAGTGTTTTCTAGACCTTTCTCCTATCTCACAACCTGTCCAAACAAGGCTAGGTAGATAAGGCGACAGAACATTAAAACGACAAGACACTCAGGCGACAATTTTATTCAAGCAATTGTGGAAAATATTCTGAGAAATTTCTCCTATTTTAAAACCTGTCTTGGAAAAACTGGAATTTTGAAAAATTGGAATTTCAAAAAGTATATGTTAGCGCATAGACCTCGGGGAAAAGCCAACTGGTGCCTCAACTTGAATTTGAAACAACCTAACTATAATTACTTTTTGTCTAACACAGCATATAATTGCATATAATTCCGAAAATTATTTCCTGTTCCGAGAAATCCTGTTTACGATCTTGTTTTTATATTGGCGAGTGAGCTCTCCTAGATCTCAGCTTGAAACAATTAGACTTACAGATATTCCCACTCGTTTTATGACATTAATAAATGTTCACACAAGTCTAACATGGTAAATGGTTCCTAAAACAAGTTTTGCAATTGCAGATCGACGCATATCTTTGTCACGCGTCGTCGCACATAAAACCGATTTGTTGAGAACAGCATATGTATGTCAAATGGTATGGCAAAATTCCGTTTCAGACTAAAGCAATAAGTTATAACGCAAACTAGAGTTTCTGTTCCAAAAAACTGTTTGCTTGGTTCCTATTCCAACTCAAACAACTGCTGTGCTAAGTGAAAATAAAGCAATTGGATATTATCAATATCTTATCTACCAGAACCATATTTCTTAGATTTTGTCATTTATTATTCAGGATTTTTGATTCATACGTTTGCAGATTAATGAGAGTTACTCAATTTGTATTTTCGTGAGAACAACTTGTTTTTATAAAAATCAAAGTTTTTATCAAAGTATTAATCGAAATTTTTCATTTTGAGAAAAGAGTTATCCTAAAAAGTTCCAAATTATTTGACTTGACTTCGTTGTCTTATTTTATTCGCAATGGGAGCTGTTTGTTCATGTGTCAGAAACAGTGAAAACAACGACACTCTGACCTCTTCTAAAGAGGATACAAAGCGTTCTCAAATCACAAATGAAACACAGGCGCCGCCGAGACAAGTCCGAGAAGCAAGATGACGTAATCATGTCTGAAGAACACTGAGTGATTCGACAAAATTTAATCCGGATCTCCGGATCTTTCTCATAATAGTGCTCAGAGATCTATTTTGCCCCAGCATAGTAGCAAAAAAATTACAATCCACACTGTGATCTTACTATTTGTGTTGGGGGGGGGGGGGGCAGAATTTAATTTCGAATGACTTATTTTATTATGGGAAAAAGCCATCAATCCGAGATTAATTTTGTTGATTAGCTAGATAATGGGAACTATTCGTAAAACGATTTGTAAATTGATATATTTAAAATGAGATGTCTTTACTTGCGACGTAGTTGATGTTAACATAAGTCTGTTACAGGTTTACAACTATGCTTACTGAGTTTCATCACATCAAGGAGAAACTCTACCTTGATTTCGAACTAAAATAACTGCATAAAAAAGAAAGCCGAAGTTTCCGACCACGTTAAAAACTAATGAATCATATTTGTGGCATTTTTAGATGCGATAAGAGAAAGGGGTCCTCCTTTGATACTTTTTCAGAAATCCATCTTTGGCCGACCGACTCTAAAATTTTTCTAAAGGCGCCTTTGGCGCCAATATATACTAACTTTGAGGGGGAGCGCGCGCCAAAAAAAACACGACTTTTTTGTCAAAATTTTTCAAAAAGTGCCCAAAAACGGCTTTTTTGACTGTTTTTTCAAAAATTTGCCTGCGGCGGTGAAAATTTAGCCAAAATAGGGGCAAAACAATGCTTTGGGAGAGCTCGAAAAATCAATTTGGTCCTAAAAAAAAGGTCAAAATTTTGGAAAATTTTTTGAAAATCCGCCCCCCCCTCGAGAAAATCCTAGATCCGCCCCTGATTAGACATCAGGCAAAAGTTTATAATATAGAAAAATTAATCGACTACGGCCATCGTCGAATAGTCATTAAAAAGCAAAAAAAAAATTTGAAAAAAACTTTCATTTTCTTGCCACATTGGTTCGATGTTATAAAAAAAACTATGCCAAGAAAACTCTGTATGACTTTTTCTCCTCTAAAGCTTATTTTCCTATTATGATAGCTTCCCTCGCTTTAACCGTTGAAATTTCAAACCGGTTTTTCTCGAAGCTGAGAAAATGTTTCAAATGAAAAAATTGTTCTTATCATGACTGAAGGGGATATACTTGATATATCACAAGACCAATTCCAACAAGACTGCTCGTATCAGGGCAAAGCCCTGAATGTTCCGACTGCCTTTAAAGGTCTATGGAGCAGTAATAGCTTTGAAAAATTAAATGTTAAAAAAAAGAAAATAAAATGAAAAAAATTTGTAAAAAAATTTGAGTTTTTTTTGTAAAAACATCCCCCACACGCCATATTAAGTATAAAGTGATAGATATTGCTCGTATTAACAATTCAATTACCTTCCTTTGGAATGATCATAGGTAAAATATCTTTTCAAATTTAAGCTCAGGACAACAAAACCTTTTGAATGATAAAGAAAAAAAACGTCAAAAATGGCTAGTTAAAAAGTCGAAATTTGTCTGAAGAAAAAAACCCACCCCGAGCACAAATATTCCGTTACTTTCGTATCGAAAGGCTGAACAATAATTACTTGCGAGAAAAATTTTAAAAATAAATTAGGATAAAAAACCACTTGAAGACAATTCTCGACTTTTTTAGTGATAGAGCAACAACGAGTGGAGCAACAACTACCAGGGCAACCACCAAGGGTGGCCTTACAGCCCATACAGTGATAATCTCCACCTTCACGCTCAATCGAAACTCGCTATTGATTTTTTCATGAAATTTTGTTTTTTTTTCTCGTCTATTGGGCTGGGTCACCTATTGGGCTAAGCAAAGCAAACAAACGGCCATGCCATATGTTGCAGCGCAAAACGTAACTAATGCGTGAAACATAAACCGTTCAAATTTAAAACTACGACCTACAAAAGAGCAGTTTTTTTTTGCACTTTTGCAGTTTCTGCAAAAGGCAAGCTGGTTTTTAATTGCTTCAAAAGTCAAGCAGTTTCGGAAAAGGTCAAGCTGGCGTTGCGTCCGATATACGATGATGTAAGTAAAAAGTTTGAGTTATAGTCGTTTATGACTGATTATGTCCGTTTATACAAAAATTGTGGATATTTTCCGATTTATGACCAAACACGAGTATTTACCGAGAAATACGAATAAAATATTGATTTTAACTTTGTTTTGTGGAGATTAGCGCACATTTTGGCGCCCCACAAGGGACAGATATTAGTTAATTCCCTTATAATAATCCGAGTTATTATTACAAAAACGGTTATACTGAAAAATTCATAATGGATGTGTCTGGGAGTTCAATAGCACTGACAGGGTAACCCATCCAGACGATAAGTCACTAACAGAGTTTCTGACTTGCAACAAGACGGTTTGGGCTATTCAGTGAGGCCGTTTGTGACCGGCGATCTTATCGGTGCGCCCTATCTTCACAAAAACTGTAAGACCGAACCTAAACTTTTAATTTTGATAAATTACGGATACGATGTTTTATATTATAAATGTGAGACACAACGCCAGTACTCGCCCCTAATTTTTTCCGATACCCGAAAATTTTTGGCCAGTTTGATTAAACTGAAATTAGAAAAATTGCTCTAAATCGGGTACTAGATAACCGGAACTAGATTTTTTGCTCGTTAGCCAAAATGTTGGCTATTTTTTTGATGAATTGAAAATTTATAATATCGGAACATAGACTAACGGTTACTAGACTAGTTTTTTGATACCAGTTATGACTCGAATCCACTAACCAAACTATACAAAATTTTGTTTGAAAATTGAAAATTTTCTGGAAAATTAGTCCAAAACTCCGTTGAACCGTATAGTTAAAGTATGTTTAGTAGTCTGGGTAGTTAATATCAGGCAAGTTAAGTTAATTTTTTTTCATCCTCAGGTTCACTCCGCGTGTGTTGTTGAGAGTTAACCGATTTGCCTGATTCTCCAACCCCATTGGTAAACTTAAGGTTTACAACGACTTGATACCTGTTTGCATTCGTTCGCTTTTCAAAACATTCGTTTCGCAACGACTGACTAAGTGGTCCGGGACGGTAAAATTAAGCAAGTTAAATTGTTGTCTTTCATCCTCAGGTTTGCTCCGCGTGTGTTGTTGGTTTTCAACCGACTTGCTTAATTCCCAAACGTCTTGGTAATTCGTCGAGCTACTAGCCGATTAGTAGTGACGCACCGTCGTACGGCCGTTCAACAAATTTCGTACGCCGTAACATCATCCTAAGTGGTCAGGGAGGTGATATTAAGTAAGTTAAGTTGGTTTTATTCATCCTCAGGTTTACTCCGTGTGTGTTGTTTGATATCAACCGACTTACTTAATCCCCAGCCCCATTGGTAACTTTACTCACCGAAAACCGTTCCGAATCGCCTCACCGAAAACATGAAGCAGATGCGCGCTCTAAGGTGTCGCGGTACAGTAGTCGACATCATAAATCAGGTTCGCATAAATCCAGTCGCTATTTTGTCGCGCAGTCAAAAACATCAACTGAGAAGAGGCGAGATTTGTTGGTTTTGAAGAAGCAGCAAGAGGAACTTGAGAGACAAGCAAAGGTGTCATTGAAGTTGAAAGCGCAGCAAAATAAAATAAAAGAACAGCAAGGAAGTTTAGAGTTGGAAGAACTAGCTGAGGTACACCGCAAGAAACTGGCTGAAATTGAGTTAAAGGAATTCGAGTTGGAAGAAGAGCTTTCTGAAGCAAGTGAGAAGATAGGAAATGCTAGCGTAACACATGTTGACCCACAACGTACTGAACAATGGGTAGAAAACGTTGTCACTGAGCAAGAGCAAGCCGAAGTTGTTGCAAGCTCAGAGCAAAGTCATCCAGTAGTCGAGAGTTCCACTTTGATTGCTACTGATGTTTTGCAAGGGGTTGGTGCCGTCGTCAGCGGGGGTGCCGTCGTCAACGCTGGTCAAACCACATACAGTGAACCGGGAAGCCACAATAGGAATCGAATTCAGGCTCAGAGATCAAGTTTGGTCCAATCGCGTCTGTCATTGCACTCAATCGAGAACCCATCTAGTTTACCACAGTTCGTTGCCTCCAGCTCAAACTTTGTTACTCCACACTTAGCTTCAACACCTCATGCTGAAGTTTCGCAAAATCACAATCTGATACCACAAGCAAGTGGTAGCATTCCCGCTTCAATGCCCTTTGGTAATCCCACCATTAATGTGGCACCGCCTTCTGTGTCGACCGTTACTAATCCAGTTTCGCTTCCGGCGAGTCAACCTTTTGTTCCTCCATTAACCGTTCCGATTCCCATTTCGCTTCCAATTATTCAACCATTTGTCCCGTCAACCGTTCCTATTCCCTCTTTGCTTCCGGTCAGTCAGCCACATTCCGGCCCCGTTTCAACTGGGTATCAGGCACCTGCAGCGCCATCCCATCAACCTATAAATGTTCCAAACAACCCAACAAGTTTCTCAAGTGAACACTATAACCCGTATAGCAGTTTGTGGAGACCTGCCGCGACTGCGCAAACGATGCCAGTTCCTCAATACTGCGCACCGCCCTCAAACGTTTTCTCAGTGACAACTCCTGTTGTTCCACCAAACACCGTAGTTCCTTATACAAGTTCTGGGACTGTGTATTACACCCAGCCGCAAACTCATCCAGTTGTTGAAACAGCGCATCAAGGTTATCCACCTACATATTGTGCGCCCACTACGGGCCCGTCTTACGTGCCTAATAGCGAACAACCCATCTCGGCGAGAAAGTTAGCAGATATCATTCTGCATAGCCGCAAAGACCGTCTACCGGAGTTGAACTTGGAAGTGTTTGATGGAGAACCACTTAACTGGTATGAATGGTTCGGGCAGTTCCAAGCAACAGTTGATTCGGCTATGCTAACTGATGATGAAAAACTCAAATATCTGAAAACGCACGTTAAAGACAAAGCCAAGAGTGCAATTGCGGAATACGGCTACAGTGGAGTGTTGTATAAGGATGCTCTAGCAACTCTCCAGAGAAAGTTTGGGCAGCCTCATGTTGTAGTTGGTGCACATTTGGATAAGTTGAAGAATTTTCCTGCATTGAAGATGCACAACTCTGACCATGTTATAAGTTTTTCTGCGGTGATTTCTGGGCTCGTAGCTGTTTTTAGGTCTTTGTCGTTCAATGACGACTTCAAAAGTGTGAACCTATTAAATCAAGCCGTCAGTAAGCTTCCTCCAAATCTAAAAGAGGCATGGTCCATGCATACTGTTAGACAACATTGGCAGCGATTAACATTGCTAGACTTCAACGATTGGCTTAAGAATAAGGCAGAAGGCCATGAGCGATTGAAATCTTTAGTCAAAGTCGAGCAGCCAGTTAAACAAAAAGTAGTTACAAAAGTGCTTGCAGGTAACACTAAGGTAAGTTCTAAGGATGAGAAAAGTAGAGAAAAGACAAGGTTTTCTCCATGCTCGCTATGCAAAGGGCAGCATGCACTCTGGAACTGTTCCGTGTTCAAAGAGAAAAACGCAACACAAAGGGCTAAATATGTAGCAGAACAAAAGCTCTGTTTTTCTTGTTTACAAGGCAACCATACCTTCCGAAAGTGCCAAAAGGCATGAAAATGCCCAAAACAGGACTGTGAGAGCACTCACAATGTGCTTCTTCATGGAGCCGAGAAAGTTTTCCCGCCCAAAGAGGCCGACCGATCACCATCGACTCAAACTAATACAAACACTACTTCTGCAAACAACGCAGCTTGTGTTAAACCTTGTGAGGGAACTGCAAAAGGTATTCTTCCCGTTGCGTTGGTAGATGTGTCCTCTGGTTCGGAAAATTCGAATGCACTAGCACTTTGTGACACCGGTTTCACTCATTCTTGGGTTTCCGCGGCACTCGTTGAACGTCTGAAATTAGTTGGCACGCCCGTAAATGTTACGACCGATGGTTTTAACTCAACCAAGGTATCTAAAACTCAACGAGTTCACTTGAAAGTTTCCGCAAAGCCCAATGAAAGTGAATTTTTGTTTTCGTTTGTCGCTTTTGTTAAGCACAACATGTATATAGGACCCGATGTTATAAACGTTTCCGAATTGCAGGTCAAATACCCGCCACTAGCCCCGTTAAAGACGACTGCGTATAATTACAAAGAGATTGAGATAGTTATAGGACAGGACTTCTATCATGCGATAAGACCCCTCGAACATGTCTTCGGAGATGAACTTGGCTCACCGTGCGCCGTCCGACTTCCGATAGGTTGGGTCAATAGTGGTCCGTCTCCTGATCGTTCGTCCTTAAATTCTTCTTTCTTTAACTGCGTTACGGACGATACTTCTCTGACCGACCAAATCAAAACTTGGTATGAGTTAGAGTCGTATGGTGCGTTCAAGCAAGTAGATGCCCGTTCCGCCGCAGACAAGCGTGCTTTGTCGATCCTAAAAACTGAAACTGTTCACGATGGTGAGCGTTACACTGTACCGATGCTGTGGAGTGATAATGATGTTAGCTTGCCTAACAATTATTATTCTTCATTAGCCCAATTAAAGTCGTTAGAGAAAAGATTAGATAAAGATCCGTTACTTCACGAGAAGTATACCGAAACAATCAGAGAAGATATAAGTAAAGGATATGCCATAACCGTCAACCCGCACGATCCCAGCTCACGAGCCGAACGTGAGTGGTATCTTCCACACCATCCGGTTTTGAACCCGAACAAACCCGGCAAGGTGCGCCGTGTGCTCAATGGAGCATCCAAATTTCATGGCACTTCCTTGAATAGATCTCTCTTGGTTGGCCCGGATCTCCTTCAAAATTTTATTTTTGTACTGTTGAGGTTCCGTCAACACAAGCACGCCGTCTCAGCGGACATAGAAGGTATGTTCTTACAAGTTGGAGTACTTGCGCGAGATCAACCGTCTCTCCGTTTTTTGTGGCGGGAGGACCCCACTTCAAGTGTGGTGGTTCACCAATACACCCGTCATATTTTTGGCGCTCGTGATTCGCCAACTTGTGCGAATTTCGCGCTACAAAAAACTGCTTCTGATAATCAAGCTGAATACCCCGAAGCCGCTTCAGCCGTTGTCCAGAAGTTTTACATGGACGACTATCTTGACTCGTTCGAAAATACCGCTGACGCTCTTAGCCTAAGTAAAGACTTAGTCGCAATGCTCAAATTAGGTGGGTTTAACCTGACAAAGTTTGTTAGCAATGTACCCGAAGTTACAACCGCTCTTAATCCGGACAACCGTGAGTCCAACCCGTCAGTTAAGGATATTTGTAAGAGTCCAGACCAATCGTCGCATGTTCTTGGTCTCAGGTGGGATCATGTAAAAGATACCCTAGTAGTAAGTAGAGGTGTTGATCGACCACTAGATAAAGCAATTACTCAACGCACCGTGTTGAGTTTTGTTTCCTCAGTTTTTGATCCAATAGGACTGGTAGCTCCATATACTGTGAAAGCGCGCCTTTTACTAAAAGACATATGGATAATCAGTGGTCAAAAGTGGGATGATGATCTCCCAGAGGAAATTAAACAACAATTTCTAGATTGGCACTCAGGACTTCCACTATTAGGTACTCTGACGATACCTCGTAGCTACTTTACCGAACCGTTCGACCGCTGTGAACTTCACACGTTCGGTGATAGTTCGCAGGACGTTTTTTGCGCCGTATCGTTTCTCCGAGCCCGACTTGCTAAATCGCAAAAGACCGAGTTAGCTTTTGTATTTGGGAAAGCCCGTGTAGCGCCTATGAAGATGCTCTCCATTCCCAAGTTAGAGCTTCAGGCTGCTCTGCTTGCGACTCGACTCAAAGAAGAGATTTTGAAAGCGCTTACTTTCAAAGTAAGCAATGTATTCATGTGGACTGATTCTACCACCGTTCTCCAGTGGCTTAACTCGTGCAACAAACTTCCTGTGTTTGTTGGAAACCGCACTGGTGAAATCTTGGAGTCCACCACCATTGATCAATGGAATCATGTACTCAGTGGTGATAACCCAGCTGATACCGGCACACGAGGGATTTCTTCGGAAGCCCTCAAGGATAGCAGCTGGGTTAGAGGCCCTAGTATATTGAGGACATGTGATTGGCCATTCAAGCCGAACACTGATGTCATCAAAAAGATCCAATTAAAAGGCCCACTCTGTGACATTGATACATGCCTTGAGACTGCATCTACGTTTGTTGTTGATGCTTCATCTGAGAAAGCGCCGTCGATCCGTCTGTTTAAAAATTGGGATAAATTCAGCTCAATTGTAAAGTACAAACGTGTTTTAGCGTTTATGCTTCGTGTGCTACCATCGCATAAACACTTCCGTACAAAAACGCTTGAGATAACCGACCCGTCCGAGTTAGATATTGCCGAGCAGAAACTCATTTATCTCGCTCAGTCCGAATCATTTCCTGCCGAAGTGAAAATACTTCAGTCCGATAAACTGATAACAAAGAAAAGTCGGATTGCTAAATATTCTCCGTTCATCGGCCCAGCTGGCATCCTGCGTTCAACTGGACGTATCAGCCGTCTTGTTGATACCGACTTTGATAGCAAACATCCAATAATACTGGATGGTCGACACCGAGTTGCTCATATGTTGATTAGGCATATGCACTTTCAACATGCACATCAGGGGTTGGATTACATGCGTGCTGTAGTTCAGTTGAAATACATTGTTCTGAAGTTGCGCTGGTTACTTGGGAACATCGAAAATACTTGCATAACATGCCGTAAGCGCAAAGCAAAAACAGTTGTGTCCATTATGTCTGACCTACCGATTGAAAGACTGGGTTACAAGCAGCCTCCCTTCTCCAACACAGGTGTTGATTACTTTGGCCCGTTTCAAGTGCCAATACGCCGAAGTACCGAAAAGAGATGGGGTTTCCTATTTACCTGCCTCACGACTCGAGCAGTTCACATCGAGTTGGTTCCATCTCTCGATACTAGTTCCTGCGTCATGGGCGTAGAGCGATTTATTGCAAGGCGAGGTACCCCCAAAACCATTCTTTCTGACAATGGCACGAATTTTGTTGGTGCTCAAAAGGAGCTCCTATCCTGTGTCCAAAATTGAAACAAAGTCGCCCCGGCCGTTTTCGTCCACAAAGGCATTAAGTGGAAGTTTAACCCGCCCAGTGCCCCTCATCACGGTGGCGCCTGGGAGCGGCTAGTGAGAAGTGTTAAGCGAGTGTTGTACGACATATTAGGCAACAGGAGATTAACTGAGGAAGTTCTAGGAACAACGCTCTGCCTAGTTGAACAATTACTTAACGCAAGACCGATCACTCCGGTCAGTTCCGATCCGCACGACCTAGAGGCACTCACCCCGAATCACTTCATTCTCGGTCACAGCGCAGCTAGCTTCCCGTCGTTAAGTTTCGAAGATAACTTTGATTATAAAAAGCGTTACGCCAGAGCACAATCGTACGCTAACGCAGTTTGGTCACGCTGGCTGCGTGAATATGTACCATCTCTCAACAAGAGAGCAAAGTGGTATAATGATTCGGATGTCACACTGAAAACCGGCGACTTGGTTTGGGTAGTCGAACCCGACAGCCCACGTGGGCATTACCCACTCGCCCGTATTGCTAAACTACACTACGGCAAAGACGGATGCGCCCGATCCGCCGATATCAAAACTGTAACGAGCGAGCTGATACGACCGACCGTAAAACTCGCACCTGTTCTTCCGTCTTTAGGGGCGGAGGATGTTGCAGCGCAAAACGTAACTAATGCATGAAACATAAACCGTTCAAATTTAAAACTACGACCTACAAAAGAGCAGTTTTTTTTGCACTTTTGCAGTTTCTGCAAAAGTCAAGCTGGTTTTTAATTGCTTCAAAAGTCAAGCAGTTTCGGAAAAGGTCAAGCTGGCGTTGCGTCCGATATACGATGATGTAAGTAAAAAGTTTAAGTTATAGTCGTTTATGACTGATTATGTCCGTTTATACAAAAATTGTGGATATATTCCGATTTATGACCAAACACGAGTATTTACCGAGAAATACGAATAAAATATTGATTTTAACTTTGTTTTGTGGAGATTAGCGCACACCATACTATATCCGAACTGTCCTCTTCTGTGAATAGTTTATGTTATTTTTTCAAAATAGGCATTTTAGAGAGAGAGGAGGCCTGAATTTAACGTTTACTAGTGTCCCCCTTGTACAAAAGAACGTATTGAAATAGCTTAATTCTATCTGCACTTAAATGTGAACCTGATTAAAATAAAACCGACAATGAAATGACACGGAGTTTGATTACCACCAGAATCGAGGTCGAGGACTTTTGTTGCAACATTGCGACTCAAAATGGGTAGGTTGCGACTTTGCGCGACCCAAAACAGATATGATGCGACTTTGCGCGACCCAAAAAAGGTATGTTGCGGCCATTGCGACTCAAAATTAGTATGTTGTGACTTTGCGCGACTTTGCGCGAACCAAAACAGATATGATGCGACTTTGCGCTACCCAAAAATGATATGTTGCGACCATTGCATTTCAAAATGAGTAAGTAGCGACTTTGTGCGACCGAAGAGATTTAATGCGACTTTGCGCGACCGAAAAAAAAGTGCTTGCGACCATTGCGACCCAAAATGGGTATCTTGTGACTTTGCGCGACCGAAAATTTGCGCGGTTTGCGCGACCCAAAACAGATATGATGCGACTTTGCGGGACCCAAAAAAAATATGTTGCGACCATTGCGACTCAAAAAAGGTATGTTGTGACTTTGCGCAACCGAAGAGGTTTATTGCGAATTTGCGCGACCCAAAAAATGTATGTTGCGACCATTGCGACTCATAATGGGTAGGTTCCGACTTTGGGCGACCAAAATTTTTGCGCGACTTTGTGCGACCCAAAACAGATATGATGCGACTTTGCGCGACCCACAAAAGGTATGTTGCGACCATTGCATTTCAAAATGAGTAAGTAGCGACTTTGCGCGACTGAAGAGATTTAATGCGGCTTTGCGCGACCGAAAAAAAGGTGCTTGCGACCATTGCGACTCAAAATGGGTATGTTGTGACTTTGCGCGACCGAAAATTTGCGCGACTTTGCGCGACCCAAAACAGATATGATGCGACTTTGCGGGACCCAAAAAAGTTATGTTGCGACCATTGCGACTCAAAAAAGGTATGTTGTGACTTTGCGCAACCGAAGAGGTTTATCGCGAAATTGCGCGACCCAAAAAACGGATGTTGCGACCATTGCGACTCAAAATGGGTTTGTTGTGACTTTGCGCGACCGAAATAACTGCGTGATTTTACGCAACTTAAACCAGATATGTTGCGACTTTGCGCGACCCAAAAAAAGGTATTTTGCGACCATTGCGACTCAAAATGAGTAGGTTGCGACTTTGCGCAACCGAAAAATTGCGCGACTTTGCGCGACCCAAAACAGATATGATGCGACTTTGCGGGACTCAAAAATGTATGTTGCAGCCATTGCGACTCAAAAAAGGTATGTTGTGACTTTGCGCAACCGAAGAGGTTTATCGCGAAATTGCGCGACCCAAAAAACGTATGTTGCGACCATTGCGACTTTTAATGGGTAGGTTGCCACTTCGTGCTAGTGAAATATTTGCGCGCTTTTGCGCGACACAAAACAGATATGATGCGTTTTGCGCGACCCAAAACAGATATGTTGCGCATTCACATGACCCAACAAAGGTATATTGCGAGCATTGCGACTTAAAACAGGTATGTTGCGACTTTGCGCGACTTCGGACGACTAACACACTGTTTAACATTTTTGCGCAACTCAAAAACATTAGGTTACATTTTATATGTATGTATGTAAGTATGTTTTATGGAGTTTGATTACCACCACGATCGAGGTCGGGGACTTCTTTTGCAACCATTGCGACTCAAAAATGGGTATGTTGCAACTTTGTGTGACCGAAATAGTCGGGCGATTTTACGCAACCTAAACCAGATATGTTGCGACTTTGCGCGACCCAAAAAAGGTATTTTGCGACCATTGCGACTCAAAATGGGTATGTTGCGACTTTGCGCAACCGAGAAATTTGCGCGACTTTGCGCGACCCAAAACAGATATGATGCGACTTTGCGCGACCCAAAAAAGGTATGTTGCGGCCATTGCGACTCAAAAAAGGTATGTTGTGACTTCGCGCAACCGAAGAGGTTTATCGCGAAATTGCGCGACCCAAAAAACGTATGTTGCGACCATTGCGACTTTTAATGGGTAGGTTGCCACTTCGTGCAAGTGAAATATTTGCGCGACTTTGCGCGACACAAAACAGATATGATGCGTTTTGCGCGACCCAAAACAGATATGTTGCGCCTTTACATGACCCAACAAAGGTATATTGCAAGCATTGCGACTTAAAATAGGTATGTTGCGACTTTGCGCGACTTCGGACGACTAACACACTGCTTAACATTTTTGCGCAACTCAAAAACATTAGCTTACATTTTATATGTATGTATGTAAGTATGTTTTATGGAGTTTGATTTCCACCACGATCGAGGTCGGGGACTTCTGTTGCAACCATTGCGACTCAAAATGGGTATGTTGCTACTTTGTGTGACCAAAAAAATTGCGCGATTTTACGCAACCTTAACCAGATATGTTGCGACTTTGCGCGACCCAAAAAAATGTATTTTGCGACCATTGCGACTCAAAATGGGTATGTTGCGACTTTGCGCGACCGAAAACAGATATGATGCGACTTTGGGCGACCCAAAACAGATATGATGCGACTTTGCGGGACCCAAAAAAGTTATGCTGCGACCATTGCGACTCAAAAAAGGTATGATGTGACTTTGCGCAACCGAAGAGGTTTATCGCGAAATTGCGCGACCCAAAAAACGTATGTTGCGACCATTGCGACTTTTAATGGGTAGGTTGCCACTTCGTGCAAGTGAAATATTTGCGCGACTTTGCGCGACACAAATTAGATATGATGCGTTTTGCGCGACCCAAAACAGATATGTTGCGCCTTCACATGACCCAACAAAGGTATATTGCGAGCATTGCGACTTAAAATAGGTATGTTGCGACTTTGCGCGACTTCGGACGACTAACACACTGTTTAACATTTTGGCGCAACTCAAAAACATTAGGTTACATTTTATATGTATGTATGTAAGTATGTTTTATGGAGTTTGATTACCACCACGATCGAGGTCGGGGACTTCTGTTGCAACCATTGCGACTCAAAATGGGTATGTTGCTACTTTGTGTGACCAAAAAAATTGCGCGATTTTACGCAACCTAAACCAGATATGTTGCGACTTTGCGCGACCCAAAAAAATGTATTTTGCGACCATTGCGACTCAAAATGGGTATGTTGCGACTTTGCGCGACCGAAAACAGATATGATGCGACTTTGGGCGACCCAAAACAGATATGATGCGACTTTGCGGGACCCAAAAAAGTTATGCTGCGACCATTGCGACTCAAAAAAGGTATGTTGTGACTTTGCGCAGCCGAAGAGGTTTATCGCGAAATTGCGCGACCCAAAAAACGTATGTTGCGACCATTGCGACTTTTAATGGGTAGGTTGCCACTTCGTGCAAGTGAAATATTTGCGCGACTTTGCGCGACACAAATTAGATATGATGCGTTTTGCGCGACCCAAAACAGATATGTTGCGCCTTCACATGACCCAACAAAGGTATATTGCGAGCATTGCGACTTAAAATAGGTATGTTGCGACTTTGCGCGACTTCGGACGACTAACACACTGTTTAACATTTTGGCGCAACTCAAAAACATTAGGTTACATTTTATATGTATGTATGTAAGTATGTTTTATGGAGTTTGATTACCACCACGATCGAGGTCGGGGACTTCTGTTGCAACCATTGCGACTCAAAAATGGGTATGTTGCAATTTTGTGTGACCGAAATAGTTGGGCGATTTTACGCAACCTAAACCAGATATGTTGCGACTTTGCGCGACCCAAAAAAGGTGTTTTGCGACCATTGCGACTCAAAATGGGTATGTTGTGACTTTGCGCAACCGAGAAATTTGCGCGACTTTGCGCGACCCAAAACAGATATGATGCGACTTTGCGCGACCCAAAAAAGGTATGTTGCGGCCATTGCGACTCAAAAAAGGTATGTTGTGACTTTGCGCAACCGAAGAGGTTTATCGCGAAATTGCGCGACCCAAAAAACGTATGTTGCGACCATTGCGACTTTTAATGGGTAGGTTGCCACTTCGTGCAAGTGAAATATTTGCGCGACTTTGCGCGACACAAAACAGATATGATACGTTTTGCGCGACCCAAAACAGATATGTTGCGCCTTTACATGACCCTACAAAACTATATTGCGAGCATTGCGACTTAAAATAGGTATGTTGCGACTTTGCGCGACTTCAGATGACTAACACACTGTTTAACATTTTTGCGCAACTCAAAAACATTAGGTTACATTTTATATGTATGTATGTAAGTATGTTTTATGGAGTTTGATTACCATCACGATCGAGGTCGGGGTCTTCTGTTGCAACCATTGCGACTCAAAAATGAGTATGTTGCGAGTTTGTGTGACCGAAATAGTTGGGCGATTTTACGCAACCTAAACCAGATATGTTGCGACTTTGCGCGACCCAAAAAAGGTATTTTGCGACCATTGCGACTCAAAATGGGTATGTTGCGACTTTGCGCAACAGTGAAATTTGCGCAATTTTGCGCGACCCAAAACAGATATGATGCGACTTTGCGCGACCCAAAAAAGATATGTTGCGGCCATTGCGACTCAAAAAAGGTATGTTGTGACTTTGCGCAACCGAAGAGGTTTATCGCGAAATTGCGCGAGCCAAAAAACGTATGTTGCGACCATTGCGACTTTTAATGGGTAGGTTGCCACTTCGTGCAAGTGAAATATTTGCGCGACTTTGCGCGACACAAAACAGATATGACGCGTTTTGCGCGACCCAAAACAGATATGTTGCGCCTTTACATGACCCAACAAAGGTATATTGCGAGCATTGCGACTTAAAATAGGTATGTTGCGACTTTGCGCGACTTCAGATGACTAACACACTGTTTAACATTTTTGCGCAACTCAAAAACATTAGGTTACATTTTATATGTATGTATGTAAGTATGTTTTATGGAGTTTGATTACCACCACGATCGAGGTCGGGGTCTTCTGTTGCAACCATTGCGACTCAAAAATGAGTATGTTGCGAGTTTGTGTGACCGAAATAGTTGGGCCATTTTACGCAACCTAAACCAGATATGTTGCGACTTTGCGCGACCCAAAAAAGGTATTTTGCGACCATTGCGACTCAAAATGGGTATGTTGCGACTTTGCGCAACAGTGAAATTTGCGCAATTTTGCGCGACCCAAAACAGATATGATGCGACTTTGCGCGACCCAAAAAAGATATGTTGCGGCCATTGCGACTCAAAAAAGGTATGTTGTGACTTTGCGCAACCGAAGAGGTTTATCGCGAAATTGCGCGAGCCAAAAAACGTATGTTGCGACCATTGCGACTTTTAATGGGTAGGTTGCCACTTCGTGCAAGTGAAATATTTGCGCGACTTTGCGCGACACAAAACAGATATGACGCGTTTTGCGCGACCCAAAACAGATATGTTGCGCCTTTACATGACCCAACAAAGGTATATTGCGAGCATTGCGACTTAAAATAGGTATGTTGCGACTTTGCGCGACTTCGGACGACTAACACACTGTTTAACATTTTTGCGCAACTCAAAAACATTAGGTTACATTTTATATGTATGTATGTAAGTATGTTTTATGGAGTTTGATTACCACCAGGATTGAGGTCGGGGACTTCTGTTGCAACAGTTGCGACTCAAAATGGGTATGTTGCGACTTTGTGTGACCGAAAAAATTGCGCGACTTTGCGCGAACCAAAACAGATATGATGCGACTTTGCGCGACCCAAAAAAGGTATGTTGCGGCCATTGCAACTCAAAATGGGTATGTTGTGACTTTGCGCGACCAAAAAATTTGCGCGACTTTGCGCGAACCAAAACAGATATGATGCGACTTTGCGCGACCCAAAACAGATAAGTTGCGACTTCGGCCGACTAACACAACGTTTTGCATTTTTGCGCAACTCAAAAACATTAAAATACATTTTATATAAATATATGAATGTATGTATGTATGTATGTATGTTTTATGGAGTTTGATTACCACCAGGATTGAGGTCGGGGCTTCTGTTGCAACCATTGCGACTCAAAATGGGTATGTTGCGACTTTGTGTGACCAAAATAATTGCGCGATTTTACGCAACCTAAACCAGATATGTTGCGACTTTGCGCGACCCAAAAAAGGTACGTTGCGGCCATTGCGACTCAAAATGGGTATGTTGTGACTTTGTGCGACCGAAAAATTTGCGCGACTTTGCGCGAAACAAAACAGATATCATGCGACTTTGCGCGACCCAAAACAGATGTGTTGCGACTTTGCGCGACCTTAAAAAGGTATGTTGCGGCCATTTCGACTCAAAATGGGTGTGTTGTGACTTTGCGCGACCGAAAATTTAACGCGACTTTGCGCGACCCAAAAACGTATGTTGCGACCATTGCGACTTTTAATGGGTAGGTTGCCACTTCGTGCAAGTGAAATATTTGCGCGACTTTGCGCGACACAAAACAGATATGATGCGTTTTGCGCGACCCAAAACAGATATGTTGCGCCTTTACATGACCCAACAAAGGTATATTGCGAGCATTGCGACTTAAAATAGGTATGTTGCGACTTTGCGCGACTTCGGACGACTAACACACTGTTTAACATTTTTGCGCAACTCAAAAACATTAGGTTACATTTTATATGTATGTAAGTAAGTATGTTTTATGGAGTTTGATTACCGCCACGATCGTGGTCGGGGACTTCTGTTGCAACCATTGCGACTCAAAAATGGGTATGTTGCGACTTTGTGTGACCGAAAAAATTGCGCGACTTTGCGCGAACCAAAACAGATATGATGCGACTTTGCGCGTCCCAAAAAAGGTATGTTGCGGCCATTGCAACTCAAAATGGGTATGTTGTGACTTTGCGCGACCAAAAAATTTGCGCGACTTTGCGCGAACCAAAACAGATATGATGCGACTTTGCGCGACCCAAAACAGATAAGTTGCGACTTCGGCCGACTAACACAACGTTTTGCATTTTTGCGCAACTCAAAAACATTAAAATACATTTTATATAAATATATGAATGTATGTATGTATGTATGTATGTTTTATGGAGTTTGATTACCACCAGGATTGAGGTCGGGGCTTCTGTTGCAACCATTGCGACTCAAAATGGGTATGTTGCGACTTTGTGTGACCAAAATAATTGCGCGATTTTACGCAACCTAAACCAGATATGTTGCGAATTTGCGCGACCCAAAAAAGGTACGTTGCGGCCATTGCGACTCAAAATGGGTATGTTGTGACTTTGTGCGACCGAAAAATTTGCGCGACTTTGCGCGAAACAAAACAGATATCATGCGACTTTGCGCGACCCAAAACAGATGTGTTGCGACTTTGCGCGACCTTAAAAAGGTATGTTGCGGCCATTTCGACTCAAAATGGGTGTGTTGTGACTTTGCGCGACCGAAAATTTAACGCGACTTTGCGCGACCCAAAAACGTATGTTGCGACCATTGCGACTTTTAATGGGTAGGTTTCCACTTCGTGCAAGTGAAATATTTGCGCGACTTTGCGCGACACAAAACAGATATGATGCGTTTTGCGCGACCCAAAACAGATATGTTGCGCCTTTACATGACCCAACAAAGGTAAATTGCGAGCATTGCGACTTAAAATAGGTATGTTGCGACTTTGCGCGACTTCGGACGACTAACACACTGTTTAACATTTTTGCGCAACTCAAAAACATTAGGTTACATTTTATATGTATGTAAGTAAGTATGTTTTATGGAGTTTGATTACCGCCACGATCGTGGTCGGGGACTTCTGTTGCAACCATTGCGACTCAAAAATGGGTATGTTGCGACTTTGTGTGACCGAAATAATTGGGCGATTTTACGCAACCTAAACCAGAAGTGTTGCGACTTTGCGCGACCCAAAAAAGGTATTTTGCGACCATTGCGACTCAAAATGGGTATGTTGCGCCTTTGCGCAACCGAGAAATTTGCGCGATTTTGCGCGACCCAAAACAGATATGATGCGACTTTGCGCGACCCAAAAAAGGTATGTTGCGGCCATTGCGACTCAAAAAAGGTATGTTGTGACTTTGCGCAACCGAAGTGGTTTATCGCGAAATTGCGCGACCCAAAAAACGTATGTTGCGACCATTGCGACTTTTAATGGGTAGGTTGCCACTTCGTGCAAGTGAAATATTTGCGCGACTTTGCGCGACACAAAACAGATATGATGCGTTTTGCGCGACCCAAAACAGATATGTTGCGCCTTTACATGACCCAACAAAGGTATATTGCGAGCATTGCGACTTAAAATAGGTATGTTGCGACTTTGCGCGACTTCGGACGACTAACACACTGTTTAACATTTTTGCGCAACTCAAAAACATTAGGTTACATTTTATATGTATGTATGTAAGTATGTTTTATGGAGTTTGATTTCCACCACGATCGAGGTCGGGGACTTCTGTTGCAACCATTGCGAATCAAAAATGGGTATGTTGCGACTTTGTGTGACCGAAATAATTGGGCGATTTTACGCAACCTAAACCAGAAGTGTTGCGACTTTGTGCGACCCAAAAAAGGTATGTTGCGGCCATTGCGACTCAAATGGGTATGTTATGACTTTGTGCGACCGAAAAATTTGCGCGACTTTGCGCGAAACAAAACAGATATCATGCGACTTTGCGCGACCCAAAACAGATGTGTTGCGACTTTGCGCGACCCAAAAAAGGTATGTTGCGGCCATTGCGACTCAAAAAAGGTATGTTGTGACTTTGCGCAACCGAAGTGGTTTATCGCGAAATTGCGCGACCCAAAAAACGTATGTTGCGACCATTGCGACTTTTAATGGGTAGGTTGCCACTTCGTGCAAGTGAAATATTTGCGCGACTTTGCGCGACACAAAACAGATATGATGCGTTTTGCGCGACCCAAAACAGATATGTTGCGCCTTTACATGACCCAATAAAGGTATATTGCGAGCATTGCGACTTAAAATAGGTATGTTGCGACTTTGCGCGACTTCGGACGACTAACACACTGTTTAACATTTTTGCGCAACTCAAAAACATTAGGTTACATTTTATATGTATGTATGTAAGTATGTTTTATGGAGTTTGATTACCGCCACAATCGTGGTCGGGGACTTCTGTTGCAACCATTGCGACTCAAAAATGGGTATGTTGCGACTTTGTGTGACCGAAATAATTGGGCGATTTTACGCAACCTAAACCAGATATGTTGCGACTTTGCGCGACCCAAAAAAGGTATTTTCCGACCATTGCGACTCAAAATGGGTATGTTGCGACTTTGCGCAACCGAGAAATTTGCGCGATTTTGCGCGACCCAAAAGAGATATGATGCGACTTTGCGCGACCCAAAAAAGGTATGTTGCGGCCATTGCGACTCAAAAAAGGTATGTTGTGACTTTGCGCAACCGAAGAGGTTTATCGCGAAATTGCGCGACCCAAAAAACGTATGTTGCGACCTTTGCGACTTTTAATGGGGAGGTTGCCACTTCGTGCAAGTGAAATATTTGCGCGACTTTGCGCGACACAAAACAGATATGATGCGTTTTGCGCGACCCAAAAAAGATATGTTGCGCCTTTACATGACCCAACAAAGGTATATTGCGAGCATTGCGACTTAAAATAGGTATGTTGCGACTTTGCGCGACTTCGGACGACTAACACACTGTTTAACATTTTTGCGCAACTCAAAAACATTAGGTTACATTTTATATGTATGTATGTAAGTATGTTTTATGGAGTTTGATTTCCACCACGATCGAGGTCGGGGACTTCTGTTGCAACCATTGCGACTCAAAAATAGGTATGTTGCGACTTTGTGTGACCGAAATAATTGGGCGATTTTACGCAACCAAAACAGATATGATGCGACTTTGCGCGACCCAAAAAAGGTATGTTGCGGCCATTGAGACTCAAAATTGTATGCTGTGACTTTGCTCGACCGAAAAATTTGCGCGACTTTACGCGAACCAAAACAGATATGATGCGGCTTTACGCGACGCAAAACAGATAAGTTGCGACTTCGGCCGACTAACACAACGTTTTGCATTTTTGCACAACTCAAAAACATTAGATTACAATTTATATGTATCTTTGTATGTATGTATGTATGTATGTATGTTTTATGGAGTTTGATTACCACCAGGATTGAGGTCGGGGACTTCTGTTGCAACCATTGCGACTCAAAATGGGTATGTTGCTACTTTGTGTGACCAAAAAAATTGCGCGATTTTACGCAACCTAAACCAGATATGTTGCGACTTTGCGCGACCCAAAAAAATGTATTTTGCGACCATTGCCACTCAAAATGGGTATGTTGCGAATTTGCGCAACTGAGAGTTTTGCGCGACTTTGCGCGACCCAAAACAGATACGATAAGACTTTGCGCGACCCAAAACAGATGTGTCGCGACTTTGCGCGACGCAAAAAGTATAATGCGGTTATTGCGACTCAAAATGGGTATGTTGTGACATTGCGCGAACGAAAATTTTGCGCAACTTTGCGCGAACCAAAACAGATATGATGCGACTTTGCGCAACCCAAAACAGATAAGTTGCGACTTCGGCCGACTAACACAGTATTTTGCAGTTTTGCGCAACTCAAAAACATTAGATTACAATTTTTATGTATGTATGTATGTATGTATGTATGTTTTATGGAGTTTGATTACCACCAGGATTGAGGTCGGGGACTTCTGTTGCAACCGTTGCGACTCAAAATGGGTATGTTGCGACTTTGTGTGACCGAAAAAATTGCGCGGCTTTGCTCGAACCAAAACAGATATGATGCGACTTTGCGCGACCCAAAAAAGGCATGTTGCGGCCATTGCGACTCAAAATGGGTATGTTGTGACTTTGCGCGACCAAAAAATTTGCGCGACTTTGCGCGAACCAAAACAGATATGATGCGACTTCGGCCGACTAAAACAACGTTTTGCACTTTTGCGCAACTCAAAAACATTAAAATACAATTTATATGTATATATGTATGTATGTATGTATCATTTATGGAGTTTGATTACCACCAGGATTGAGGTCGGGGACTTCTGTTGCAACCGTTGCGACTCAAAATGTGTATGTTGCGACTTTGTGTGACCGAAATAATTGCGCGATTTTACGCAACCTAAACCAGATATGTTGCGACTTTGCGCGACCCAAAAAAGGTATGTTGCGGCCATTGCGACTCAAAATGGGTATGTTGTGACTTTGTGCGACCGAAAATTTTGCGCGAATTTGCGCGAAACAAAGTAGATATCATGCGACTTTGCGCGACCCAAAACAGATGTGTTGCGACTTTGCGCGACTTTAAAAAGGTATGTTGCGGCCATTTCGACTCAAAATGGGTATGTTGTGACTTTGCGCGACCGAAAATTTTACGCGACTTTGCGCGAACCAAAACAGATACGATGCGACTTTTCGCGACCCAAAAAAGGTATGTGGCGGCTATTGCGACTCAAAAAAAGTAGGTTGTGACTCTGCGCAACCGAAAAGGTTTATTGCGATTTTGCGCGACCCAAAAAACGTATATTATCACCATTGGGACTGAAAAGGGTATCTTGCGACTTTGCGCGACCAAAACATTTGCGCGACTTCGGCCGACTAACACAGTATTTTGCATTTTTGCGCAACTCAAAAACATTAGATTACAATTTATATGTATGCATGTGTGTATGTTTTATGGAGTTTGATTACCACCAGGATTGAGGTCGGGGACTTCTGTTGCAACCATTGCGACTCAAAATGGGTATGTTGCGACTTTGTGTGACCGAAAAAATTGCGCGATTTTACGCAACCTAAACCAGATATGTTGCGACTTTGCGCGACCCAAAAAATGTATTTTTGCGACCATTGCCACTCAAAATGGGTATGTTGCAACTTTGCGCAAACGAGAGTTTCGCGCGAATTTGCGCGACCCACAACAGATATGATGCGACTTTGCGGCACACAAAAAAGGTTAGTTGTGACTTTGCGCAACCGAAGAGGTTTATTGCGAATTTGCGCGACCCAAAAAATGTATGTTGCGACCATTGCGACTCATAATGGGTAGGTTGCGACTTTGCGTGACCGAAAAATTTGTGCGACTTTGCGCGAAACAAAAAAGATTTGATGCGACTTTGCGCGACCCAAAACAGATGTGTTGCGACTCTGCGCGACCCAAAGAAGGTATGTTGCGGCCATTGCGACTCAAAATGGCTATGTTGTGACTTTGCGCGACCGAAAAATTTGGGCGACTTTGCGCGAACCAAAACAGATATGATGCGACTTTGCGCGACCCAAAACAGATAAGTTGCGACTTCGGCCTACTAACACAGTATTTTGCCTTTTTGCGCAACTCAAAAACATTAGATTACAATTTATATGTATATATGATGTATGTTTTATGGAGTTTGATTACCACCAGAATTGAGGTCGGGGTCTTCTGTTGCGGCCATTGCGACTCAAAAAAGGTCTGTTGTGACTTTGCGCAACCGAAGAGGTTTATTGCGAATTTTCGCGACTCAAAAAATGTATGTTGCGACTATTGCGACTCATAATGGGTAGGTTGCGACTTTGCGCGACCGAAATTTTTGCGCGACTTTGTGCGACCCAAAAAAGGTATGTGGCGGCTATTGCGACTCAAAAAAAGTAGGTTGTGACTCTGCGCAACCGAAAAGGTTTATTGCGATTTTGCGCGACCCAAAAAACGTATATTATCACCATTGGGACTGAAAAGGGTATCTTGCGACTTTGCGCGACCAAAACATTTGCGCGACTTCGGCCGACTAACACAGTATTTTGCATTTTTGCGCAACTCAAAAACATTAGATTACAATTTATATGTATGCATGTGTGTATGTTTTATGGAGTTTGATTACCACCAGGATTGAGGTCGGGGACTTCTGTTGCAACCATTGCGACTCAAAATGGGTATGTTGCGACTTTGTGTGACCGAAAAAATTGCGCGATTTTACGCAACCTAAACCAGATATGTTGCGACTTTGCGCGACCCAAAAAATGTATTTTTGCGACCATTGCCACTCAAAATGGGTATGTTGCAACTTTGCGCAAACGAGAGTTTCGCGCGAATTTGCGCGACCCACAACAGATATGATGCGACTTTGCGGCACACAAAAAAGGTTAGTTGTGACTTTGCGCAACCGAAGAGGTTTATTGCGAATTTGCGCGACCCAAAAAATGTATGTTGCGACCATTGCGACTCATAATGGGTAGGTTGCGACTTTGCGTGACCGAAAAATTTGTGCGACTTTGCGCGAAACAAAAAAGATTTGATGCGACTTTGCGCGACCCAAAACAGATGTGTTGCGACTCTGCGCGACCCAAAGAAGGTATGTTGCGGCCATTGCGACTCAAAATGGCTATGTTGTGACTTTGCGCGACCGAAAAATTTGGGCGACTTTGCGCGAACCAAAACAGATATGATGCGACTTTGCGCGACCCAAAACAGATAAGTTGCGACTTCGGCCTACTAACACAGTATTTTGCCTTTTTGCGCAACTCAAAAACATTAGATTACAATTTATATGTATATATGATGTATGTTTTATGGAGTTTGATTACCACCAGAATTGAGGTCGGGGTCTTCTGTTGCGGCCATTGCGACTCAAAAAAGGTCTGTTGTGACTTTGCGCAACCGAAGAGGTTTATTGCGAATTTTCGCGACTCAAAAAATGTATGTTGCGACTATTGCGACTCATAATGGGTAGGTTGCGACTTTGCGCGACCGAAATTTTTGCGCGACTTTGTGCGACCCAAAACAGATATGATGCGACTTTGCGCGACCCAAAAGAGGTATGTTGCGGCCATTGCGACTCAAAAAAGGTTTGTTGTGACTTTGCGCAACCGATGAGAATTATTGCGAATTTGCGCGATCCAAAAAATATATGTTGCGATCATTGCGACTCATAATGGGTAGGTTGCGACTTTGCGCGACCGAAATTTTTGCGCGACTTTGTGCGACCCAAAACAGATATGATGCGACTTTGCGCGACCCAAAAAAGGTATGTTGCGGCCATTGCGACTCAAAAAAGGTTTGTTGTGACTTTGCGCAACCGAAGAGTTTTATTGCGAATTTGCGCGACCCAAAAAATGTATGTTGCGACCATTGCGACTCATAATGGGTAGGTTGCGACTTTGCGCGACCGCAAAATTTGCGCGACTTTGCGCGAAACAAAACAGATATGATGCGACTTTGCGCTACCCAAAATAGATGTGTTGCGACTTTGCGCGACCCAAAAAAAGTATGTTGCGGCCATTGCGACTCAAAATGGGTATGTTGTGACTTTGCGCAACCGAAAAATTTGGGCGACTTTGCGCAAAACAAATCAGATATGATGCAACTTTGCGCGACCCAAAACAGATAAGTTGCGACTTCGGCCGACTAACACAGTATTTTGCATTTTTGCGCAACTCAAAAACATTAGATTACAATTTATATGTATATATGTATGTATGTTTTATGGAGTTTGATTACCACCAGGATTGAGGTCGGGGACTTCTGTTGCGGCCATTGCGACTCAAAAAAGGTCTGTTATGACTTTGCGCAACCGAAGAGGTTTATTGCGAATTTGCGCGACCCAAAAAATGTATGTTGCGACCATTGCGACTCAAAATGGGTAGGTTGCGACTTTGCGCGACCGAAATTTTTGCGCGACTTTGTGCGACCCAAAACAGATATGATGCGAATTTGCGCGACCCAAAAAAGGTATGTTGCGGCCATTGCGACTCAAAAAAGTTTGTTGTGACTTTGCGCAACCGAAGAGGTTTATTGCGAATTTGCGCGACCCAAAAAATGTATGTTGCGACCACTGCGACTCATAATGGGTAGGTTGCGACTTTGCGCGACCGCAAAATTTGCGCGACTTTGCGCGAAACAAAACAGATATGATGCGACTTTGCGCTACCCAAAATAGATGTGTTGCGACTTTGCGCGACCCAAAAAAGGTATGTTGCGGCCATTGCGACTCAAAATGGGTATGTTGTGACTTTGCGCAACCGAAAAATTTGGGCGACTTTGCGCGAAACAAATCAGATATGATGCAACTTTGCGCGACCCAAAACAGATAAGTTGCGACTTCGGCCGACTAACACAGTATTTTGCATTTTTGCGCAACTCAAAAACATTAGATTACAATTTATATGTATATATGTATGTATGTTTTATGGAGTTTGATTACCACCAGGATTGAGGTCGGGGACTTCTGTTGCGGCCATTGCGACTCAAAAAAGGTCTGTTATGACTTTGCGCAACCGAAGAGGTTTATTGCGAATTTGCGCGACCCAAAAAATGTATGTTGCGACCATTGCGACTCAAAATGGGTAGGTTGCGACTTTGCGCGACCGAAATTTTTGCGCGACTTTGTGCGACCCAAAACAGATATGATGCGACTTTGCGCGACCCAAAAAAGGTATGTTGCGGCCATTGCGACTCAAAAAAGTTTGTTGTGACTTTGCGCAACCGAAGAGGTTTATTGCCAATTTGCGCGACCCAAAAAATGTATGTTGCGACCATTGCGACTCATAATGGGTAGGTTGCGACTTTGCGCGACCGCAAAATTTGCGCGACTTTGCGCGAAACAAACAGATATGATGCGACTTTGCGCGACCCAAAACAGATGTGTTGCGACTTTGCGCGACCCAAAAAAGGTATGTTGCGGCCATTGCGATTCAAAATGGGTATGTTGTGACTTTGCGCAACCGAAAAATTTGGGCGACTTTGCGCGAAACAAATCAGATATGATGCGACTTTGCGCGACCCAAAACAGATGTGTTGCGACTTTGCGCGACCCAAAAAAGGTATGTTGCGGCCAATGCGACTCAAAATGGGTATGTTGTGACTTTGCGCGACCGAAAAATTTGGGCGACTTTGCGCGAACCAAATCAGATATGATGCGACTTTGCGCGACCCAAAACAGATAAGTTGCGACTTCGGCCGACTAACACAGTATTTTGCATTTTTGCGCAACTCAAAAACATTAGATTACAATTTTTATGGATGTATGTATGTATGTTTTATGGAGTTTGATTACCACCAGGATTGAGGTCGGGGACTTCTGTTGCAACCATTGCGACTCAAAATGGGTATGTTGCGACTTTGTGTGACCGAAAAAACTGCGCAATTTTACACAACCCAAAACAGATATGATGCGACGTTGCGCGACCCAAAAAAGGTATGTTGCGGCCATTGCGACTCAGAATGGGTATGTTGTGACTTTGCGCGAACGAAAAATTTGCGCGACTTTGCGCGAACCAAAACAGATATGATGCGAATTTGCGCGAACCCAAACAGATATGTTGCGACTTTGCGCGATCCACAAAAAGTATGTTGCAAATATTGCAACTCAAAATGGGTATGTTGCGACTTTGTGCGACCGAAGAGACTTAATGCGACTTTGCGCGACCCAAAAAAGGTGTTTTGCGACCATTTCGACTCAAAATGGGTATAATGTGACTTTGCGCGACCGAAAAATTGCGCGACTTTGCGCGACCCAAAACAGGTATGATGCGACTTTGCGGGACTCAAAAAAGGTATGTTGCGGCCATTGCGACTCAAAAAAGGTATGTTGTGACTTTGCGCAACCAAAGAGGTTTATTGCGAATTTGCGCGACCCAAAAAACGCATGTTGCGACCATTGCGACTCATAATGGGTAGGTTGCAACTTTGTGCGACCGAAAATATTGCGCGACTTTGCGCGACCCAAAACAGATATGATGCGTTTTGCGCTACCCAAACCAGATATGATGCACCTTCACATGACCCAGCAAAGTTATAATGTGAGCATTGCGACTCAAAATACAATGTTGCAACATTGCGCGACCGACATTTTGCGCGATTTTGCGCGACCCAAAACAGATACGATGCGACTTTGCGCGAACCAAAAAAGGTATGTTGCGGCCAAGGCGACTCAAAATGGGTATGTTGTGACTTTGCGCGACCGAAAAATTTGCGCGATTTTGCGCGAACCAAAACAGATATGATGCGATTTTGCGCGACCCATAACAGATGTGTTGCGAGTTTGCGCGACCCACAAAAAGTATGTTGCGACCATTGCAACTCAAGATGGGTATGTTGAGACTTTGTGTGACCGAAAAAATTGCGCAATTTTAAGCAACCTAAACCAGATATGTTGCGACTTTGCGCGACCCAAAAAATGTATTTTGCGACCATTGCCACTCAAAATAGGTATGTTGCGACTTTGCGCAACCGAGAGTTTTGCGCGACTTTGCGCGACCCAAAACAGATATGATGCGACGTTGCGCGACCCAAAAAAGGTATGTTGCGGCCATTGCGACTCAGAATGGGTATGTTGTGACTTTGCGCGAACGAAAAATTTGCGCGACTTTGCGCGAACCAAAACAGATATGATGCGAATTTGCGCGAACCCAAACAGATATGTTGCGACTTTGCGCGATCCACAAAAAGTATGTTGCAAATATTGCAACTCAAAATGGGTATGTTGCGACTTTGTGCGACCGAAGAGACTTAATGCGACTTTGCGCGACCCAAAAAAGGTATGTTGCGGCCATTGCGATTCAAAATGGGTATGTTGTGACTTTGCGCAACCGAAAAATTTGGGCGACTTTGCGCGAAACAAATCAGATATGATGCGACTTTGCGCGACCCAAAACAGATGTGTTGCGACTTTGCGCGACCCAAAAAAGGTATGTTGCGGCCAATGCGACTCAAAATGGGTATGTTGTGACTTTGCGCGACCGAAAAATTTGGGCGACTTTGCGCGAACCAAATCAGATATGATGCGACTTTGCGCGACCCAAAACAGATAAGTTGCGACTTCGGCCGACTAACACAGTATTTTGCATTTTTGCGCAACTCAAAAACATTAGATTACAATTTTTATGGATGTATGTATGTATGTTTTATGGAGTTTGATTACCACCAGGATTGAGGTCGGGGACTTCTGTTGCAACCATTGCGACTCAAAATGGGTATGTTGCGACTTTGTGTGACCGAAAAAACTGCGCAATTTTACACAACCCAAAACAGATATGATGCGACGTTGCGCGACCCAAAAAAGGTATGTTGCGGCCATTGCGACTCAGAATGGGTATGTTGTGACTTTGCGCGAACGAAAAATTTGCGCGACTTTGCGCGAACCAAAACAGATATGATGCGAATTTGCGCGAACCCAAACAGATATGTTGCGACTTTGCGCGATCCACAAAAAGTATGTTGCAAATATTGCAACTCAAAATGGGTATGTTGCGACTTTGTGCGACCGAAGAGACTTAATGCGACTTTGCGCGACCCAAAAAAGGTGTTTTGCGACCATTTCGACTCAAAATGGGTATAATGTGACTTTGCGCGACCGAAAAATTGCGCGACTTTGCGCGACCCAAAACAGGTATGATGCGACTTTGCGGGACTCAAAAAAGGTATGT
This sequence comes from Symsagittifera roscoffensis, assembly GCF_963678635.1. NCBI lineage: Eukaryota > Metazoa > Xenacoelomorpha > Acoela > Convolutidae > Symsagittifera > Symsagittifera roscoffensis. The sequence goes on from NC_087068.1 coordinate 11,322,761, forward strand.
TGCGGCCATTGCGACTCAAAAAAGGTATGTTGTGACTTTGCGCAACCAAAGAGGTTTATTGCGAATTTGCGCGACCCAAAAAACGCATGTTGCGACCATTGCGACTCATAATGGGTAGGTTGCAACTTTGTGCGACCGAAAATATTGCGCGACTTTGCGCGACCCAAAACAGATATGATGCGTTTTGCGCTACCCAAACCAGATATGATGCACCTTCACATGACCCAGCAAAGTTATAATGTGAGCATTGCGACTCAAAATACAATGTTGCAACTTTGCGCGACCGACATTTTGCGCGATTTTGCGCGACCCAAAACAGATACGATGCGACTTTGCGCGAACCAAAAAAGGTATGTTGCGGCCAAGGCGACTCAAAATGGGTATGTTGTGACTTTGCGCGACCGAAAAATTTGCGCGATTTTGCGCGAACCAAAACAGATATGATGCGATTTTGCGCGACCCATAACAGATGTGTTGCGAGTTTGCGCGACCCACAAAAAGTATGTTGCGACCATTGCAACTCAAGATGGGTATGTTGAGACTTTGTGTGACCGAAAAAATTGCGCAATTTTAAGCAACCTAAACCAGATATGTTGCGACTTTGCGCGACCCAAAAAATGTATTTTGCGACCATTGCCACTCAAAATAGGTATGTTGCGACTTTGCGCAACCGAGAGTTTTGCGCGACTTTGCGCGACCCAAAACAGATATGATGCGACGTTGCGCGACCCAAAAAAGGTATGTTGCGGCCATTGCGACTCAGAATGGGTATGTTGTGACTTTGCGCGAACGAAAAATTTGCGCGACTTTGCGCGAACCAAAACAGATATGATGCGAATTTGCGCGAACCCAAACAGATATGTTGGGACTTTGCGCGATCCACAAAAAGTATGTTGCGAATATTGCAACTCAAAATGGGTATGTTGCAACTTTGTGCGACCGAAGAGATTTAATGCGACTTTGCGCGACCCAAAAAAGGTGTTTTGCGACCATTTCGACTCAAAATGGGTATAATGTGACTTTGCGCGACCGAAAAATTGCGCGACTTTGCGCGACCCAAAACAGGTATGATGCGACTTTGCGGGACTCAAAAAAGGTATGTTGCGGCCATTGCGACTCAAAAAAGGTATGTTGTGACTTTGCGCAACCAAAGAGGTTTATTGCGAATTTGCGCGACCCAAAAAATGCATGTTGCGACCATTGCGACTCATAATGGGTAGGTTGCGACTTTGTGCGACCGAAAATATTGCGCGACTTTGCGCGACCCAAAACAGATATGATGCGTTTTGCGCTACCCAAACCAGATATGATGCACCTTCACATGACCCAGCAAAGTTATAATGTGAGCATTGCGACTCAAAATACAATGTTGCAACTTTGCGCGACCGAAATTTTGCGCGATTTTGCGCGACCCAAAACAGATGCGATGCGACTTTGCGCGAACCAAAAAAGGTATGTTGCGGCCAAGGCGACTCAAAATGGGTATGTTGTGACTTTGCGCGACCGAAAAATTTGCGCGATTTTGCGCGAACCAAAACAGATATGATGCGATTTTGCGCGACCCATAACAGATGTGTTGCGAGTTTGCGCGACCCACAAAAAGTATGTTGCGACCATTGCAACTCAAGATGGGTATGTTGAGACTTTGTGTGACCGAAAAAATTGCGCAATTTTAAGCAACCTAAACCAGATATGTTGCGACTTTGCGCGACCCAAAAAATGTATTTTGCGACCATTGCCACTCAAAATGGGTATGTTGCGACTTTGCGCAACCGAGAGTTTTGCGCGACTTTGCGCGACCCAAAACAGATATGATGCGACTTTGCGCGACCCAAAAAAGGTATGTTGCGGCCATTGCGACTCAGAATGAGTATGTTGTGACTTTGCGCGAACGAAAAATTTGCGCGACTTTGCGCGAACCAAAACAGATATGATGCGACTTTGCGCGACCCCAAACAGATGTGTTGCGACTATGCGCGACCCACAAAAAGTATGTTGCGAATATTGCAACTCAAAATGGGTATGTTGCGACTTTGTGCGACCGAAGATATTTATTGCGACTTTGCGCGATCCAAAAATGGTGTTTTGCGACCATTGCGACTCAAAATGGGTATGTTGTGACTTTGCGCGACCGAAAAATTGCGCGACTTTGCGCGGACCAAAACAGATATGATGCGACTTTGCGCGACCCAAAAAAGGTATGTTGCGGCCATTGCGACTCAAAAAAGGTATGTTGTGACTTTGCGCAACCAAAGAGGTTTATTGCGAATTTGCGCGACCCAAAAAATGCATGTTGCGACCATTGCGACTCATAATGGGTAGGTTGCGACTTTGTGCGACCGAAAATATTGCGCGACTTTGCGCGACCCAAAACAGATATGATGCGTTTTGCGCTACCCAAACCAGATATGATGCACCTTCACATGACCCAGCAAAGTTATAATGTGAGCATTGCGACTCAAAATACAATGTTGCAACTTTGCGCGACCGAAATTTTGCGCGATTTTGCGCGACCCAAAACAGATGCGATGCGACTTTGCGCGAACCAAAAAAGGTATGTTGCGGCCAAGGCGACTCAAAATGGGTATGTTGTGACTTTGCGCGACCGAAAAATTTGCGCGATTTTGCGCGAACCAAAACAGATATGATGCGATTTTGCGCGACCCATAACAGATGTGTTGCGAGTTTGCGCGACCCACAAAAAGTATGTTGCGACCATTGCAACTCAAGATGGGTATGTTGAGACTTTGTGTGACCGAAAAAATTGCGCAATTTTAAGCAACCTAAACCAGATATGTTGCGACTTTGCGCGACCCAAAAAATGTATTTTGCGACCATTGCCACTCAAAATAGGTATGTTGCGACTTTGCGCAACCGAGAGTTTTGCGCGACTTTGCGCGACCCAAAACAGATATGATGCGACGTTGCGCGACCCAAAAAAGGTATGTTGCGGCCATTGCGACTCAGAATGGGTATGTTGTGACTTTGCGCGAACGAAAAATTTGCGCGACTTTGCGCGAACCAAAACAGATATGATGCGAATTTGCGCGAACCCAAACAGATATGTTGGGACTTTGCGCGATCCACAAAAAGTATGTTGCGAATATTGCAACTCAAAATGGGTATGTTGCAACTTTGTGCGACCGAAGAGATTTAATGCGACTTTGCGCGACCCAAAAAAGGTGTTTTGCGACCATTTCGACTCAAAATGGGTATAATGTGACTTTGCGCGACCGAAAAATTGCGCGACTTTGCGCGACCCAAAACAGGTATGATGCGACTTTGCGGGACTCAAAAAAGGTATGTTGCGGCCATTGCGACTCAAAAAAGGTATGTTGTGACTTTGCGCAACCAAAGAGGTTTATTGCGAATTTGCGCGACCCAAAAAATGCATGTTGCGACCATTGCGACTCATAATGGGTAGGTTGCGACTTTGTGCGACCGAAAATATTGCGCGACTTTGCGCGACCCAAAACAGATATGATGCGTTTTGCGCTACCCAAACCAGATATGATGCACCTTCACATGACCCAGCAAAGTTATAATGTGAGCATTGCGACTCAAAATACAATGTTGCAACTTTGCGCGACCGAAATTTTGCGCGATTTTGCGCGACCCAAAACAGATGCGATGCGACTTTGCGCGAACCAAAAAAGGTATGTTGCGGCCAAGGCGACTCAAAATGGGTATGTTGTGACTTTGCGCGACCGAAAAATTTGCGCGATTTTGCGCGAACCAAAACAGATATGATGCGATTTTGCGCGACCCATAACAGATGTGTTGCGAGTTTGCGCGACCCACAAAAAGTATGTTGCGACCATTGCAACTCAAGATGGGTATGTTGAGACTTTGTGTGACCGAAAAAATTGCGCAATTTTAAGCAACCTAAACCAGATATGTTGCGACTTTGCGCGACCCAAAAAATGTATTTTGCGACCATTGCCACTCAAAATGGGTATGTTGCGACTTTGCGCAACCGAGAGTTTTGCGCGACTTTGCGCGACCCAAAACAGATATGATGCGACTTTGCGCGACCCAAAAAAGGTATGTTGCGGCCATTGCGACTCAGAATGAGTATGTTGTGACTTTGCGCGAACGAAAAATTTGCGCGACTTTGCGCGAACCAAAACAGATATGATGCGACTTTGCGCGACCCCAAACAGATGTGTTGCGACTATGCGCGACCCACAAAAAGTATGTTGCGAATATTGCAACTCAAAATGGGTATGTTGCGACTTTGTGCGACCGAAGATATTTATTGCGACTTTGCGCGATCCAAAAATGGTGTTTTGCGACCATTGCGACTCAAAATGGGTATGTTGTGACTTTGCGCGACCGAAAAATTGCGCGACTTTGCGCGGACCAAAACAGATATGATGCGACTTTGCGCGACCCAAAAAAGGTATGTTGCGGCCATTGCGACTCAAAAAAGGTATGTTGTGACTTTGCGCAACCAAAGAGGTTTATTGCGAATTTGCGCGACCCAAAAAATGCATGTTGCGACCATTGCGACTCATAATGGGTAGGTTGCGACTTTGTGCGACCGAAAATATTGCGCGACTTTGCGCGACCCAAAACAGATATGATGCGACGTTGCGCGACCCAAAAAAGGTATGTTGCGGCCATTGCGACTCAGAATGGGTATGTTGTGACTTTGCGCGAACGAAAAATTTGCGCGACTTTGCGCGAACCAAAACAGATATGATGCGAATTTGCGCGAACCCAAACAGATATGTTGGGACTTTGCGCGATCCACAAAAAGTATGTTGCGAATATTGCAACTCAAAATGGGTATGTTGCAACTTTGTGCGACCGAAGAGATTTAATGCGACTTTGCGCGACCCAAAAAAGGTGTTTTGCGACCATTTCGACTCAAAATGGGTATAATGTGACTTTGCGCGACCGAAAAATTGCGCGACTTTGCGCGACCCAAAACAGGTATGATGCGACTTTGCGGGACTCAAAAAAGGTATGTTGCGGCCATTGCGACTCAAAAAAGGTATGTTGTGACTTTGCGCAACCAAAGAGGTTTATTGCGAATTTGCGCGACCCAAAAAATGCATGTTGCGACCATTGCGACTCATAATGGGTAGGTTGCGACTTTGTGCGACCGAAAATATTGCGCGACTTTGCGCGACCCAAAACAGATATGATGCGTTTTGCGCTACCCAAACCAGATATGATGCACCTTCACATGACCCAGCAAAGTTATAATGTGAGCATTGCGACTCAAAATACAATGTTGCAACTTTGCGCGACCGAAATTTTGCGCGATTTTGCGCGACCCAAAACAGATGCGATGCGACTTTGCGCGAACCAAAAAAGGTATGTTGCGGCCAAGGCGACTCAAAATGGGTATGTTGTGACTTTGCGCGACCGAAAAATTTGCGCGATTTTGCGCGAACCAAAACAGATATGATGCGATTTTGCGCGACCCATAACAGATGTGTTGCGAGTTTGCGCGACCCACAAAAAGTATGTTGCGACCATTGCAACTCAAGATGGGTATGTTGAGACTTTGTGTGACCGAAAAAATTGCGCAATTTTAAGCAACCTAAACCAGATATGTTGCGACTTTGCGCGACCCAAAAAATGTATTTTGCGACCATTGCCACTCAAAATGGGTATGTTGCGACTTTGCGCAACCGAGAGTTTTGCGCGACTTTGCGCGACCCAAAACAGATATGATGCGACTTTGCGCGACCCAAAAAAGGTATGTTGCGGCCATTGCGACTCAGAATGAGTATGTTGTGACTTTGCGCGAACGAAAAATTTGCGCGACTTTGCGCGAACCAAAACAGATATGATGCGACTTTGCGCGACCCCAAACAGATGTGTTGCGACTATGCGCGACCCACAAAAAGTATGTTGCGAATATTGCAACTCAAAATGGGTATGTTGCGACTTTGTGCGACCGAAGATATTTATTGCGACTTTGCGCGATCCAAAAATGGTGTTTTGCGACCATTGCGACTCAAAATGGGTATGTTGTGACTTTGCGCGACCGAAAAATTGCGCGACTTTGCGCGGACCAAAACAGATATGATGCGACTTTGCGCGACCCAAAAAAGGTATGTTGCGGCCATTGCGACTCAGAATGGGTATGTTATAACTTTGCGCGAACGAAAAATTTGCGCGACTTTGCACGAACCAAAACAGATATGATGCGACTTTGCGCGACCCGAAACAGATGTGTTGCGACTTTGCGCGACCCACAAAAAGTATGTTGCGAATATTGCAACTCAAAATGAGTATGTTGTGACTTTGCGCAACCAAAGAGGTTTATTGCGAATTTGCGCGACCCAAAAAAAGCATGTTGCGACCATTGCGACTCATAATGGGTAGGTTGCGACTTTGTGCGACCGAAAACATTGCGCGCATTTGCGCGAAACAAAACAGATATGATGCGACTTCGCGCGACCCAAAAAAGGTATGTTGCGGCCATTGCGACTCAAAAAAGGTTTGTTGTGACTATGCGCAACCGAAGAGGTTTATTGCGAATTTGCGCGACCCAAAAAATGTTTGTTGCGACCATTGCGACTCATAATGGGTAGGTTGCAACTTTGCGCGACCGCAAAAATTGCGCGACTTTGCGCGAAACGAAACAGATATGATGCGACTTTGCGCGACCCAAAACAGATGTGTTGCGACTTTGCGCGACCCAAAAAAGGTATGTTGGGGCCATTGCGACTCAAAATGGGTATGTTGTGACTTTGCGCGACCGAAAAATTTGGGCGACTTTGCGCGAACCAAATCAGATATGATGCGACTTTGCGCGACCCAAAACAGATAAGTTGCGACTTCGGCCGACTAACACAGTATTTTGCATTTTTGCGCAACTCAAAAACATTAGATTACAATTTTTATGGATGTATGTATGTATGTTTTATGGAGTTTGATTACCACCAGGATTGAGGTCGGGGACTTCTGTTGCAACCATTGCGACTCAAAATGGGTATGTTGCGACTTTGTGTGACCGAAAAAACTGCGCAATTTTACACAACCTAAACCAGATATGTTGCGACTTTGCGCGACCCAAAAAAGGTATGTTGCGACCATTGCGACTCAGAATGGGTATGTTGTGACTTTGCGCGAACGAAAAATTTGCGCGACTTTGCGCGAACCAAAACAGATATGATGCGAATTTGCGCGACCCCAAAAAGATGTGTTGCGACTTTGCGCGATCCACAAAAAGTATGTTGCGAATATTGCTACTCAAAATGGGTATGTTGCGACTTTGTGCGACCGAAGAGATTTAATGCGACTTTGCGCGACCCAAAAAAGGTGTTTTGCGACCATTGCGACTCAAAAAGGGTATGTTGTGACTTTGCGCGACCGAAAAATTGCGCGACTTTGCGCGACCCAAGACAGGTATGATGCGACTTTGCGGGACTCAAAAAAGGTATGTTGCGGCCATTGCGACTCAAAAAGGTATGTTGTGACTTTGCGACTCAACCATTGTGCGGTTGACCATTGCGACTCATAATGGGTAGGTTGCGACTTTGTGCGACCGAAAATATTGCGCGACTTTGCGCGACCCAAAACAGATATGATGCGTTTTGCGCTACCCAAACCAGATATGATGCACCTTCACATGACCCAGCAAAGTTATAATGTGAGCATTGCGACTCAAAATACAATGTTGCAACTTTGCGCGATCGAAATTTGGCGCGACTTTGCGCGACCCAAAACAGATACGATGCGACTTTGCGCGAAACAAAAAAGGTATGTTGCGGCCAAGGCGACTCAAAATGGGTATGTTGTGACTTTGCGCGACCGAAAAATTTGCGCAATTTTAAGCAACCTAAACCAGATATGTTGCGACTTTGCGCGACCCAAAAAATGTATTTTGCGAGCATTGTCACTCAAAATGGGTATGTTGCGACTTTGCGCGAACGAAAAATTTGCGCGACTTTGCGCGAACCAAAACAGATATGATGCGACTTTGCGCGACCCCAAACAGATGTGTTGCGACTTTGCGCGACCCACAAAATGTATGTTGCGACCATTGCAACTCAAGATGGGTATGTTGAGACTTTGTGTGACCGAAAAAATTGCGCAATTTTAAGCAACCTAAACCAGATATGTTGCGACTTTGCGCGACCCAAAAAATGTATTTTGCGAGCATTGCCACTCAAAATGGGTATGTTGCGACTTTGCGCGAACGAAAAATTTGCGCGACTTTGCGCGAACCAAAACAGATATGATGCGACTTTGCGCGACCCCAAACAGATGTGTTGCGACTTTGCGCGACCCACAAAAAGTATGTTGCGAATATTGCAACTCGAAATGGGTATGTTGCGACTTTGTGCGACCGAAGAGATTTAATGCGACTTTGCGCGATCCAAAAAAGGTGTTTTGCAACCCTTGCGACTCAAAATGGGTATGTTGTGACTTTGCGCGACCGAAAAATTGCGCGACCTTGCGCGGACCAAAACAGATATGATGCGACTTTGCGCGACCCAAAAAAGGTATGTTGCGGCCATTGCGACTCAGAACTGGTATGTTGTGACTTTGCGCGAACGAAAAATTTGCGCGACTTTGCACGACCCCAAACAGATGTGTTGCGACTTTGCGCGACCCACAAAAAGTATGTTGCGAATATTGCAAATCAAAATGGGTATGTTGTGACTTTGCGCAACCAAAGAGGTTTATTGCGAAATTGCGCGACCCAAAAACTGCATGTTGCGACCATTGCGACTCATAATGGGTAGGTTGCGACTTTGTGCGACCGAAAACATTGCGCGACTTTGCGCGACCCAAAACATATGTGATGCGCCTTCACATGACCCAACAAAGTTATAATGTAAGCATTGCGACTCAAAATACAATGTTGCAACTTTGCGCGACCGAAATTTTGCGCGACTTTGCGCGACCCAAAACAGATATGATGCGACTTTGCGCGAACCAAAAAAGGTATGTTGCGGCCATTGGGACTCAAAATGTGTATGTTGTGACTTTGCGCGACCAAAAAATTCGCGCGACTTTGCGCGAACCAAAAAAGATATGATGCGATTTTGCGCGACCCAAAAAAGGTATGTTGCGGCCATTGCGACTCAGAATGGGTATGTTGTGACTTTGCGCGACCGAAATTTTGCGCGACTTTGCGCGACCCAAAAAAGATACGATGCGACTTTGCGCGAACCAAAAAAGGTATGTTGCGGCCAAGGCGACTCAAAATGGGTATGTTGTGACTTTGCGCGACCGAAAAATTTGCGCGACTTTGCACGAACCAAAACAGATATGATGCGACTTTGCGCGATCCCAAACAGATGTGTTGCGACTTTGCGCGACCCACAAAAAGTATGTTGCGAATATTGCAACTCGAAATGGGTATGTTGCGACTTTGTGCGACCGAAGAGATTTAATGCGACTTTGCGCGATCCAAAAAAGGTGTTTTGCAACCCTTGCGACTCAAAATGGGTTTGTGACTTTGCGCGACCGAAAAATTGCGCGACTTTGCGCGGACCAAAACAGATATGATGCGATTTTGCGCGACCCAAAAAAGGTATGTTGCGGCCATTTCGACTCAGAATTGGTATGTTGTGACTTTGCGCGAACGAAAAATTTGCGCGACTTTGCACGAACCAAAACAGATATGATGCGACTTTGCGCGACCCCAAACAGATGTGTTGCGACTTTGCGCGACCCACAAAAAGTATGTTGCGAATATTGCAACTCAAAATGGGTATGTTGTGACTTTGCGCAACCAAAGAGGTTTATTGCGAATTTGCGCGACCCAAAAAATGCATGTTGCGACCATTGCGACTCATAATGGGTAGGTTGCGACTTTGTGCGACCGAAAACATTGCGCGACTTTGCGCGACCCAAAACAGATATGATGCGTTTTGCGCGACCCAAAACAGATATGATGCGCCTTCACATGACCCAACAAAGTTATAATGTGAGCATTGCGACTCAAAATACAATGTTGCAACTTTGCGCGACCGAAATTTTGCGCGACTTTGCGCGACCCAAAATAGATATGATGCGACTTTGCGCGAACCAAAAAAGGTATGTTGCGGCCATTGGGACTCAAAATGGGTATGTTGTGACTTTGCGCGACCAAAAAATTCGCGCGACTTTGCGCGAACCAAAACAGATATGATGCGATTTTGCGCGACCCAAAAAAGGTATGTTGCGGCCATTGCGACTCAGAATGGGTATGTTGTGACTTTGCGCGACCGAAATTTTGCGCGACTTTGCGCGACCCAAAACAGATACGATGCGACTTTGCGCGAACCAAAAAAGGTATGTTGCGGCCAAGGCGACTCAAAATGGGTATGTTGTGACTTTGCGCGACCGAAAAATTTGCGCGACTTTGCACGAACCAAAACAGATATGATGCGACTTTGCGCGACCCCAAACAGATGTGTTGCGACTTTGCGCGACACACAAAAAGTATGATGCGAATATTGCAACTCAAAATGGGTATGTTGTGACTTTGCGCAACCAAAGAGGTTTATTGCGATTTTGCGCGACCCAAAAAACGCATGTTGCGACCATTGCGACTCATAATGGGTAGGTTGCGACTTTGTGCGACCGAAAACATTGCGCGACTTTGCGCGACCCAAAACAGATATGATGCGTTTTGCGCGACCCAAAACAGATATGATGCGCCTTCACATGACCCAACAAAGTTATAATGTGAGCATTGCGACTCAAAATACAATGTTGCAACTTTGCGCGACCGAAATTTTGCGCCACTTTGCGCGACCCAAAACAGATATGATGCGACTTTGCGCGAACCAAAAAAGGTATGTTGCGGCCATTGCGACTCAGAATGGGTATGTTGTGACTTTGCGCGACCGAAATTTTGCGCGACTTTGCGCGACCCAAAACAGATACGATGCGACTTTGCGCGAACCAAAAAAGGTATGTTGCGGCCAAGGCGACTCAAAATGGGTATGTTGTGACTTTGCGCGACCGAAAAATTTGCGCGACTTTGCACGAACCAAAACAGATATGATGCGACTTTGCGCGACCCCAAACAGATGTGTTGCGACTTTGCGCGACCCACAAAAAGTATGATGCGAATATTGCAACTCAAAATGGGTATGTTGTGACTTTGCGCAACCAAAGAAGTTTATTGCGAATTTGCGCGACCCAAAAAATGCATGTTGCGACCATTGCGACTCATAATGGGTAGGTTGCGACTTTGTGCGACCGAAAACATTGCGCGACTTTGCGCGACCCAAAACAGATATGATGCGTTTTGCGCGACCCAAAACAGATATGATGCGCCTTCACATGACCCAACAAAGTTATAATGTGAGCATTGCGACTCAAAATACAATGTTGCAACTTTGCGCGACCGAAATTTTGCGCGACTTTGCGCGACCCAAAACAGATATGATGCGACTTTGCGCGAACCAAAAAAGGTATGTTGCGGCCATTGGGACTCAAAATGGGTATGTTGTGACTTTGCGCGACCGAAATTTTGCGCGACTTTGCGCGACCCAAAACAGATACGATGCGACTTTGCGCGAACCAAAAAAGGTATGTTGCGGCCAAGGCGACTCAAAATGGGTATGTTGTGACTTTGCGCGACCGAAAAATTTGCGCGATTTTGCGCGAACCAAAACAGATATGATGCGATTTTGCGCGACCCAAAACAGATGTGTTGCGACTTTGCGCGACCCACAAAAAGTATGTTGCGACCATTGCAACTCAAGATGGGTATGTTGAGACTTTGTGTGACCGAAAAAATTGCGCAATTTTAAGCAACCTAAACCAGATATGTTGCGACTTTGCGCGACCCAAAAAATGTATTTTGCGACCATTGCCACTCAAAATGGGTATGTTGCGACTTTGCGCAACCGAGAGTTTTGCGTGATTTTGCGCGACCCAAAACAGATTTAATGCGACTTTGCGCGATCCAAAAAAGGTGTTTTGCACTCATTGCGACTCAAAATGGGTATGTTGTGACTTTGCGCGACCAAAAAATTGCGCTACTTTGCGCGGACCAAAACAGATATGATGCGACTTTGCGCGACCCAAAAAAGGTATGTTGCGGCCATTGCGACTCAGAATGGGTATGTTGTGACTTTGCGCGAACGAAAAATTTGCGCGACACTGCACGAACCAAAACAGATATGATGCGACTTTGCGCGACCCCAAACAGATGTGTTGCGACTTTGCGCGACCCACAAAAAGTATGTTGCGAATATTGCAACTCAAAATGGGTATGTTGTGACTTTGCGCAACCAAAGAGGTTTATTGCGAATTTGCGCGACCCAAAAAATGCATGTTGCGACCATTGCGACTCATAATGGGTAGGTTGCGACTTTGTGCGACCGAAAACATTGCGCGACTTTGCGCGACCCAAAACATATATGATGCGTTTTGCGCGACCCAAAACAGATATGATGCGCCTTCACATGACCCAACAAAGTTATAATGTGAGCATTGCGACTCAAAATACAATGTTGCAACTTTGCGCGACCGAAATTTTGCGCGATTTTGCGCGACCCAAAACAGATATGATGCGACTTTGCGCGAACCAAAAAAGGTATGTTGCGGCCATTGCGACTCAAAATGGGTATGTTGTGACTTTGCGCGACCGAAAAATTCGCGCGACTTTGCGCGAACCAAAACAGATATGATGCGATTTTGAGCGACCCAAAACAGATGTGTTGCGACTTTGCGCGACCCACAAAAAGTATGTTGCGACCATTGCAAATCAAGATGGGTATGTTGAGACTTTGTGTGACCGAAAAAATTGCGCAATTTTTAGCAACCTAAACCAGATATGTTGCGACTTTGCGCGACCCAAAAAATGTATTTTGCAACCATTGCCACTCAAAATGGGTATGTTGCGACTTTGCGCAACCGAGAGTTTTGCGCGACTTTGCGCGACCCAAAACAGATATGATGCGGCTTTGCGCGACCCAAAAAAGGTATGTTGCGGCCATTGCGACTCAGAATGGGTATGTTGTGACTTTGCGCGACCGAAAAATTGCGCGACACTGCACGAACCAAAACAGATATGATGCGACTTTGCGCGACCCCAAACAGATGTGTTGCGATTTTGCGCGACCCACAAAAAGTATGCTGCGAATATTGCAACTCAAAATGGGTATGTTGCAACTTTGTGCGACCGAAGAGATTTAATGCGACTTTGCGCGACCCAAAAAAGGTGTTTTGCGACCATTGCGACTCAAAATGGGTATGTTGTGACTTTGCGCGACCAAAAAATTGCGCGACATTGCGCGACCCAAAACAGATATGATACGACTTTGCGCGACCAAAAAAAGGTATGTTGCGGCCATTGCGACTCAGAATGGGTATGTTGTGACTTTGCGCGAACGAAAAATTTGCGCGACTTTGCGCGAACCAAAACAGATATGAAGCGACTTTGCGCGACCCCAAACAGATGTGTTGCGACTTTGCGCGACCCACAAAAAGTATGTTGCGAACATTGCAACTCAAAATGGGTATGCTGTGACTTTGCGCAACCAAAGAGGTTTATTGCGAATTTGCGCGACCCAAAAAATGCATGTTGCGACCATTGCGACTCATAATGGGTAGGTTGCGACTTTGTGCGACCGAAAACATTGCGCGACTTTGCGCGACCCAAAACAGTTATGATGCGTTTTGCGCGACCCAAAACAGATATGATGCGCCTTCACATGACCCAACAAAGTTATAATGTGAGCATTGCGACTCAAAATACAATGTTGCAACTTTGAGCGACTTTGCGCGACCCAAAACAGATATGATGCGACTTTGCGCGAACCAAAAAAAGGTATGTTGCGGCCATTGCAACTCAAAATCGGTATGTTGTGACTTTGCGCGACCAAAAAATTTGCGCGACTTTGCGCGAACCAAAACAGATATGATGCGACTTTGCGCGACCCCAAACAGATGTGTTGCGACTTTGCGCGACCCACAAAAAGTATGCTGCGAGTATTGCAACTCAAAATGGGTATGTTGTGACTTTTCGCGACCAAAAAAAGGTATGTTGCGGCCATTGCGACTCAGAATGGGTATGTTGTGACTTTGCGCGAACGAAAAATTTGCGCGACTTTGCGCGAACCAAAACAGATATGAAGCGACTTTGCGCGACCCACAAAAAGTATGTTGCGAATATTGCAACTCAAAATGGGTATGTTGTGACTTTGCGCAACCAAAGAGGTTTATTGCGAATTTTCGCGACCCAAAAAAAGCATGTTGCGACCATTGCGACTCATAATGGGTAGGTTGCGACTTTGTGCGACCGAAAACATTGCGCGACTTCGCGCGACCCAAAACAGTTATGATGCGTTTTGCGCGACCCAAAACAGATATGATACGCCTTCACATGACCCAACAAAGTTATAATGTGAGCATTGCGACTCAAAATACAATGTTGCAACTTTGAGCGACTTTGCGCGACCCAAAACAGGTATGATGCGACTTTGCGCGAACCAAAAAAAGGTATGTTGCGGCCATTGCAACTCAAAATCGGTATGTTGTGACTTTGCGCGACCAAAAAATTTGCGCGACTTTGCGCGAACCAAACAGATATGATGCGACTTTGCGCGACCCCAAACAGATGTGTTGCGACTTTGCGCGACCCACAAAAAGTATGCTGCGAATATTGCAACTCAAAATGGGTATGTTGCAACTTTGTGCGACCGAAGAGATTTAATGCGACTTTGCGCGACCCAAAAAAGGTGTTTTGCGACCATTGCGACTCAAAATGGGTATGTTGTGACTTTGCGCGACCGAAAAATTGCGCGACATTGCGCGACCCAAAACAGATATGATGCGACTTTGCGCGACCAAAAAAAGGTATTTTGCGGCCATTGCGACTCAGAATGGGTATGTTGTGACCTTGCGCGAACGAAAAATTTGCGCGACTTTGCGCGAACCAAAACAGATATGAAGCGACTTTGCGCGACCCCAAACAGATGTGTTGCGACTTTGCGCGACCCACAAAAAGTATGTTGCGAATATTGCAACTCAAAATGGGTATGTTGAGACTTTGTGTGACCAAAAAAATTGCGCAATTTTTAGCAACCTAAACCAGATATGTTGCGACTTTGCGCAACCAAAGAGGTTTATTGCGAATTTGCGCGACCCAAAAAATGCATGTTGCGACCATTGCGACTCATAATGGGTAGGTTGCGACTTTGTGCGACCGAAAACATTGCGCGACTTTGCGCGACCCAAAACAGTTATGATGCGTTTTGCGCGACCCAAAACAGATATGATGCGCCTTCACATGACCCAACAAAGTTATAATGTGAGCATTGCGTCTCAAAATACAATGTTGCAACTTTGAGCGACTTTGCGCGACCCAAAACAGATATGATGCGACTTTGCGCAAACCAAAAAAAGGTATGTTGCGGCCATTGCAACTCAAAATCGGTATGTTGTGACTTTGCGCGACCAAAAAATTTGCGCGACTTTGCGCGAACCAAAACAGATATGATGCGACTTTGCGCGACCCCAAACAGATGTGTTGCGAC
The DNA here is from genome assembly GCF_963678635.1 of Symsagittifera roscoffensis. Classification (NCBI taxonomy): domain Eukaryota; kingdom Metazoa; phylum Xenacoelomorpha; order Acoela; family Convolutidae; genus Symsagittifera; species Symsagittifera roscoffensis. The sequence continues at coordinate 11,338,216 of NC_087068.1, forward strand.
TTTGCGCGACCCACAAAAAGTATGCTGCGAATATTGCAACTCAAAATGGGTATGTTGCGACTTTGTGCGACCGAAGAGATTTAATGCGACTTTGCGCGACCCAAAAAAGGTGTTTTGCGACCATTGCGACTCAAAATGGGTATGTTGTGACTTTGCGCGACCGAAAAAATGCGCGACATTGCGCGACCCAAAACAGATATGATGCAACTTTGCGCGACCAAAAAAAGGTATGTTGCGGCCATTGCGACTCAGAATGGGTATGTTGTGACTTTGCGCGAACGAAAAATTTGCGCGACTTTGCGCGAACCAAAACAGATATGAAGCGACTTTGCGCGACCCCAAACAGATGTGTTGCGACTTTGCGCGACCCACAAAAAGTATGTTGCGATTATTGCAACTCAAAATGGGTATGTTGTGACTTTGCGCAACCAAAGAGGTTTATTGCGAATTTGCGCGTCCCAAAAAATGCATGTTGCGATCATTGCGACTCATAATGGGTATGTTAAGACTTTGCGCGACCGAAAAATTGCGCGACATTGCCCGACCCAAAACAGATATGATGCGACTTTGCGCGACCAAAAAAAGGTATTTTGCGGCCATTGCGACTCAGAATGGGTATGTTGTGACCTTGCGCGAACGAAAAATTTGCGCGACTTTGCGCGAACCAAAACAGATATGAAGCGACTTTGCGCGACCCCAAACAGATGTGTTGAGACTTTGCGCGACCCACAAAAAGTATGTTGCGAATATTGCAACTCAAAATGGGTATGTTGTGACTTTGCGCAACCAAAAAAAGGTATTTTGCGGCCATTGCGACTCAGAATGGGTATGTTGTGACCTTGCGCGAACGAAAAATTTGCGCGACTTTGCGCGAACCAAAACAGATATGAAGCGACATTGCCCGACCCAAAACAGATATGATGCGACTTTGCGCGACCAAAAAAAGGTATTTTGCGGCCATTGCGACTCAGAATGGGTATGTTGTGACCTTGCGCGAACGAAAAATTTGCGCGACTTTGCGCGAACCAAAACAGATATGAAGCGACTTTGCGCGACCCCAAACAGATGTGTTGAGACTTTGCGCGACCCAAAAAATGCATGTTGCGACCATTGCGACTCATAATGGGTAGGTTGCGACTTTGTGCGACCGAAAACATTGCGCGACTTTGCGCGACCCAAAACAGTTATGATGCGTTTTGCGCCACCCAAAACAGATATGATGCGCCTTCACATGACCCAACAAAGTTATAATGTGAGCATTGCGACTCAAAATACAATGTTGCAACTTTGAGCGACTTTGCGCGACCCAAAACAGATATGATGCGACTTTGCGCGAACCAAAAAAAGGTATGTTGCGGCCATTGCAACTCAAAATTGGTATGTTGTGACTTTGCGCGACCAAAAAATTTGCGCGACTTTGCGCGAACCAAAACAGATATGATGCGACTTTGCGCGACCCAAAAAAGATGTGTTGCGACTTTGCGCGACCCACAAAAAGTATGTTGCGACCATTGCAACTCAAAATGGGTATGTTGCGACTTTGTGCGACCGAAGAGAATTAATGCGACTTTGCGCGACCCAAAAAAGGTGTTTTGCGACCATTGCGACTCAAAATGGGTATGTTGTGACTTTGCGCAACCGTAGAGGTTTATTGCGAATTTGCGCGATCCAAAAAACGTATGTTGCGACCATTGCGACTCAAAATGGATTTGTTGTGACTTTGCGCGACCGAAGAAAATTAATGCGACTTTGCGCGACCCAAAAAACGTATGTTGCGACTATTGCGACTCAAAATGGGTTTGTTGTGACTTTGCGCGACCGAAAAAATTGCGCCATTTTACGCAACTTAAACCAGATATGATGCGACTTCGCGCAACCCAAAACAGATGTGTTGCGACTTTGCGCGACCCACAAAAAGTATGTTGCGACCATTGCGACTCAAAATGGGTTTGTTGTGACTTTGCGCGACCGAAGATAATTAATGCGACTTTGCGCGACCCAAAAAACGTATGTTGCGACCATTGCGATTCAAAATGGGTTTGTTGTGACTTTGCGCGACCGAAGAGAATTAATGCGACTTTGCGCGACCCAAAAAACGTATGTTGCGACTATTGCGACTCAAAATGGGTATGTTGTGACTTTGCGCAACCGAAGAGGTTTATTGCGAATTTGCGCGACCCAAAAAACGTATGTTGCGACTATTGCGACTCAAAATGGGTTTGTTGTGACTTTGCGCGACCGAAATAATTGCGCGATTTTTCGCAACTTAAACCAGATATGTTGCGACTTTGCGCGACCCAAAAAAAGGTATTTTGCGACCATTGCGACTCAAAATGGGTAGGTTGCGATTTTGCGCGACCCAAAACAGATGTGTTGCGACTTTTCGCGGCCCACAAAAAGTATGTTGCGATCATTGCAACTCAAAATGGGTATGTTGCGACTTTGTGCGACCGAAGAGAATTAATGCGACTTTGCGCGACCCAAAAAGGTGTTTTGCGACCATTGCGAATCAAATTGGGTATGTTCTGACTTTGCGCAACCGAAGAGATTTATTGCGAATTTGCGCGACCCAAAAAACGTATGTTGCGACCATTGCGACTCAAAATGGGTTTGTTGTGACTTTGCGCGACCGAAGAGAATTAATGCGACTTTGCGCGACCCAAAAAAGGTGTTTTGCAACCATTGCGACTCAAAATGGGTATGATGTGACTTTGCGCAACCGAAGAGGTTTATTGCGAAATTGCGCGACCCAAAAAACGTATGTTGCGACCATTGCGACTCAAAATGGGTTTGTTGTGACTTTGCGCGACCGAAATAACTGCGCGATTTTACGCAATTTAAACCAGATATGTTGCGACTTTGCGCGACCCAAAAAAAGGTATTTTGCGACCATTGCGACTCAAAATGGGTAGGTTGCGACTTTGCGCAACCAAAAAATTGCGCGACTTTGCGCGACCCAAAACAGATATGATGCGACTTTGCGGGACTCAAAAAGGTATGTTGCGGCCATTGCGACTCAAAAAAGGTATCTTGTGACTTTGCGCAACCGAAGAGAATTAATGCGACTTTGCGCGACCCAAAAAACGTATGTTGCGACTATTGCGACCCAAAAAACGTATGTTGCGACTATTGCGACTCAAAATGGGTTTGTTGTGACTTTGCGCGACCGAAATAATTGCGCGATTTTACGCAACTTAAACCAGATATGTTGCGACTTTGCGCGACCCAAAAAAAGGTATTTTGCGACCATTGCGACTCAAAATGGGTAGGTTGCGATTTTGCGAGACCAAAAACAGATGTGTTGCGACTTTGCGCGGCCCACAAAAAGTATGTTGCGACCATTGCAACTCAAAATGGGTATGTTGCGACTTTGTGCGACCGAAGAGAATTAATGCGACTTTGCGCGACCCAAAAAGGTGTTTTGCGACCACTGCGACTCAAATTGAGTTTGTTGTGACTTTGCGCGACCGAAATAACTGCGCGATTTAACGCAATTTAAACCAGATATGTTGCGACTTTGCGCGACCCAAAAAAAGGTATTTTGCGACCATTGCGACTCAAAATGGGTAGGTTGCGACTTTGCGCAACCGAAAAATTGCGCGACTTTGCGCGACCCAAAACAGATATGATGCCACTTTGCGGGACTCAAAAAGGTATGTTGCGGCCATTGCGACTCAAAAAAGGTATCTTG